>NC_091825.1:112061308-112429433 GCF_038994185.2 Dermacentor albipictus | reverse complement strand
GGGCTCCCAGCTCCGAGAGAGAGAGAGAGAGAGAGAGAGAGAGAGAGAGAGTTTACTTTTTCTTTTTCTCTTTCTTCTTTTTCGAGATAACGGCACCCATCGACCGAGTGCCCTCGCGTAAACACGTGCGCGCGCACCACGTCTGCACGCGGCCGAAGCTACCGCGCAGGAAAAAAAAAAACAAATTAACGTGGAAGCCCGCCTGTCTTCGAGAGAAGACAGAGGGCCGGCGTCGACCTTAGAAGAAACAGAAACAATCACGCCACGCACGTCTCCCACCCACTCTTTTTACTTTGCCCCCACTCCACCCTCACCCACACTCCCTGCGTTGTGCAATCGCTCGCCTGCAGTGTGTGTACTTCCACTGCTCCCCGTCGCACTGCGACGTCTGCTGTCTTCGACCCGCGTGCACGCTCGTGAAGTAGCTGAAAGAAAGAAAGAAACAAACAAAGAAAGAAAGAAAGAAAGGAAGAAAGAAAGAAAACGAGATACAACAAAACAGCTTGAGAATGAAAAGCTTGCGCGCCCGGTGACGTCCGCCATGATGGGAAAGGAAAGACGCGACGGTATAACGTCGAAGGCCGTGATGAGACACGCTGTAGCGGCGGCAAAAGAAACAAAAAGAAAGACAGACGGAAGGATGGAAAGGAAGAAGTAAAAAGTAAGAAAGCGCCTGGCACGCTCTGTGCGTGACAGCGCGGCTTTTTTTTTTTTTTTTTTTTTTCATGCGTGTGTGGCGTGGCGCTCTTCGGACGAGTCCGCGCCAACGGGCAATCGCATATGGATGGATCGCCCGGGGCCTCGATCAGGGTCGAGGCCGTTGCGGGCAATTTCGTTCTCCTCCCGTGTGTACGGCGGAGAATTGGAAACAAGAGCCGCACTCGACTTATTAATTCGTTACCGTCGCTTATATGGCTTGTTTTATTTTGAACGATATCTGGGTTGCTAATAAGAAACGTTAGCTATCGTTATTTCTAAAAAGAGGTAGAAAGACGCGAAGCTACGTGGCTTCTCAATCATCTATGGCGCGCCTCGTTTTCTCGTCGCGCACTTCTCAATCTATCTGAACTCGTAATATTCTAACAATCGATGCGTCCCCCCCCCCTCATCTCTCTCTCTCTCTCTCTCGTCCTTTCTTTGCTTTGATTTCTTTATTTCTTTCGCAAAGCAGGACAACGATCGACTTCTTTTTATTGCAATGCACGCGAAAGCGTCAGCAAATCTTGGAACAATGCGAAGTGACGTCCGTGTGTAGTACGTCTCGCGATGGAGCTGGGCTTGGCCGTTTTCACTGCAGCTTGTACCAGAGGCTTGGATATTCGTGGCACAAGCACAAGGCTAGCGTGCATAACGAAGCTGTATTGAAGCGGTATGCGATGGGGTGGGGGGTGATGACAGAAAACATGCGCAACAGAATGCGGACTCCGAGATCGCGCGACGAGTGCTGTCGCGCGCTGTCCGATCTCTGAGGCCAAGAACAGGTATAGCGTCATTATTCTCTGACCTCGTGCCATGGCGCTGCTCCAATATATCTCAAATGCGACCCGTTTCGCCCAAAGCGAGTTGATAAATGATGGCTAAAAAAAAAAAAATGTTTTGCTCATTGGCTACACTCTTATCACTGTGTAACCTTCACAAAGGTTCTCGCTATCGCATTTAAATGTAGCAGCCGTGCCAGCACTTTATATAAGTAGTAAAAGCCGTACTGGTCTGGGTTTTGTTTCTGTTATCTTTCGTCACCTGTATTATAACATCGGTGAGAATTGAGTATACAACACCAACCTTTATGCACAGACTAAATGTGTTTACACCTTTGGACGCGTATCTTGTCGCCGTACAATAATCCTCATCTCTTCTTCCTGCATTTTCCCTTTTTAATACTGCGCAGCTATTTTTCTGTCAAGAATACCATGTCACGTGGATGCGCCTATGCATGCCGTTCGTTACTTGAAAGTACCGGTAACGCAGCGTTAAAGAAAAAGGCACGAAATTAGATGACTATTTTTCGGGGCCAAGATTTGCACGCAAACGGTGCAAAATCCTTGCTACAGGGTATCGGTATTGCCGGCGTCAGGGAAAATTGTGTTAAGTGCGCTTTGGGGCAGGACGTCCATCGCTACTAGATACTTTTCTATCTTTTCTATCTATATTTCTATCTTTTCTAATAATCTAGTAACGTTGAGGACGTCTGCAGCGATGTGTGCTTACCAACTAAGGGCTATACTGTAACTCCCACAATCGGTCGACGTTAGCTGCATAAGGCTAACAGCGACCGACCGTAAGAGTTACAGCAGCCCTTTATAACTTCTTGAAAAACAAAAGAAGGGTTAAATGAAGCACGTTTATTATACCGTTACTGAAAGTAACCGTGAAATGCGAGGAATGTGCACATTTGTAATGCTTACCGTGATAACGGTGGCAGTGGTGATAGTTTGTTATATCTCCCCCCCCCCCCCACTCTTCATGCTGCGCTAATCCTGAAACTGCCGTTATGTGCAAAAAAAAAAAAAACACTCCGCTTTATGCTTATCTCCTCGAACCAGCTTTGTACCGTTGTGTTTTGGCTTTTACACCGTCGTTTGGCTTGTTCATCTGTATGCGTTACAGTCGCCTGTTCAGTGGAGAGTCCGGTGTATGCATAATTCCTATACTTGCCTTGTACTACTGTAAAATAATTTACACGCTCACAACCAGAAAAAAAAGTGTATATATATTCGTCTATAGCTCCCGCCCTTGTAAGGGTGTGAGTTATAGACCTATTTACGACCTTATTTTCTCGTTTTAGGGGTGTATTTTACAGTCTGTATTATCGTGACGTGCCTATTCTGTGCACTGTTTCTCTTGTTCATCTGTATTATACAGTCTCCTGTTCAGTCACGCAGCGCCTGAACACCTACAGCGGACTCGGTTGTACACATACACCGACTCTGTAAACGCGATGTTTTTTTTGTTTTTTTTTTATATAACGTGGCGTTGCGGCAGCTGAGCTCGGGGTAGTGGGTTTAATCGCCGCCGCATTTCCACGTGGGCGAAGTCCGAAAAAAAAAAGAAAAAAGCTCGTCTAATTAGATTTCGGTACGCGTTAAACAATTACCAGAAGTTTGCAGGGACAACATGGCCACAATTAGTACGTGACCGGGGTAGTTGGAAAAGTATGGGAGAGGCCTTTGCCCTGCAGTGGGCATAACCAGGCTGATGATGATGATGATGACGATGACGACGACGACGACGACGACGACGACGACGATGAAGACGATGACGACGGTGACGACGACGATGATGATGATGATGAACACTTACCTCAGGTGGTCGAAAACTAATCCGTAGTCTTTACAGTCTGTATTATCGTGACGTGCCTATTCTGTGCACTGTTTCTCTTGTTCATCTGTATCCACCACCACCACACTATAAAATAATTTACCCCTTAAAAGTGAAAAAAGGGTGTAAATGTGTCTAACTCACACCCGTAGGGTGTTATTTATGCAACTGACACCATAAGGGTGTGTGTTATAGACACATTTACGCCCTTTTTGGCTTCTAAGGGTGTAAGTTATTTTGCAGTGTACACCGCGTACACCTCATGATCAAATCGTGCTTTTCGCGCGTAAAACGCCAGAATTTATTTTTTCCCCCTTACATTATTGGAGTTTGGGGGCACGGTGTACAGCTGGCGATGCGATTTTGTGGGCGGATCATTGTATTGAAATGTTAGGTTTTTTTTTAGCGTATGCAGTAAGGTATACTTGTCTCGCGATTATACGTACCGCCAATATGGAAAGAATCATCGTAGTCCGTTACGACTCAGGAGTGAATCAGGCCTAATTCCCGCTGTCACTAGTTTTGAAGCGTTCTGAACACCACAAAGACCAAGCACCATTCCACATTGAAGAAAATTAAAACATCTTGTTCACTTTTATTTCCGGCCACAGAGATTGCATTCGTACAATGCTGATTGCTTTTCTGAACTGTCCACAACTGCAGAATCGCTCTAGTGTATCAACAACGTGTATACTATGCGCTTAAGCGCATAGTGTATACGTTATGTGAAATTTCCCGCGCCTAAATCAGCGTTCCGACGTATCCGACTTAGCGTATCAAAGAACGATACGTCGGGCTTGTTGGTTTGAAAGGAAACACGCCTGCACGCACACACACGTGCGTGCAGGTAATTCACCCTGATTAACTAACCGCAGTCTCATCTTGTGGCTTTTGTGCGTTTTCCTATTCTGGATGCTCATACTACATAACTGCGTCCAGTACAGGTTCTTTGTTAGGCATGTCGGCCGCCTGACCTTGAGCACGAAGCTTCCCGTCGGAGGAAACCTGTCGGACCGCCTTTACGTTTCTTTCCTGCTTGATAAGAACTGTCGACAAACATAGCTTTCTCTCTCCATCTCTCTTTCTTTCTCTCTGCTTGCGCTGTGTCCATATCTACGGCTCGCGAACATACCCTCTCCCCCTTCCCCCCCACACAAACACGCACTTTTTCTTTTTTCTTCCCTTGTTCCTTCCCGCCGCCCTTTAAATGGCAAATAGTCGGTGACGGCCTAAAAAATGCAGTGTCGAACGCACCGCTTTCCGACTCAAAAAAGCATCTGTATGGGAGCACCAGCCAACTACGTTCGCTGGTGTTGTGGACGGAGCTTGTAGTTTGAATTCTTATAGGTTGTCTCCTTGGGTGTAGAGCGCTGATAGCATGAGCGGGGTTAGACCAATGACGACACCGCCGCGCCGCCAACAAGTCGCCTACCGCCGCAAAACAACAACAACAACAACAACAACAACAACAACAACAACAACAACAACAACAACAACAACAACAACAACAACAACAACAACAACAACAACAATAATAATAATAATAATAATGATAATAATAAATGTTATTACGGGGAGTAACATTCCCAGCTACAAGCGGTCCGCGGCATAAATATTGGTAATAAATTCAACATTTAGGGAGAGACGACGGTTTAGTCAATTTGTTATAGCGTGTAGCCCTAAAGTCAAATGTTCACGTACGATGCTGCACAACGAATAAGCGTTCTTATCAACTTCAAAAAAAAAAAGAATAATTGCAAAATAACACAATATTTATAGATGTGTAATAGGTAGACAAATCATCGAGTGTGAATTCATGGGCGCTGTATTAAACATGGTTGACTGATTTCATGCAGATACAACGAAGGAAAAAAAAAAAAGAGCGCACAAAACGCGCACTCCTGGCTTCTCCGCTGCCTTCGCCTAGAAGCCAGCAGTTGCGAATCCTTCCTTTCGGTTACGCACGTGCAGAAACCTTTGTTGTTAAAGCTACACTCCGTTTCTTACACAACAGGACAACGTTAACAAGGCTATAAACAAACGTGTCTCACCGATCGCATTCGTGACCAAACAGTAGTGCGTCACATATAAAAGAAATAAACGTGTGTGAGTTATGCATGTTGATGTTGTATACTTTATATTAAGTGTCGTGCGTCTACGTTTCAAATTATGACATAATTATTACACTGAATATTTCGAAGATCTGAACCGATTTAGAGCACCGTACGAGCGGAGTGGCGCACCACCTTGGCGCACAGCCGCCACAGCGCGCCTATAGCGCTCGCGACCAAAACAAACTGCAGGCAAATATCGTTATGTATAACCAAATGGGATATAACGAAATGGTGGATGTAACGAAGTAACTGCTTAACGAAGTGACATTCTCCTTGAAATACCCCTAGAGATTTATATTGCAGTATAATGTGATAATGGATATAACGAAGTAATGAATATAACGAAATATGGCTCCCCTTCAACATCGTTATACTTCGTTATGTATAACAAAATGTTGGATATAACGAAGTAACTGCTGACATAGCGAAGTGACGTTCTCCTTGAAATACCCCTGTAGAGATTTATGTTGCTGCAACGTCATAATGGATATAACGAAGCAATGAATATCACCAAGTAAATCTGGCTCGCCCCTTCAACGTCGTTATAACTTCATGCCGCATACCGCATTCACAAGGGCGCACGAATAATGCGCGATTTGACGTGACCCTGCGTTCACAAGTTGTATAGTTTGCCGTATACGATGTTTAGTTATTCCGCAGTAGGCGTCGCAGGTCACAAATAACTTCACCGCGAGACGCGCGGAGTGACAGTTCTGTGACCGCAGCATAATGTACATACTTGGTAGCTTCCACAGCGATCCCCGCTAACTGCGAAACGGAGTATATATATATATATATATATATATATATATATATATATATATATATATATATATATATATATATATATATATATATATATATATATATATATGCTGTTTCAGCGAACACTTTCCAAAATTCCTAAAGGTTGCCTGTAGCAGGATAGCACAATGCTTTTTCATGAGGTGGTCTACTGGAAGCGGCCGACACTGCTTGTACGAAAAATTTAAATGCATAATCGACTAATTAACGAAAATTCAATAAGTTTTAAAACTAATTAATTTTCTTATGGCCCATATCGCAATTTACAAGTTCTAGCCGCGGAGTTCGCAAGGCGGATCCATTTGGAACGACTTCTCTGGATGACACTATGCAGTTTCGAGACAGCAACGTTCGAACTTTGCAGAGAAATGCGTTGTCGTTCCAGTTACTTTTGTGCTTCAATGGATAGAACGACGTTTTGATATATATATATATATATACACACACACACACACACACACACACACACACACACACACACACACACACACACACACACACACACACACACACACACACACACACGCATGCAACCATTTCTTCGTAGATGGTCTATACAGCGTTAAGAATATATGTATACACACACGCATGCAAACACTTTTTTCGAAGACGGTCTATATACAGCGTATAGACGCGCGCGACAGGGACGCTGCGTCAATGCCGTTTGCGCGCGCAGCCTCTCCCCAAGGGCGGTCGTGAAGTCGTGAGCGTGGACCAGGGCGATCGGCGAGTGCGATCTTGCTGCGCGGCGCTCGTAAAAACGTAAAGCGCGGCCGAGCCAGAACCGTTATCAGATGGGAAGAGGACTTGGCACCTTTGAAGGCACCGTGTCCATGAGCATACATATCTCATCAACCCATCATCATCCGATACATTGACCCCGGTTCTCCCCCACAACCCGGGTTTACTGGGTGGGGAGCCCGTTCTAACTTCCAATTTTACCGCCAAGGCGCGGCAACGGCAAGCGGCATTTGGCTTTGGTGCGCGTCCCTGAAGAAGGAGGGCGGGGGAGGAAGGGCGCGCATGCGTTTTTGCCTTGAGCGTCCCCGCGAATAGGCGTCTGGCGCGCGCCGCCCCGCGCGAGCTGATGTGTGTATGCAAAGTAGGTCAAGGTGACGTCGGCGACAGCTTTTACTCCGCGGGCGCCGTATGGGGATACCTTATGGATGTGCCGTATATCCTGTACGTTGTGCGTGTACGTGATGTTTTATTTTGTCGCTAACAGAATTGTAAAAAAAACATCGCCTGTGACAAGCGGCGCGATTCTGCTTCTTGAACTATGGATTACTCTCGGAGGCATGTAGACATTTCTTGCAAAAGAGAAGTGATACTGAATGTTTGAACAAATTCATGATCAACTTCTAAACTACTTATTTTACGCCACATATTGCAGTTTATGAATTGCAGCCAACGACATTTAATGCGAAGGCATTAAATGCCCACATTGCGCGGAAATCCGTCGGCGTCGGCGTGACCCAAATATGGTAACTAGAAATGGCCGACGGCGCAAAAAGTAAAAACACGTCTAAGAATATGCTGCGGATGGACGTCAAATTTTTCAGGGAGGTTCCTGTAAACAAAGTGAATTCATTGTGGCTTTGAAAAGAGAATTTGGTAAATTCCGGTCTGAGTGGGATTCGAGCCCAAGACTCCGGGGTTCGAGCCGAGCACGCTTCCCCAACTCCACGCTTTTGGCTCACTAAAGGCGTGGCCTAGTGCGTGGGTCATTGGTCACGTGACGGCGCAGCAAATGGGGACGCGGTGGCGCCACGTCATCAAAGTATAAAATAAGCGAGTTTGTGACGTTGCGAGGTCTAGAAGCGGTATCATGCTTTCGCATTCCCGCACGTAAGCGGTCTGAAGTGTCTCTGCCGAATATTAAAAAGTCGTATCCACTTGAAAGGAATTCCTAGGATGACACCAGTTTAGAGATGTGCGTTCGCCAAGTTTGCTTGCAGTAAGTTTTGAGCTTCGATGCATAAAAACGCCATTTTGTTAAAAGGTAAGCGGAACAACAGTGCACTTTACGGCAAGTTTAACTGCACTTATCTCGAAACTGGTGCTATAGTTCAAAAATTCCTTACAAGTGGATGTGCCTTGTGAGGTCACTGGCTCCAATTAGTGTATTGCAACGTGGGCACTAAAGTAATTAGTTTGTGTAATTAATTTGTGTGTTTGTGTAAGTCCATAGTTTAGAAGTTAAATGGTGAGCTTTTCTTGATTAGTAATCTATGCGTATATGGTTATCCAGTGTAAGTAACGTATACCTCTTCGTGTGTTCCAGACAGATAAGTAGATTTGTGCTAAATGCAACATAGATTTAAAAAATGAGGGCGCATTAAAGTGTGGCTGCCTTCAAGTTCGCCCCTTTTAAACAACTGCCCCTAAGGCAATAATACAGAAAAGCTAATTAATGAATTGTTTTGATCACTTTTTTGAAGCTCACGCTATTAACGGCAATGTATATGTGTCCACCTCGCCTAGGAACTCATCTGCACGAACGGCACCTTCGATGCGCTTATGGCCTGTGTATAAGAATCCTTCATGGTAAAAAAAGAAAAAAAGAACACACACACACACACACACACACACACACACACACACGCACACACACACACACACACACACACACACACACACACACACACGCACGCACGCACACACACACACACACACACGCACGCACGCACGCAAACACACACACACACACACACACACACACACACACACACACACACACACACACACACACACACACACACACACACACACACACACCATTGAATGCACATATCGACCAGGCACACTAAACGTGGTAACGTTTTCAGAGGTGCACAGTTTCACATTTTTACGGCGAACAGTAGATATATGAGCTACATAGAGAATATGATGTGCGTATTCCCCAATGGGCATTGAAACTCCCTCGGACGTCCGGATAATATCCCGAAGTCCAAGTCCTACAGCAGTCGTCCTGGGGACATCCAGTGGATATCATTATCGGACTAATTTTAACATCCACTTCTTATCCTCCTGCGGACATCCTTAGGTCATTCGTGCTGGACATTTCGCCAATCTCCTGAGCATGACTTTGTTCGGATTTGAGTGACGAACTGCTCCTTTGCTGAGCATTTCTGCGCTTGCAAATACCAACGTAGAACTGACCTCGAGTTCATTCAAGCTATAGCCACAGCTAACTTTGTTCAATAGAGGCATCAACGTTTGTCGGCGAAATATCAACGAGTCTTCAAACATGCAGCATAAAATAAACCACATTCGATCTAATTCTACCCGCCCATGAGATTTTCTTCTTCTGGTGGAGAGCGTACAGGTACCCACGGAGGCAGGTTATTGGACTGGTTCTAATTATAAAGCACAGCGTGATCGTAAAAGGTACGTGCATGCACATGTGACCGCCTCATTATTATTACTTGCAGAGCCACAAAATGATTTCTGTGCTTACAGTGCTCACGCGTTATCACGCATATCCTTTGTGAGCCATCACGCTCGCCAGTCATCGATGTGACCAGAGATCAACTGCGCCATTGTAGAGTTGACGTCCATTCACGACGCTTTTCAAATAATAATTAACAGCAGCCACACATTTGGAAACTTCATAAATATTTTGATCATCTCTAAAGATGCAGAAAACGCGCCGCAAGCATACCCATTATGCTACCAGCGCAATCTTTTCTGAAGCTTAGCATACCCTGCATTTTTTTTTTGCGGGAGGCTATTTCTTTTTATCGTGTGGGTTCTTTCCGGTAATATTTTTGGAAGTGTGCATAGGCAGAATTTCACTGGTGGCATTAACCCTTTCGTGTTTACATTGACGTTGTGACAGTTTAATAACAACACAATAATTTCCAGTCATCCGAAGAGGCGCCGTCGGAAACAAGAGACGTTTCGCGCGCAGCGCGAGCCAAGCGCGGGCGCGACCTTGATGGGGAGCGGCGAAAACATACACCTGTGGGAGGTGAAATCATTCCGCCGGGAGAGAAGCGAGCACCATGCGAGCGCTGGCTTCTAGGATGAAACTTGGCCTGCGAAAAAGGCGCGAAGGCGAGCGTTTCGCGCGCTTATTGTGAGTGCAGAGGCGCCATTTTCAGTTGTCACTACGGCTGTGCAAGGTGGTCAAGACTGTTGTTTCTTTCTCCTGAGCTCCTGGCCGGGTTGGCCCCCCAATAAAGGTAAGATGAAGCGTGCCTGGACTTTATACTATACCATGTGTTGTCGGTATGGTCTACAGGCCACATATGCACAGTAGTTCGCGTGAGCGCCTTTCTTTTAGTCGCATATGTGCAAGGAGGTGCTGCTGTAGGCGATTGCTTGCGGTCGCATATGTCGCTGGGAGCTGCTACTCACTGTTAATATGGTGTAGTGAGCGTAAAGTATGCAGAAAGCTCGCAAAAGATTTGCTGAAGAGAAAGCGGCATGGGAGACGAAAAAATCCCTTCAACTTCTCCATTCTGCATGCACCGGGCAGGAGTGTTCTTCGACCAGTCCATCTGTTGTTTCGCAGTCCTTGTGTAAACGGTTGGAAACCGTACCTCGTGTTAACGTGAACGAAATTGTTCAGGAACCCGAGTCGTCAGAATATGACACACTTTCAGAAGACGCCACGTTCTGTGACCGCGATTACTCCAGGCGATTGAGATTTGGTGCGGATGGCATTCCACTTCGTCAGTCCAGTCCTATAGCTTCATCGGGTTCTGATGTGGTAACTCCACAAATACGTTTTCGAGATTCCCTGCGTCTATGGGCAATTGAAAACAACATTAAAAGGAAGGCCATTACTGACCTACTGAAGCTTCTGAAGTCCCAAGACCTTTCTAAATTGGACCTTCCCGGTGACGCGGGTACCCTCTTGAGAACACCGTGTACGCAAGGTAAATACCCGGTAACTGCTCTAGCTGAAGCCAGGTGAATATTGTCATTATGGTCTTGCTGCAGGATTGCGGTACTCTCTGAGAGCCGTGAAACAGCTCCCACGCATTCTTAAACTCACATTGAATGTGGATGGATTACCGCTTGCAAAGAGTTCCAAAATGCAACTGTGGCCAATTCAGTGCCAGGTCAGCAACTGCGGCGTTGTTACCTCACCATTTGTAATTGGTTCTTATGCAGGGCCTTCAAAGCCACTGTCTTCAAATGACTTCCTCAGACCTTTCGTTGACGAAATGCAGCATCTGTTGACACATGGGCTTGTTGTCGATAACCAAAAGATTGAACTGAGACTGAAGGCACTAGTGTGTGATGCCCCTGCAGGGTCCTACATAATGATGTCGAAAGGTCATAGTGACTACAACGGGTGCCCAAAGTGCACTGTTGAAGGCTCTTATGTGGCAGGCAAGGTTGTGTTTCTTGATTCAGATAGCCCTCTGCGCACTGATGAAAGCTTCAAGGAACAGCATGATCCCGAACATCACAGAGGAACCTCTATTCTCCTCGAGTTGCCCTTTGATACAGTACGTGATGTTCCTCTTGACTATATGCATGTTGTCCTTCTCGGTGTTGTGAGAAAACTCCTTTTCATATGGGTATCAGGACCTTTGAATGTTCGGCTCGGTCCACTTTCTCATCTCAAGTTCAATGAACTAAGCAGTACTTTGCGTCGACATATCCCACGTGAATTTTCCCGGAAGCCACGGGGACTTGATGAGCTAGATCGTTGGAAGGCGGTTGAATTCCGGCTTCTTTTGTTCTACACAGGGCCAGTATTGCTCAAACTCATTCTTCCAGATTACCTCTATGAAAATTTTTGGGTTCTTCATGCCGCACTTTCAATTCTAGCCAGCAAGCAGTTATGTGCTCGTTATGCTGACTATGCAAAACATCTTCTCAAGCATTTTGTAAATACATTTGCTAATTTCTATGGAAAAGACCATGTGTCTTTCAATGTTCATTGCCTGTTACACCTGCCTGACGATGTAAAGTATCATGGGGCACTGGATTGCTTCAGTGCATTCCCTTTTGAAAACAACATGCGACACCTGAAAAAGCAGCTTCGCAAGCATAGAAAACCCTTGCAGCAACTTGGAAAGCGGCTATCTGAAGCACGGTCAAGCAGTGTCGGAGAGCTTCGTGAGGAAGCCAGTGTTGTAACACCCGGTTGCCGTCATGAAAATGGTCCACTTCCTTCCACGTGCTGTGTGCCGTACTTTCAAAGTGTGAAATGCTCAAGTTTCACCCTGAGCTTGGACAGGCAAGACAACTGCTGTATGCTGGATGAGCACATTATTATTATACGAAATATTGCCTGCTTAAAGTCAACTAAGGAGCTCTGTATCATTGGTCAAGAGTTTCGTCGAAAGGAAGACCTTTACACAGTGCCTTTTCAGTCTTCGAGACTGGGCATATACACTGTTTCAGATCTTTCAGAACTGAAAGTGTGGCCTCTGCATAATGCTCGAAAAATGGTCAGGCTCCCATGGAAGAAGCAGTTCGTGGTCGTTCCAGAGTTGCATTCAATCTAACTTGCGCTGTTTGGAAAAATCTTTCTTGGAATTGAGGCATTATTTGTGTTGCTGTATAATAGAAACTTTGTTCCATTGTTCCCCCACGAGCCTTGGGCTATACCGAACTTCAGCATATGCCAACAAATTGTATAACACTTTTAGCAGTTGCCTTTACGCATGCCAAAAATGCCAAGCTGTACTTTGGTAAGTATGATTGTTTTCCTTATGCAATGAAGTCCTTGCAATTCGTTTATCGCAATTATTTTTTGGGAGATACCTATTAGTTGCCTTGGAGCTTTTTAAAACTTAAAGGGGCCCTGTAGTAGCGTTGCCCTGAACCACTTTTTATCGAAGGGGAGAAATGTATTTGAAGTGAAAATGGCTATTCCAGAAATACTTTGCCGCAAAAAGTACTTCAATGGGTTCAGCAGAAGCGGAGTTATCGGAAATAAAACACGACCTCCGCTGTGCACCCGTTTCTTCTTCAATCCCTTGCACTGCGAAGGCTACGGCGCAGTGAGGCGTGCCCACAACGCTCGACCTTCTAAATGTCACCGTGGCGCGCAGTTTAAATTTCATTTTGGATGTTTTAGATGTCATTTTAGTTGTTTTTTCATCCACTTTCGATTCCATTAATTTATATATTTTTTTTATTTCAGTTAGTCAGTACAAGTAATTTCACCCATGTTGTCTTTGGTGTCATTGTTAGTTTCTTAAATGATATTATTAATAAAAATAGCTTTTTCTTGTCATACCCAACCACAAATGCACATTTCTTATGTACCATATGTGGTTAAATAAAATGAAACTCATAGTGACTCACGCTACGAGGGACAATGTAACGGAGAGGTCCGAATGAATTACAGCCACTTGGGGTTCTTTAACATGCACTGACATTACAATACATGAGCCTTTTGCCTCCATTGAAATGCGACTGGCACAGCAGGAATCAAACCCGCATTTTCTGGTTCAGCAGCCGAGCGCCAATACCACTGAACCACTGCTGCGGGCTAGAATACTTGTGACTTTAAAATTCCTTTTCTGGTGTATTGGCTGGAGTAGTGCCTTCATAGACTGCAGTTGATCATTTGATATTGTAACATTATTTGTGCACAATTTTGTGCTTAAATTCATTGTTTTCACAGTTTTCTTCTCCTTTGAATGACTGATTGCTGATATTTATGTCACTTTTCAGATTCTGAGTGACAAAAGGGTGTGAAATAGAAGGCATCAAGGCATCAGTGGGCATTTTGTCTTCACTGAGTACTTCATTGAGTGAAGGGCAGCCAGTCCACTGCAGTCTTTCTTTCTCGCAAGTCATGGCTGCATGCTTCTGAACGGCCTTTTTTGTGTGTATCGATCTTAATAGATTTGCTGCTGACATGTCTCCTTTCTTGTAGTTCTCTCACTATATTTCTATTATTTTGTAATCGATTCCATTGCAGTATTTTTGTCAGTCTTATGCGGCTACTTCCGTTGCAGTTTGTGTTACCACTAAAGAAAGCTGTACTAGCTGGTAAATGTTCACACTTTTGCATACAGCACAACATGCATAAATGCACAGTACCACTTGTGTGTACTTCCTGTTGTCCATTGTCATGTTACGTGGTATTGTAGGACATTACCACGTAATGTCCTACAATACCACGTATCTCTATCTCTATACCACGTATCTCAATACCACGTATCTCTATACTCTATACCACGTATCTCTATTGAGATAAGTGGTATTGAGATACGTACCACGTATCTCAATACCACGTACTACATATCTCTTAGTGTAAGCTTACTACTATCTTTCACAATTCAAGTGATGGCTAAGTTCCAGTGTGTTGCAAGGTGAGGCTACGAAACAGTTTGTTTACATTTTATTATACCTCTTTTGTGTTACGATGTGGCCGTGAGTCGGAAAGGCTGCACTATATTGAGCAGTACTGCATGAGGACTCCAGTTTCAGTATGCATCAACCGTTCCGTTCATTGCTATTTACTTCTTTTCCTCAGGAAGAGGTGGCAGGGCTACTAGCATGTAGCAAGTCAATGCTACACATATTTCACATTTAACCATTCTGTGTCACTTCCAGTTTTATGTTTATTTGTTACAAACAATAATTTCCTTGATAGTTATTTTACTGTGAAGTATTTATCATTTATGCTGGTCTTTGCTGGCAGCAAAAAGTCTGCTCTCTTCTACTCGTTTTACTTTTATGCGTAGCGTTGTATTTTTCTTGCTGTCAGCCCAGAGTTTTTATCTAGTACATAGCGAGAATCACTGTTTCAGTTCTTATTTGCATTTTGTTTTACTGTGACTTACTTTTTCGAGAAGAAAGAGTATTTTATTTGTAGTGCATTGCAAGTTTGTCCCATTTCAGCTACTGTTTGCATAGTTTTGTTCATATGCATGTGTAAACCAAGGAGGGATCATTTGCCGTTTCCAAGGTATTGCTAGAATATGAAAAAAAAGGCACAGTCCAGATAAATTATGTCTCAGCTGTGTGATATTTTAGGTGTGAGGATTGCTAGTACCTTTATGTTCCTTGTATACTCATTACTGAATGTAGTGAAACGCGATAGCGTACTGATCGCCAGCTTTTTTTTTTCGGGGATAGGAGCCTCACCTCAAGACTCATTCACGCTAATGAAACAGTGAATACCTGCGCTTTGTTCATGTCTCGTGTACCATGTGGCATTCTGAGCTTTTTTCTCATGCTCCCTGATGTTAAGGTGAAGAATAATCGTACTATAGTGAAAGAAGTGTACCATGCTTTTGAAGTACCCTGAGTGCTACACCTGGCCCTGCCCACCTTGATGTTTCTAAAGATATACTACCGATAGTGGTGCTTAGTAAACACTCTTATAGCACTTGGGGGCTGGAAATTTTAATGTACTGCTGTAAAAGCTGTCACCTGCAGACTTTGTCTTAGTTTGTGCTAATAAGTTGTTGGCTTTTATTATAATGCAGGACTGTCACATATTATTTCTCTGAATGTTACAGGTTTGCAGTATATCAATGGTCTCGTGACCAGTTCTGTGTTTGAGTACTTGTAACACTTGCATCACTATACCGACTCTCCATGTATTAAATCGAGTTTTTGTAATGCAAATGAATAAAAATTTCTGTGAAAGTGATTGTCCATTTTATGTAAACTTAGCTTGCTTTGGAATCTTTGTTCCATGAGTGCAAGTTGTATTTTCAGTGGTGCATGTCAGTATACTGCATCATCTTTGCAGCACAGATTCTACACAAAGCCAATGTTTACGCTAACTGTGCTATTCAGCCCATTTAAATAAAAATGAACATCCTGCAGACATCCCTTAATGGTCCACAGTTCGTCGTACGGATGTCT
The DNA here is from genome assembly GCF_038994185.2 of Dermacentor albipictus. Taxonomy (NCBI): domain Eukaryota; kingdom Metazoa; phylum Arthropoda; class Arachnida; order Ixodida; family Ixodidae; genus Dermacentor; species Dermacentor albipictus. The sequence goes on along the minus strand of NC_091825.1, from coordinate 112,413,396 downwards.
GACGGACGTTTAGCAATGAAAACCTAAACAAATTCTTGCGTCCGAGGAACATCCGTATATCCGTTCTAGATATCCACGGGACACCCCTCGGACTGCCAATTAGTATGCGCCTGCTAGTCCTGTGGATGTCCGCCGTACGCCCTTAGGCGATCTGCGGACGTCCTATGGATGACCAAGATATCCAGAAGTGGTAGTCCAGTAGACGTCCAGAGGAGTTCGAATGCCCCATTGGGTCGTCCGTCCGTCCGCGCAAGGGTTTCTAACGAGTCTCACAAAACATAAAGATTGCAAGTTGGTGTGGTTCGGTCGAACCGAACCATGCGCTCGCACCAGCGAGTCGAACCGCAGCGCTCATATATGCGGCTTTCATCGAGCACTGTTGGAAACAGTGAGCATGCGTTCCGACTCTCGTCAACATTGAAGCCACGTTGTATAACTTGACGGGTGAGATGACAGCTTCGAGCTCAAGTACGTCGAAATACATTTGCAGCAGATGTCATCGCTGTATACTTTAACGCTCCGCGTGTGCTCACGTATATAAGAAAACCACGATGTGGCTTAGTTGATTTAACGCCAACGAAAACGGTGACTATATACATATACACGCTTTTCTCGTGTCTGGCAGGCGAAGTTGTCGCTGAGCTTCTCGCTGCTCGGCCGCCATATTTCTTGCGTGGACCGCCCAAGTATATAAGCCTCAGATATATGGCGCCCAGAATATTTTGGGATACTCTTCCGGACGATACCGGGTTCTGCGCCTTTGTGCAAGTCTCGCCATATCGCCATGAGTGATTGGCTGACAAGTGACGCAATTTCGGTGGATGTCATATTTTTCCCCCTTTTCATGTACTTCACTCCACCTTGCGGGCTTCCGCAGAACTGATTTGTTCGTGACGCAATCTCGCTGCGCGAAATAGCACTGCTATATATATGCACGTCAATTCTCGACTTTGGTGTGCATGGTCGCCGCGAGGCGTTGTTGGAACGCAGCCTGTATATATATTTTCTTCGTGGCCTGGGTGTGGCGAACTTGACGATATAGCGTTCACGGCGGCGCCAAGATGCCGAAACAAGACTTCTCGCCGAGGTCACAGGGACGACTGCTTTAACGTATACATTACATACTACGCGATTAGCCCGCGTGTGTGACGTAGGGAAAGAGAGGAAGGTCGTGCACATTGGGGGAATTGAGAATGTATACGCGCCTGAAGGCTGCGAGATGTGGGGCGGCGATGCCATTCCGCCTCCCATATCGCGCAACCACGACAAGAGATCCAAATCCGATCCGATCGAGAGCGAATATCGGGGTATATGGCGGCGAAAAGACGTCAAGGTTTGGCATTGACGCCAAAGTGTACTATTATCTCCTTCCGCCGCCATTTACCAGTTTATGTATTTTTTTTCAATACCAATTACACCCTCTGTGCAATGAAACAAAATCGTGAGCCCCAGTGCATACACCGTCTTTCTCTCTCTCTCTCTCTAGCTGCGCCCCCATCTATCTATCTATCTATCTATCTATCTATCTATCTATCTATCTATCTATCTATCTATCTATCTATCTATCTATCTATCTATCTATCTATCTATCTATCTATCTATCTATCTATCTATCTATCTATCTATCTATCTATCTATCAAGCTGCGCCCTCTCCCTCTCTCTCTCTCCATCTATCTATCTATCTATCTATCTATCTATCTATCTATCTATCTATCTATCTATCTATCTATCTATCTATCTATCTATCTATCTATCTATCTATCTATCTATCTATCTATCTAGCTGCATCTCTCTCTCTCTCTCTCTCTCTCTCTCTCTCTCTCTCTCTCTCTCTCTCTCTCTCTCTCTCTAGCTGCGTCACGGTGGGAGCGCGCGGAACGCTGTTGCCTGCCGGCTGTTGTTGTTTACGCGTGCCTAGCATTTCTTTCCGTTGCGCCCGTTGCGTGACATACAAACCCGCGGCGCCTTGGAGCTAGGTGCTCCTGAATTAGCGCGCGGCCCTTCTCGCTTCATTTATTCTTCCGCGCTTATTGTGTGCTTTCTTTCTAGCTGCAGTCGCGGTGGATATAGCGACGCAACAAGCGTCCATGCCCTGCATATATGTTGGCAAGCTCTCTCGAATAGTTATGAGTGCGGCCCCGTCCCCTCTCCTCCTCCCCCATTGTCCGTTTAACCAAAAAAAAAGAAAGAAAATATTTGCTTGACTGTAGCTTATCCATTCGTTTTGCTCTCCTGTAGTGGGTTGCAACAGAATGTGCCATATATATATATATATATATATATATATATATATATATATATATATATATATATATATATATATATATATATATATATATATATATATATATATATATATACACACACACACACAGAGGGTTTCTTCAAAATTCAGCACGCAGGACCCGACGTAACGTACGCAGGAAAGAGACGAAGAACTTCTAAGAAGACTTATTTACTGAACGTTTTCGGCTGGTGGTCCAGCCACTGTACTCTGACGAAGGCTGGTCCACCAGCCGAAAACGTTCAGTAAATAAGTCTCCCTAAAAGTTCGTCGTCTGGTTCCTGCGTATATATATATATAAGCGTCGCACTCGCAGAAGAGGCGACAGAGGTGCAAGGAGAAATGGCTGCGCACAAAAAATGTGTGATGTTGTACAGATCACGCGTGCTTTAATATATAGCATTGTGCCATTGGTTGCTCGCAGCGGAGGCTCGTCCACCGGGTGTATACGGCCAAATCAATGCGTACGTTTCTTGTACGCCAGGACATGATATGCTGTGGGATGGGGAACGCGAGTACGAGTCGAAACACGCTGAAGTGTACTTGTAGGGCGCTGTCGTTTTTCTGTAATTCTTGTTAATTGATGCCATTACTCAAGTTCCGATATTGAGGGCTCTGAACTCTGAGTACCCCACCGCCACATCTTCCTTCCTTCCTTTCTTTCTTTCTTTCTTTCTTTCTTTCTTTCTTTCTTTCTTTCTTTCTTTCTTTCTTTCTTTCTTTCTGTTTGAACAGATGTTCGAAGGAATCCCTTCACCTATTACGTGTGTCCTTTATGTTAACCCCTGTATGTTAACACGACGGAGCGACGAGTGTCAGGGGAGAACTCGGTGAGCTCAAACGCTGAACGACAACAGCGATAGAGAGTTCTAGATTTAGGGGGCCCCAAAGCAATTGCTTCTCCCTAATCTAAAGCTCTCTAATCACTGGGACAACGACGGCTACCGCGACAACAACGATAACAACAAATTGCTATTGCGAGATATACTTAATCAAAGCCCCGCCGAAACTTTTGCAGTACGTTAGTCGGCGAGAATGGCTTGACAGCTTCGTTATTCCACGAAGGGCAGCCTGCGTTTGGCTCCAGCGCATGCGAGTTGAAACTCGATTTAACGAAGCCATGACCACGCTCAAATTATTTCGTTATATCGGGAAGCTTGTAAAATCGAGCAATTAATTTTTCGGTCCTTCGAAATTTTAGACTTGTAACGTAGAGACATGCAAAAGCTATCGTGGCATCGTATTTAACCCAGCCATCTGGCGCATGAACCATGCAATAACGAAAGCAACCACCGCGGGCCGCCCCTACCGAGGCGGTGTCGAGTCCGCTGTTCGGCGCAAGGGTGCGGCGTGCAGCCTCGTCAAAATAAAGCTATAGGGCCGCGACTACGGCGCCTAGATGTTTTAACGCCTTAGCTCTCGAGCGCACGCTCGAAGAAAAAGCAGGCTGTGTATAGAAAGAAATCACCACTTTCTTTACTCATTTATTTCACGGAAAACTTCGTTAAATCGAGTTCGGCCGAGTTATAGTTTCGTTAATTCGGGTTGATGAGAACATTGAACCCTATATAGATGGGTATACCTGCCGGGGAATGAAAATTTCTTCGTTAGATCGGGGACTTCGTGAAATCGGGTTTCGTTACATCGAGTTTCAACTGTACATGCGCAGACCGCGTCAGCTACACGTTGAGACCCGAACGAATTGAAAGGGGGCCTCCCACGAGACACAGCCCACGGCCGGGCCAGCTCAGCTCGGCTGTGTGATCGTCCCCAGCGCGGCGACGGCACCCTCGCTCGCCTGCAGGCTTCGTTGTTGGGGCGGAGTAGGGGGGGGGAGGGAGGGACATGGGGGGGGGGCGAGGGCTGCTGTGAACGCAACGGCATCCCGGGTCGCACGTCCGCGTGCTCCACATAACCCGCGCAGAGCAGGCGGCGCCGCTGTATAGGGGGCGCGCGCGGCCGTTTTGTTACACGCATGCGGAGGCGCCCGCGCGCCACCAGGATTTCCGGCCCGCAAACCCCGAGGGATATTGACGAGCACTCGCTCGATTTTTTTTTTGGCAGAGCGAACGACCGTGACGTGATGTCGGGCTTTGCGGAGGCGAGAGGCGCACGGCCTTTGTTTTGCGAGTTTAAACCCGTCTCGGGTATCAACGCGCGTTGGTCCGTTGACATTTGAAGTGACGTATTAAGCGGGATTGAACGAACATTTATATAGTTGCCTGCCGCGCGGTACGTGGCTCACCGGTATTGTTGGCGGAGTTCCGTTGCAGCACGCACTAGGTCCTGCGTTCGACTCCCGGTCGCGGCGGCGGTCGCATTCCGACGGGGTGAAGGAATTGCGAAAGTGAGTTCGTGTGCACTTATAGATTTAGGCGCACGTTATAGAGAATATCAAGTGGTCGAGATTAATCCGGAGCTCTCCACTTCGGCTTCTTGTATAAACCACGGTGCTGCCTATGTATAAACCTCAGTGTGTACACGTTTTTCGTTCTTGCGATCTTGTCTGGCTTACGCCAAGCCTCCTCTACGTTCTACTACTGCATTAGCGCGACTTGCTCGTACGTTACTTAAATTCAGTGTCTCTTTATACGTGAAACGAACAATGACTACCTCATATAGGAAGTCGCCGCGCAGCACTGCTTGTGCCTGTGAAGGGGCGTTCTTTTTTTTGTTTTTTTCTCCCTCTCGATTGTGAGAGACCCTCCAGCAGCGCACGCGAGCTGTGACGACCTTCCCGATGCTATCTATTTGCTCAGGATCGATGATCTCAGACCCTCGGTGTGCGTTTGCCGATCTGATTTCTTCCCGCGTTTTTCTTTTCTTTCTTTCTTTTTTTTTTATTCAAGAGAGAAAAAGGGATGCAGTCCCACTGCGCAGGCAGGCGTGGGTTGTGTGGGACTTCGTACAAGCCAAATATTTTACATGCGATAGCAATTATTTGCGTACCGGTACGCGCGCCCCTTCGTTCTTGAACACGAAGTGGAAAGGGACGCAGAGGGAACGAATCACTCAAAGTGCCAGTGATACGAGTAACAAGTCAAAAGCACAGAAATAGGGAGGACGTGGCCTCCGAGATCGGGGAGCGGGGTGCGCGCCGCTGGATCTCGGAGCCAACGGGGAGCGGCGCCTCTTCACCCCGACTCCGGGAGAGGGAGCGTATGGAAGCACCCTACTAGAGTTACTACACCCTACCTTTCCCGTGTAATCACACCTTGGCTCGTTGAACGGCTTGGCATGAAGCACCAAATTTTGCGACACTTAGTGCAGTCTCCCTGGCGGTCGGCTTGGGCTGCTTACTGAATTTTGAAGCACCCGTCGGTGCCTCTTTTTTTTTTTAGTAATTTCTCACAGGTGTGCAAGGAACCACAGAGTCATCTCGAGGTCCAGGACGAATATTGTTGATTACTCAGTGCCTGATAAACACAGTCAATCCTATTCAACCAGGCTTTGGCGGAGCAATGCTACAATGCTGGCGCTGGCTGGTAGCTTGAGAAGGCGCGGCCGTGAACCGCTTCGCGAAGAGGACGCCCCCTCCCTCCCCCCCCTCCTCCCCCGTCCCACTGTAGGAATGCCGTACTTGTCAGCATTTGGCTATAGGAGCTTCACTATGATACTGTTCTTGTCAGTATCATAACGACGCCGGCATGCACCATCTGGTTGATGCGCGGTGTTTAACGCCGCCAAGTTCGGATGGTCAAAGCTGCGTTGTGTAATTGGTCAATGAAAAAGAGAAATTACATTATGATGAACGCTACTGCGTATAGCAAGTGATTGATCAGTTAAAACAAAAGTGGTTTATTACTGGAAGATCAGTTACAAAATAAAAAAAGATGCATGTAATTTATTACGAATAATTAATGTCATGTCATTCGTCCCGTACAAATCTGCTCTGCTAGTCGTCGCAGTTATCTTCGTTAAGGTATTTTTCTTTTTCGCGCTGAATTATTTATTCGCGCTCACTCGCATTCAAAGAGTAGAAGGCAAACAAATAAATAATAATAATAATAATAATAATAATAATAATAATAATAATAATAATAATAATAATAATAAAAGCGCGCACACATCTCAGCTGTTCCGTCTTTCTAAAAGAACCCGTTTTTATTCTTTCTCTCGTTCTTTCTACGCATCCGTTTCGTTACGAATGCCTGTCGTGGCGACGGTGTAAACGCCATCGTATGTGAACTACCGAAACCAGTCGTGAACGACGCCACCGTTTATCTCTCCATCTCTCGCACATCGCGCTGTAACTGCACCGTTGTGTCGGTGGTAAGCTATACAAACATCTTGTTTGCAACCTTCAGGCTTCTCCGACAACGGTATTTCTTTTTTTCTCTCGTCCCCTCTTGTCTCACAAAACCCACACGCGGGATAACCTTTTTGCATGGTTTTGCGTGGAGAGTTGATATAGGGCTATATATAGTTATCCTGGGAGCTCGGCGAAAACCGCCTCGATGGCGCGCGTGTACCCATAAAGAGACGTACAGTCGCGGACAGAATAAAATGGACCACGGGATCTCCGAAAACGTTCAATTCCCGAGCAGCCTGTAGCAGTAACCAGTAAAACTGCCCACGACAACGTTGTTAGCATATTCTAGTCGAGGTCCAAAACGCAAATACCAGATTGCGTTGTGAGGTTGCGGAGATATTCAGCTTTTTCTTAGATTTCATGGTCCGTAATATTCTGTCCGCGACTGTACGTTTCTTGCACCTTTGTCGGTTTACCGTGTATCGTCTTAGAAGAGCTACAGCCTTCGACTTGCGCTGCGCGTGCGATATGTTGAGTGGGGTATCGTTGTGTTCGCCTATTATCTCGAGAGCCACTAACCGTGCAAGTTTTTTGCCCCTGCATCGCGCGCGATAGATCGGCGTGAACGGACGCAACGAAACGCGTTATCAGACAGGTGATAACGGCTGAACTGCCCTGTAAATCCCGCAGCTGTTGACCCGCATGTTGCCGAGGAGATAGCGGCTGTGCTTCAAGGTTTGCCGTCTCTTTTGGTATGTGCACCTATATAGTGAACGGATGCGGTTTTTAGTGTGTCGGTGGGCCTTCTGTATAAATGATTCGAAACGACGCAGAGGGACAACGCCTAGATCCGCTTCTGCTGTTATAAATCAGTTTTTTTTTTCGGAACTCTTACACACCGCACTTATTTGGAACTAAGTGGAACCTGACGGTACTTCCGAAGCTGCACGAACGGTTGTTGCCGAAGGGCGGAGCAAGTGGAGAGTGTATTTGGCGGGGAATTTGCGATTCGGTATAGTAATGGTAGTTAACGAAGCGCATGTTGATCTGGGAAGCGCAGTGCTGTTGATTTGCTTTAAATTTCTGGTGTCCGTTGCGTGTCTGTTTACCGAACCAGCGCAGTTTAGCGCAGTTATCAATAGATGTAGAGATATCGAAACATCCGCATTCATTCATTCATTCATTCATTCATTCATTCATTCATTCATTCATCTAGCTCCTGGGCGTGTCCGCCTAAACTGACCCACTCCGTCCACCTTCGGGGCCTTTGGTCCTCTTCAGGAATGTCTCGTAGTGTTTCTTGAGTGTCTCAGCTATAACGTTAGTCAAGCTGCAAAACGAAAAAGGAAAATTTTTAAGTAAACACGGTGCGAGATAGTCGTGAAACCTACGGTGTTCTGTCATCAGACCTCTGCCGAGTAAACACCGTATTTTAAAAAAAATCGTATCTCGCACAGAGTTTTTTTTCTCTAAATATTTCCTTTTCGTTGAATATATTGGTCAACGTTAGCTGGGACACACAGTATATATGTACGCAGGATGGTAGAACGTGCTTACTGTCTGAATACACTTCGCAGTCTTCTCACTGTGGTTTGTCCTGTAACCTCTGTTTTGTGTCGCTCAGCGTTAGTAAAATCGAAAACGCGTTCGTTTCTGCGTGTTTTAATTAGTACTGCGTGATGTGTGCTTAGGTTGAGCTGGAGCAGGAAGAAAGGTGCGAGGTATTCAAACGCAACTGTAAGGATGCGGCGATCTCGACGGCCGGGGTGGGGGGGGGGGGGGGGTTGAGGGGGAGTGTGAAAACCGAACGCCCGTCTCCTTCGATCCCTACATTCCTCTTAATGCGTCGCGCATTCTGCGCAATCGGGCCGATATAGCGAGATAAAGCTCGATCGCCGTGATTTATACTGCCCCTCCCCGGAAGATGATGTAAGAGGGACGAGGCGGGACCCACCTCTAGATACTGCGGCAGCGTTCACGAGGCTTGACGGAGGCGTATATCCTTCTGAGCGGTGTCATCGCTCACGAAAGGAAGGTTCGCCGCTTTCGCTTCGTTCTGTCGCATTTGTCGCGTTTCTTCGCGTCGAGCCGCATGAAATACGAGCGGCGGGCGTAACAGAATTGCGCGCATTTATGGTTTCCGGATAACGCACGGACGAGAGAGAGAGAGAGAGAGAGAGAGAGAGAGAGAGAGAGAGAGAGAGAGAATTAAAGTGGGGTCTTTCTCACTCGCCCTCCTCTCATTTTCTTCCTTTCTTTCTTTCTTTCTTCCTTTCTTTCTTTCTTTCTTTCTTTCTTCCTTTCTTCCTTTCTTTCTTTTCTTTCTTTCTTGCTTGCTTGCTTGCTTGCTTCCTTCCTTCCTTCCTTCCATCCTTCATTTCTATCTCGCTCTCTTTCTTTCTTTCTTTTTCCGTGTCGGTGATCTTTCGCCGAATGTCAACGACCTTGGCGCCCTTGGTGGTAAGAGGGCGGGGAGTTGGGGTCGCGCGGGGGCTCATATACCAAGCCTGCTGAATCACTGAGGGGAAAAAAACAAAAAAAAAACGACTGCTGCACCCCGCCCGTCCATTTCACTTCTTGAAAGCAGCGCGGAAGACATGGGCGGTAGAGAAGACCGACACCGAGTGCTCGGCTTCTCGTTTTCTTCCTTGTACGTGGCTTTCGCTCTGTTTTGAAGCAGACACCAACGAGAAAAAAGAATATTTAGCCTGTGTACAAAGAAAGAAAGAAAAAAAGAAAGAAAGGAAAACAAACAAACAAAGAAACAAACAAAGCCATTCTTACCTCGCGCAGAGGCTTGGTGTGCCTGAAAAGACGCCGCCTTGAAGTCCTCGCACTAGCTTGCCGCGACGTCACGGATTTTTTTTCTTTTTTTTTTCTGACGGCGGCCTCTGCCCGAGTCTTGTCAATTCTATATCGGCAAACGTAGACTGTATTGTCTTCTAAAGAAGAAGAGGAAAAGCGCAATGCTGAACTTAGCAAGTTTCGATAAAGTCTACTGACCCACAACTGCTTGAGACAAACAACGTACTTTGAAATCTGTGACATCACACCGACGTATCTTTTTCTTTTTTTTTTTACTAATCAACCTCTTACCGCGAAATTAACGATAATGCAGTTTGTCTCCTTTAATATATTGTGTGACATAACCTGCTAGTGCTGGCCGACAGCTCACTGCCCTTTTCTCGACTGAAGAGAGAGAGAGAGATGGGCCATTCATGGGGAGCCACCTGCATGGGTTCTACCGTCCTTCTTCGCCTTGTTGTTTTCTCGTGGTGGCTTTACATAATCATTCATTCATTCATTCATTCATCCATTCATTCATTCATTCATTCATTCATTCATTCATTCATTCATTCATTCATTCATTCATTCATTCACACACTCGTTTGTTCGGTCGCGAGGCGTTCAGTGATCCCGGGCTGCACGGCGACCGCGGTCACTGTGTGATCGCCCGATTCGAATTGTTCGTGTTTATTAGGCTTGACTTATCTCTGCACCAATTCACGAAGTCCGGATGCGTAATCTGCGAGTGCCCTGGAGAAACAATGGGAACTCATCGAGATCGTCACCGATGCAGTCATCTGTTAACCTCGCGCTATCGCCGCGCGCGCGTGTGCTGCTGTGTCTTGCGTGACGCGCTAGCCGCATTGCGAGAATGGTGGGGGGCGTGCGAAGAGGAGACGCATCTTGTATTGTTGTGAGGGGAAGGACGCCGCCTAGGGAGGAGGACGAACGTCGACGGCGCTGAATGAAAGATTGCAGTGTGCGAAACAAAAGCCCGATGGAAAAAAGAAAAAAAAGAAAGAAAGAATGCGCGCCATGGCGCGCGGCTGGAGCTGTCATCTGCCGGAGCGTACGGGTTCCGTGCAACCATCCTCCGCCTGACCAACTTCCGTGCTGTGAAGCGGAAGGTACGGTTCGCGTTGGCCTGCCGCAAACAAGGAACTAGAATGAAGAGCTCGCCCACAGAGATGATAAAGATTTTACCCTATCGTCGTTGATCTATGTTGCGCAACTACCTAGCTGCGCGAGATTGCGAACTGAGTTAGCCCAACGAAAGATAACTCGGGAATTTCCGCATAAACGAACTCGTATCATAGCCTGCGATTCGACGAATTCCGGGTCGTACCCTTGCGTATCACGACGCGCTTCACAGCGCTGCCATCGTGTGTTGAGCGAACGCAGGGGCAGTTCTCACTTTAGTATAAATGTGCGGCAAAACTCTCTTGGGCTCCTCCGTCGCCCACCGCTAATCCCCTCTTGCACGACACGAGCTTAACGGAAGGATTAGCGGCACGCAATGGATGAGCTTGGCTCCAGGTGTCTCCAAGACAGCAGTTCTTTCCTCTCGATTAGCTAACACAAGCCGCAGCTTTTGGGGCGCTGCGCGCAAGTTGTCCGGACACGTCCGCGGAGCGGACGCCGTCTTCGATCACGCGTAATATGGACCAACCATTGGTTGGCGCGGCTATGCAGCAAAAGCGCCACGTGACGACGGCGAACGCCCGCAGCGCCATCGATCGTCGGCTGCCCTGCGAAGTGAAGCGAGGCGCCTTCTGGAGCCGAAATGTTTGCGCCTGCCTGCGCGCGTGCGTTTAGCGTACGGTGCGCGACATACTTCACGGTTGATTTCTCCCCGGCGATCGACGGAACAAAAAGGAGGTTCGGACAACGTCCAGAAGCACCGCCGGCTGCCTTCAGGATAAAGGGGCCCGTCGACCGCTGCAGCTTTATTCTGCTTGTGCTGTTGATGACACACAATCGCGCCTTCGGCGCTACAAGGTTGCTCAAAGCCCCTTTGGCATGCAACGCGCGTGCCTAGCGCGCAGCATTGCACTGAATCCTCTAGAGAGAGAGAGAGAGAGAGAATGGAGAAAGCGAATGGAAACTGTCATTGGGAGGAATGCGGTCTTTGCACGGTCTCTCCCCGCACAGCTTTTAACTTTTTTTCCCCCCTCCTTTTATGCATTGTGCAGTAGTGGTCTTCGCGTTCTTTCTTGTTGCCGCTGGCTCTTACAGCACAGCGGCGGCCTGCAGGCGCGTTACCTGTCGCTACCGGCGCGCCGCCCAATCGTTCGCGTTGTCAGTTGTCTTCGATTATTTCCACGACACGCCAGCTGCTCTTTCGCGCAGCTCTGTACTTTGGACGCGGGCGCGGCTGTCATGTCACTGCTCGCGAATGCAATTTATTTTTTCTTTTATGCGAAGCATACTAGCCGCATAACCACGCTCTTTCTTGCTGCGCCGCGCGCGGCCGCGTAGCTACCATATGACGTCATAACAGCTGCAAAAGCGGAGGCTCAACTCGTGCGCTCGCTTGCGGCCGCGTAGCTACATAGCCGGGTCTCAGCTCGTGCACTCGCCTGCATGAGTTGTTTCTTCGTCTAGCCGAACCAAATATAGCCAAGCAACAGCAGTTCACCAGGCTAAACAACTAAAATAAAGGCTATTATGCTTCGCATCCTGCGCTTAACCTTAGCTAAGCCACAGCCATTTTTTTTTTATTTCTTGGCTCGCCGGGTGTACGTATTCCGCAGAATCTCGTCTCTTCGTTGTCGTAAGTGCTCCCGCGTATGCGCACATTCTGTGAACGTGGGGGGGGGGGGGGGGGCACTGCGCATTATGTTGAGTCCTGTGTGCGATGATAGACCGAGCTCGCTCTTCGTCGACTTGGAGGAGCTTCCCCGGATGACAGACACTTTTGGGGGCCGAGTGGTTTGTCTCGTTTCTTGCGCAACACTTCGGTGGAAGGAGGCTGTGTACTATATACTGTGGCGTATGCATGATGTAGTGGCGGATTGATAGCAGGCGGGATGCGGGGTTGGCGAGTCGATGTCTAGCCCACCTCCAAGGAAAACGATAACGATGATGCTTGTGACAGTCGCCACGAAATTTGATTGAAGCACTCTGTGCTGTTACCTTGTTTCCACCTATACGATCGAAGCGGCCAAATGCTATATAGATTGCAGATGAATATCTTCCTCTCTAAAGCTACGCTTTCGAAACACTCTTTTTTTTTTTTCGACATACCTATTATAAAACTATTCCATCAATCCATCCACGTTTCCTACACGCATGCCCTGTTTTCCGCTGTCTTCTATACCGCCTTTTTATCTCTAGTCTCTTTAAGTTCACCAAGGAAGAGTGGGACGCCCTCCTGCGAAGTCCCGTCTTTGAGGATCAAATCCTGGCCGTCCAGCGCGCCCGCGATCGGGCCGGCAGACTAGATCTGTCAGTCCCGTCGTGGGATTAGCCAGGTGCACGTTTTATCGTGCTTTGCTGGACCAAATAAAAGTTTATTCACTCACTCACTTTATCCGCGAATTCTATTTGTTTGGAAGGAGACGGGATACCTCCCTGTATCTGGCCACGATGCCGCTCTTTAACCTCCGCCAACGTCTTGCACCGGTCGGAATACCGCATTAGAGGCAAGACCAGAATCACTTCCACTCAGTGACAATCGATGCCTCGCCTCCCTCCCCGTCCCCCCACCCCCACCCCACCATCACTAGTGTAAAACGCACTGCTCTACGTAACGCAATCAGGCGTAACGGGTACCTCCAACTCCCTTCCCCTTCCCCTCGCCACCTTCTGACTTAATTAGTGAATTGATCAAGACGGTCACGATGATGTTTCGGGGGACGGCGCTTTGCTGCATTTCGCGGCGTTCCGTCGCGGGACGAAATGCTTCTCTGCGGCGCAGCAAGCCGGAGTGGTGGGCCGTCCACTCGGCGTGCCGTTGCCCTCGTCTCGGCGCTTTCGCGTCGAAAGAAAGAAAGAAAGAAAGAAAGAAGCTGCCGGTGTCCGCGTCGAGGCCTCAAGGTCGTCCTCGCTCTGACGTCGTCGTCGGGTCGAACGACTGAACGTCGGGGCCGCGGTGCTCGTAAGGTAGGAGGCCGACCGAACCGGCGGAGGATGGAGCAGCCAGGGCGGTGTGCTGTTTGCTGTTGCTGCTGCCGTGGAAGCGCGGACCGGTCCGCAGCAGAGCGCTGCGTAGCCGGATAAGGAGACGACCACTTTCCTGGCGTCTACCTTGCGGGGGGAGAAGGGGTGGGTGGGTGGTGGTTAGGACGGAACGGGATTTCGTTCGCCGCATTTCTGTGCGCATCGTGGACGTTGTGAGTTGGGCACCACAGCAGCTTCAGCATGCATGACCCATGAGCGTAAGCGGAGTGTAAGCGGACGTGGCCGCCGTTGCGTATGTCTTTGTGCATACGTGCGTGAGAGAGAGAAAGAAAGAGATAGAGAAAGCAAAAAGCGGGAATCTAACGATAATAAACAGACGAGCGTCCGGATTTATCTTAATTCTTTTCCATTGTATGTCTTCGGAGACCATCGGCTGGCAATGCGAAGGAGAATAAGTAAGTAATAAATAAGTATTAAGTAATAAGTAAGAATAAGTAATAAATAAATAGTAAAAAGTAAGTAAGTATGCTTGAAAATGTTCACTTATTGTGTGCCCCGGACCGGCGTAATTATCTTTCGCTGCACTCTAAAAAAAAAAAAAAAAGAAACCTGTCATCTGTCGTTCTTACCTTGATGTTACCTTAATTTATACATTCTTTACTTATTTCTGTGAACGATGTAATACATCTTTTTCTAACTGTCCCCCCTGCGATAATGCCTTCGAGGCGACGCAGGTATTCTGTAACTAAAATGAAGGCATATACGAAAAGAAAAACACGACAAAAGGAGATGCTATAGGCCACGTGTAGCATGGAGCTATGTCGGTAATCGCTGTTGCAAAATTGGGCGGTGTCTTCGATCCCAACAACTGCGTCCGAGAAGTTGGTTCCGTTCTTCTGAAGCCCTGGGAAAGGTAGATTCGGTAAAGGCCTGTAAGCTCTAATATATCGCTATAATTTGAGCTTTGTGACGATGGTGAATTCGGGGAAGAAACGTAGGTTGCCGGGGAGAGGGAGGGCGGCAGAAATAAGAGGTTGGCGAATGCTAGCGCACTCTGGGTTGTAAGGCAAATGGGGGAGTTAATAGGTGAAGCCAGGGGGGAGAGAGTGACATACACTGCGCGCACGCAAAAGGTATATAAGATGCCTGAGCAAGGGAATGCGGTGAATAGCTGCAAACATGTGCCGACGTGTTCGATATGGGCAAGATGGCGCGTATCTATGTGTGTCTGCGCTTCTGCACCGCCCCGGAAGATATACAGTGATCAACTTTTCAGACAGCGCTGCACCACATAGACACCGATTGTCTACGTGGGGGCCTACAGAGAGTCGTGCTCCTTTGAGTTCGCTCCATTTGGGTTCGGCAAAAGTCGCCGGCACCATATAGGCCCCTGCTCGAAACGACAGAGACAAAAGCACTTGAGGTCACTTCGTGGCGCTTTGGACTATAGAGTTACTGCATATGCTGTATACCTTTGGTAGCATATACAAACAAAGATAGCATATACAGTAACTCTATTCTGGACCTTCTGCGCCTTTAGGCTGCAAGTGCGCCTTCTTTGATTTTTTTTTTTGCACTTGCAACGCCGTGACACCCGATTGGCGTATAGAACAAGAACAGTGCGTCCTTTCGCGGCGTTCACGGTGTTCCCGAAAGTTACTCTCTCACGTCTTGCGTCGCGTTATATGCTCCCGAGTGAATATACATTTATTCTCGCGGTATACACTGTTCAATAATTTACACCCTTAGAAGGGAAAGAGGGTGTAAATCTGTCTATAACTCACACCCTTACGGTGTCAGTTACATGAATCACACCACAAGGGTGCGAGTTTTAGACACATTTACACCCTTTTTCACGTTTAAGGGTGTAAATTATTATACAGCGTTAAGCAGGAAAATTATGTGTATGTACCAATTTCGATTCGATGGGGGGCATGCATGCATGGAGTGCGATAGCCATGCTTCTACGCGCGCGCGCCCAGCAACCTTGAGAACGTTGTGCGCTTATACATATATGGCCATGCGGTAATATATACACGCAGAAAGGTCTGTGCGTCACTCTATACTGTTAATTAATTCTCAGAGGCCGTCAGTGTTTTAATTTCCCCATCTCTCAATTGCGGCGTTTCGCCGCAGGAACTTCGGAAACGGCCTTTTGTATATTTTAATCCTGCTTTCACTGCGGTCGCTTCGCATATACGTTCTCTTCTGGACCCATTGTGGAGCGTAGAAGAAAAAATAACAGTGATTACAATAGCTGCGTTTACATGAATGCGACGATAGCGTGTCGCATTCTTTAGCGCATCGTGGTGATCACTATGTGGGGCAGCATCCATATAAATGCGGCGCATGCTTCTTGGTCCGAAACAAGCCGCAACTTGCTTCCGGCGATTTGAGTTCCACGTATATATACACGATTCGAAAAGAGCACACGGCGGCAGCAGCCGCCTCTCTCCGTCAATGCGACATATACTCGATCCGTCTCGAATCATGTCCCTCTCTCGTCGCATCGACGCGATTCGCCTATACGAAATGCGACGCGCCAGAAATGTGATGCGATACGCCACTCGTGTTCACGTAAGCGTCGCTATAGTTGAGTTTTGAGCTAATCTCAGTTGAGCATATAGGACGAATGCGACAACCTGTAGCGGCAGTATACAGCGTATATACAGGATAACGCGCCCCCCAGCAGAAGGTTGGACCACTCTCAGCGCACATGTATACAGGAAGGTCTGCGATTTGCGTGTGTATTATGTGCGTGTCCATCTATACGTATATATGCCACCAAGAACCGCACCGCGTGGGTCTATATGTTGAGTTGCGGGTCGCCAAAAAACGATGACCCGCCTGCAACTCGAAGACAACCGCTCATCTCGCCGGGCGGCCATTACTGAAAGAGCGGACGATACACAGGACGCTATATATATAGTCACGGTTGCCTCGCACGCGTGGGACGCTGTGTCCCGGGCCGACTTTCGGCGGTGCCGTTCACGTGAGGCCGCGGTGTTTCGACACTGAGAAGGATAGGATAGGAATAAACTTTATTTGTCCAGCAGTTGTTGATGTTGGTGCCCGAACTGGAAAAACCACCAATATATAAGACGATGGAACTTCACGCCACCCTGTTCGCTTTGCAGAGAACGAGGGAGACCAGCAATGACGGCGCGTATAATGACCGCACAATAACGATGTTTACTGACTCGTGGAGGCCTTGAAATCGCTTTCGAAACCGCCCCCCCCCCATGGCGATCCCCCCCCCCCCCTCACCCCCGCGCGGGTTGGTATATTTAGGGGTACCATATAAAAGATGCTGCGTCGGATCTTCATCGGTATAACGGGGGCGAGGTGCGCGTGGACTGGGTACCGGGTATAGACGCGGGCATGGTAGGCAACGACGCGCGCCGAGCGAGCTGCTATATATATATATATATGCTCGCGCTCGTCTGCTCCAACGGACGATGTGCCTATCGCACCGAAGCTCACAGGACCGGAAGTATCTACGAGAGCGAGGTAAATTGGAAGCGAAAAACGAGCTGCGGGCAAGGTTGCCACACAACACCCACTATAGCTCTCCCCAAGGGACTTTCCTCGAGGCGCTCAGCTCCTCGTCCACAAAACCAGGACGGGAGCAGCCCTCACGGAGAATGTGCTGCAGCCGCCCGGTGGAGGACCACGTCGCGTGAGGAACATATGGAACGCCATGAAGCAGCGCCGAGGAGGGTGCGCACCTCCACGGGATGAGGTGCAGTATATATAAGCTTCCAGCACCCCGCTTCACATTGTATATAACACATGGAACAGGGGAGCGCCGTGGGAATGCCTCGGACTCCAAGAGGAGGAGGAGGAAATAACTTTATTGTGTGCCCTGCGAGAGGCAAGAAAAAATAAAAGCGTGCAGGGCCCATCACGATCCGCAGTCTGGATGCCTGGATTAGGCCGGCGTCGCTCAGACTGACTGACGTACGGCGCACGTTATTGTCATTGTGGCACTTATCGTGCGAAGCCAAAAAGCAATATGTATATGTATATAATACCTACCCCTACCCGTGTTCCCTCTCCCTATAGGCGAGGGAGCCATCCTGTGTTATAAGATTTTACTCACTCCCTCAGCTATATCGGGCTCATGCAGCCGAGCATTTCCGCCGCACTGCCTTGCTTTTCGTTGCAGGGGGGTCCTCGAAGAGTGGAACAGAAAATGGGGTGGAGTTGGGGGGGGGGGTGCTAGTGGCGAAAGGGGAGCAGCCTGTTAGCGGCGTCGGTCTGTGCGCGCGGGCGAAAGTCTCTGCAGCCGGCGCGTCGGCCGGGCGCGCGGAAGGAAACCAGTTCGGCTCGCGCGCGGCGTCTTTGATGCAGCTCCCTCCGCTTCCGCGTTATGTAACCGAGCCAACGGCGGCGCGGGCGCGCACGAAACGATGCCGCCCGCCGTCGTTATCAGAGGGTCCCGCGCTGGGAACGTAGAGCGGGCTGTCGTCCACGGATGCTGCCATCCGGGATGCGGATGTTGCAACGACGCAGCGCGCGGGCGCGTCAGAGGATGATTTCTGGCCGACGAGTGAGTATTTAATGTAACTCAACCTGACCTGCCTAGCACGCACTCTGTGCTTCGCGATAGTATAGTGTGCGTATACCTTTGCGCTGCTATGAGCTGCAGGAACGCGATTACGCCACTGGATGCGACCTTCCCGTCAGAGCGGCTTGAGGAACGCCGACGCCGTTCTTGCCGAAGCGCGTCGAAGTGAAAGCACAAGCGAACTATTTGTTAACAGAGTTGCTTTATTATTATTATTATTTCTTACCCAACTGGACATTATGTAAATAGTTTCCTTCGTCCTAGTTTATCCTTTCTGCCTTTCCTCTCGCCCTCAATCCCACCTCGACTGCTATAGCCGCCGTTCAGGTGTCAGCAGACGTATCTGCAGACGGTTGCAGTGCAGTCGGCAATGATATGCCTTACTTTCGTTTTCTTTATTGAGTGTAAACAACCATTTACTAATACTAAAGCTCTTGCGGACCAGTCTCTTAAGTGACGCCGTACAATCGGCAAAGACGGTGTGCTACATAGTCAGCTTCTTTGCCTCTTCCTTTTTTTCTCTCTTTGTCCCTTTCGCGTGAAGACGTGATCGTTCTTCAATCCAACCGCATACACAAGCCTCTCATTGAATGAGAGACGTGGAGAGGGCGACGGAATGTGAAGAGGGTGTCGCGAAGCGGGGAGGAAAGACGGGAAATTGTATAGTGGTTCACAGGACGGTCATGTAGCGTGACGACGCAAGGAGGACAGGCGCGGCTGCAGGATCGATGGCGTCAGCCGCACTGAATGGACCAACAGCAACAAAAACGTTTTGGTAAAAATCATTGCCCATGATTATCAAAGTCAGCTGTGGCTTTCTGGAATTCCGCTACTTTACCATACCGACATCATGGCCAAGTGTCTAAGACTCTCGGCTCGTGCCGGCACACCCGTGGATCCTTACCCAGGATAGCGGGTGGAAATTGTGGGATTACGGCCCAGGTTGGCCTGTGGGATCAGGTCAGGGTCAGAACCCGACCCAGCTGTGTCTGGCTCCTCACCTCAGGGCCGGCAGTTGGGTGCGGTGGGGGCTTTCAATAGCTGCGGTGGGTAAGCTCTGAAGAGCTACTTTACCATGACATTTCATTCTTCAACCGCGTAATGTCATAGTAATTTAGCAGAATTCCAGAAAGCTATTATCGCTGACTTCGATAATCACCGGCAATGATTTCTATGCCGCCAGTTTTTTGTCTTTTTTTTTTAACGGTAGCCTTGTGCGCATGCTCCGATGCGGATGCTTCGGACAGCGTTTAAACCAGGAGACGCATGGTGCGGCGCGCGGCACGTCTCGATGGTGGCTTCTCCTATCTTCGGAACCGAGCCTGCACGGGAACTTCACACTAAAATAATTTACACCCTTAAAGGTGAAAAAGCATGTAAATGTGTCTGTACTCACACCCTTCAGGTGTCAGTGATATAAATCACACTCTAAGGGTGTGAGTTAGGCACATCTACACCCTTTTTTCACTTTTAAGGGTGTAAATTATCTCACAGTGAATTTGTCGGATGCGGTTGTTTGTATACACGACGGACTGCGCGCAAATTCGTATCGTGAGCGTCAACGGGAAACAGCGTCGGAAAGATGGTTGTTGGAAATTTTCTTACACGAAGGAAATGAACTGCGCATTCGTGTTACATAGTTATGGTTCACGTGATGCCGCCTTCAAGAAACTTTGTTATTTTCCTGTGAGAGCCAGGGAAGGGAAACTAACACACTTATCACCCAATTTTGCAATCATCTGCGCTTCAGCTATTGCACGGATGAGTAGCGTCCTGCCACGGGACACAATCGTGCAATCGTCCTCGATAGGTTTGCAGCCATGATCGCGACAATGAATCGCCAAGAACCCACCGGTGCTTTTTTTTTTTAAACGTTGTTGCGGTGTTCGCGGAGCCGATCTTTGGAGGCGGAGTCACATGACTCATAACTATGTTACACGAATGTTGGAAATTGTTCGGAGACGATGTAGGGAGACCCGACATAGCCTGATGGGAACCTGATAGTAACCTGATGAGAAGCTTGCTGAAAACTTGTTGGATACCCTGCTAGGTGTACGACTTATCGCGCGATGAGGTTGGGTAATCTGTTTCACGCTCGAGCGAGAGGCGAGCTCTGCTGTGCACTGTCGGGCCAAATGTGACGGTCTGTGACCGCGCGTGCGAGTCAGCCCGTCTTATAGTGACTTCTTACGAAAGCGTGAGTGACGCAAAAGAAGCGCGCGACACTCTATAGCATGCAGACATGGTATACAGGTGGCGACGGGGAGCCGCGCGCATACATATACATGTAATCATCGCTCGCCGTCACTTCTACGACATCGTGCCTCTTGCCGCCGTTCGGGGCCGGTGGATAGCTGGCATATAGGCATATGCGTGTTTTCGACACTTTAGTACACACTCCTCGCCGAGCGGTGGCGATGACGTCGCAAGATGTACGAGGGTGCCACCGAATACGGCGCGCCTCCCGCCGAAACCGTAAGAATGCTTGCGGGGTGTATGTGCACGTGACTTAAAGGCCGCGAAGATAGTGTGCCCCGTGGCCCGCTTTTCATTTCGGTTTTCTTTATCTTTAGCCATGACCGACCCCCCCTCTCTCGCCGCCTGAGTTGAGCTCCCCCCCCCCCCTCTCTCTCTCTCTCTCTCTCTCTCTCTCTCTCTCTTATGTCTCCCATCATCGTGCTCGGTCACTTGCCCCCATCTTGGAAGAGGCACGGCAGGTATACGGGAGAGTTACGTAAGAAGGCCACGATCCGGAAGGATTTTCCTTATAAGCGGTCACCGGTCGCGCGCGCGCGCAACTTAAGAGAAAACACAGCAACACACACAGGAACTATCCTCGCGCTTGTCCTACCGGTTGCACCTGTTGTGGCTCGCCTTGTCTTGGCTCGGCCGAGCTTCGGCTGGCGGTGCAGGAAGGAAGTGCACTTCCGGCGTGCGCCGCGCATGCAAATTGTTTCCGGCAAGTGGAGCGTGGCTACAAGTCCCCCGCCTTCACCGTTGTGCGAGAAAGGCCACGGTGGTGGCCGCAAGCACGGGCGCTGCAGTGGCCGCTGGTGGCGCGGTATATAACGGTATATCCTTCGAGTGATCGCTGGCCCGTATTACATACGGGTATAAAAAGAGTGGGCGGGCGGGCCTGCAGTCCGGCGTCGTGCTGCTCAACGCGGTTTGCTCGCGCCGATTTCTCTCTCTCTCTCTCTCTCTCTCTCTCTCTCTCTCTCTCTCTCTCTCTTTTTTTATAGGGCCGTCGCTGCTGCGCTCGGTTGATTGCTGTCGTGTTATTGTTGCTGTTGCTCCTGATGTTGGTCGAGCGGCTCCGTTCCGCTGATTAAAGTGTTGCGGTCCAGCGGAGTCCCCTCGCGTAGTCTTTCTCGGGGGAGCTCGGAGGGCTATTTCTGAGATTGGCGAGCGAGTTCGAGGAACTACGACGTTCGTTGCTGTAGCGTAACTAGTATACGTTCTGAGAACGCGCGCGCAGCGTCAGAGACGCGAATACAATCTCGGCGCGTTTTCCGGTGTCGCCGCGATTGCGCATGTATAGTAACTGCGTTTAGGTGTATAAGTTTGTTGTCAGTGTGGTGTGCGAGCCGTGTATGACCTAACTGTTTGGAACGGGTATACTACAAGTGGGAAATTACCGTGGGCGTTGCATTAGACAGTAAGCGGTAGTGAGGAATAAATCAATAAATAATAAAGAAATAACGACAACTAGACCCTTATCATTGAAAGGTATCTGTATCGCGCAGCAAAACAAAGACTCAAGAACAAACGAAGACGAAGACAAGCGCTTGTCTTCGTTTTCGTTTGTCTTCTTGTCTTCGTTTGTCTTCTTGTTCTTCGTCTTCGCCCATATCGCCATCCTCGTAGACCCTTACTTCGGTTTCACAGCGTTCTAATTATCGAAGATTTTCTCGAAACGATGCCGCGGTGTCCACAGTGAGAAACCACGAATGCTGCTGTCGAAGTTAAAATTAGTTCGAAGCGGGAAGGATCATTGAGATCCTGTCGCGCCGCCGGGTTGTCTTTTCTTTCCTATACTTTCTTTGGTGAGAGGAAATCGCATTGCCGCGTATGTCTTTTTTTTTCTTTTTTCGCTTCGTTAAAAAGGTCGCTGTCCTGTCGCTTCTCCCTCTGTCTACACATCCTCAGTCGCGTGCACTTTTCAGGACTGACGTTTATCGTAACGTATATTCGCGCGGCGGAAACCTTTTTCTCGCTCGCAGCGCGAATGTATGTAGACGCCGAGCGACAACTGCGTTGCGACGATTGGAGTCTAGAAGAGTTGACTGTTGGGCTAGTTGGTCGTCCATATTTGAAGTAGTAGCTTAGCGCAAATAAAACCACAGACACAAGGAAGACAGACAAGGACAGTTGTGAGTAGCGCTTGTCCTTGTCTGTCTTCCTTGTGTCTGTGGTTTTATTTGCGCTAAGCTACTACTTCAAATATGGACGATTGGAGCTCTGTCGCGGGATTCGAGTTGTGTATGTCGTCTATCGCTGTCCTTGTCCTTCGCGCTGTATATATTTTGATCATGAATTACCAACTAGCCCAAGCAACCACCTATATAGTGATCCGCGGTTCGCAATGACGATTTTCTGCGGGGACGTGCCGGGTATTTGAAGTTTCTAATACGAACCAAACACTTCTCTTTCGAATCGGAGTATATTCGATTGGCGATGTTTGGCGTTGGACTTATTCCAACGTTCGATTACGACTGAGAATGTGCAGGGCTAATTAATTGCTGCGATTATTTTAGCCATCCCGCGACGGAGGGAAGCTCGTGCATATACGGCCCAGCAATCATTTATAAGCGTCTATTGAAAGCCAAACACGAACTTTACTTTCATTCTCTACTGGTTTTGAAAACCACTTCGTCGAACGGGCTTCCGGGTAATGTTACCTCTGCATGTCTTTCTCTCTCTCTCTCTCTTTTCTTTTACTTTCTGAAGGGAAAAGGAAATATATTCGGTTTTCGATTCGATTCCTGTAAGTCCATGCGTACCTTTCGAATGTCGATTCGATTTCGAAATCTAGAAAATCCCCTGCTTTTCCCGCCGTGAAGACGATTTGTTGCGTCGCGACGAGCTCTGTCGTGGGATTCGAGTTGGCGCTTGCCTTTATCGCGTTGGCGAGGGGCGCAGGAGGAGGAGGAGGAAGAGCGGGAGAGACTGATTTCCGGTTCGGTATCGACGCCATCGACTCTCTTCCGCGTTGCCCGTGTCTCCTTGGGGGGATCGGCCGGGGCTGGACACATTCCTGAAGGCTGCAGCCCTATAGATGTTGTTCGCCGATATATGCGATTGGTGGGAAAGGAGCGCAAGTAGAAGCGTTTGCTTGTGGCTATAGTCTATGTGCCGGCGAACTGGAAATGTGTCTGTGTGTGTGTATGTTGGAGGGGGGGCGGCTAATTGAGAGTCATGGTATGAAAAGTTAGGCGCGGAATTGACCACGGACACGAGAGGAACGAAAATGAGCGTGTCTTCTACAACGCGCTTAACCTATAAAGTTTAACCACAAATCTCTCAAACCTTTGAATGCCCCAAGCCACCAATCCTTACAACTTGGCAAGGGTTCACGCTTTGAAAGGTTAGGTATATAAATTAGAAGGTTGGGCGTCACGCGGTTCTGTTCAGTTCGTCTTGCATCCCTAAGGATTGGTAAAACATCGTGGTTTGGCGGATTCATTGTTTGAAGGGAAGGTATATAGCTCGCTCGGCTTTCCTTCCTTGTGAGAGAGCGAGTCTACGTCATTTCTGGCGGGGGGGAGGGGGGGGGGGGGGAGTTGGTGCAAACGTGCGCCGCGCGATGCCGGTGCTGTATTTGGTACGACATATCTGGTATACGCTACTGCAATTGTAATACGTGAGCGGATGTGCTCCGTGACTATATGTGTAGATCGTCTCCTATGCTGCTCCGAGGTCCCATGAGTGCCGTTGATATCTAGTTGGCGGTCTTCGCTTTGTCGGTGACCGGGAATGTATTCCTTTTATTACATCGGGAGACGCCAATGCATGCATGGTGAGTGCTCTTTTTTTTCCTTGCGCTATGTACTGAAAGAAACTAACGGGGATGAAACGAACACTGGTCGTAAAGAGGACACGAAGAGGACGTGAAGAATCAACCTTATATAATGGCTGTGTATTTTGCGGTGCACGCCAGGATGCACACATACGTCGTCGTTCATTTTACGAGCCGAAGCAAATAAGAGAGAACGGAGAGTTGCGCGTTTTCGTATCAGTGGAGGCCTGATAAGGCGTGCGTCTATAAACATACGAGCGTTCAAATTGCGGGTTTTACACCCCCACGACAAACGGATGTGAGCGAATACCAGGAACTGCAGACGTTTCTTCTGGTATGTGGGTGCATACGCGGACCCTTCCTCCGAAAATTCAGAACGCGCGCACGATGTCCTTTGGTTTATAGGGTTGGCAAATGCGCGACCGACACACAGCTGCATGGAAACCGGCGTCTGATCGCGATCTTTGCGGTTCGTATTATACTGTTCATCAAGCACAGGTGGCCGCGGTCACACGGCAACATCTATTGCAGAAGGAGTCGGTAGAAAGTTTTAGCCACATATGTCGTCCACGTGACCCGTGCGGTGCTCCGTATGGATCGAGCCGCAAGTCCACCGGTGGCGAGTTGTCTTTTCCTGGCCACCTTTCACTTCCCTATTCCTTTAAAATTCTCTATAACGAAACTCTCGTTCTTCTGCGGTCTCCAGATCGCCGCCGTGTCTGCTTGTCCGAGAAACTTCTTTCACTGTATACGCGCCGCGGCTCCTATACAACTATACAAGATTTACGAAGGCGAAAGCTATAGAGCTATATGTGAACTGCGAAGTCGCCCCTCGCCACACTATATATACCAGTTGTCTTCGCAGTTAAGAGATGACGTCATCCACGTGTCTCGTCTAAACACTCGTAATTCCGACTATACTTCGTTAACATTCTAACAAGAGCCGGGACGGCGTTCCAGCAGCCGCGAGGTTTATAGCTGTAGGGAACGTCCTTATAGGAAGGCGCCCGTGCGCGGAAAAGTGACGAAGCTGAAGTTCTGGCTGACAGCTTGCGTCTGTACACTGACACCAAGGACAACATAGGGGAAATTACTTGTGCTTAATAACTGGAATAAAGAAACGATAAATTAGTGGAAATTAAAGAGGCTGAAAAAGCAACTTGCCGCAGCTGGGTAACGATCCCAGAACCTTCGCATTGTTCGTTTTTCTTTTTTTTCATCCGCTTTCATTTCCATTAATTTATCGTTTCTTTATTTCACTTATTAAGCACAAGTAATTTCCCCTATGTTGTCCTTGGTGTCAGTGTTTGTTGCCTTCTTATGATTATGACTATATATATATATATATATATATATATATATATATATATATATATATATATATATATATATATATATATATACTCATTCTTCGCGTAACACTAACACTATATGATGGGAGTTTCATCAAGGCTACCGCAATTTCAGTCACTCGAGAACAAAACACAAGGATCGGCGAGTTTTTCCAAGGTTGCCTGTCATCGGTGGCAGAGAGCTCCATGCTTTGCATACGCGTGCACCAACGGGAGCATGCAGCGCGGGCTCGCCTGCGTGCGTGTGCCAGCCCGAAGCAAGCCTGTCCGTCCGAGCGGAACCGGCGCTGCAGACGACGTTGCGAAAATTAGCCCCCCACGCACACACACAGGCTTCGCCTCATCTCGCGCTCGCGCTCCACCAGGCATCCGGCCCGCAGAGGCACATCTTTGCGACGTGCTGCTGCTCCGAGAATAGAACTTGGCGCGCGCAGCCTTTTTGTCGGGCGTGCTGCCGCTCTGCACGGGAGGCGTTGCCTGCACGGTGGTCGCACCCTGCGCCCTTTCCCACTGACGACACAGCTGGCCGCGCGAATACGTGCACGCACGGATCTGCATATATGCACGCACGCGCTGCGTAGACGGAGCTTGCCGATTACGCCTGCGCAGTGCGTGCCGTGCAGTGCGCATACCGCATGTGCCCGTCTAACGGGGGCCCCGCATCCGCGTGCAACAGCCAGCAGTGCAAATGTACCTCTGCACGCTTCTTATTAGATATGCACCGCGTGCGCTGGTATGTTATGCGCGGTATCATTAATTGTAGTTGTCACCTTTATTCGTTGTTTCGTTGTACTCTCTTCTGAATATATATAGGTGCGAGTAACTGTTGTGTCCGCAAGACTTTGCAGAGCTCAAGCCTATACCTAATCGGAGTTTGTACTTCCTACACGTGTCACCTCACATAAACCATCACCATCAAGCGTGATTCGAATGAATGAATGAATGAATGAATGAATGAATGAATGAATGAATGAATGAATGAATGAATGAATGAATGCAAGAACCGTCATCTGCGTGCTGCAGTAAACGAGATAAGACCATGTTAAGCCCCGTCAAAGCTGTTCAAGATTGCATGCCCCTCCAGTATAGACCCCCCCCCCCCCCTCTTTTTTCCCTTCGGGGGAAAAAAAAAGAACACCTTGTTTCTTTTCGACACGTCCGCCACTACCGGAATGTTTCACCCAACCCACGACAGTAGAATGAAAGATAAGGAATAAACGTGCGGCTATTACACGCGGCCATACGGTACGTGTACACACCCCACCGGCTGCGCCGTGCGAGTGCACTGCTCTCGCCAGCAGCAGCAGCGCAACACACAGTTGCGGTCGCCCACGAGTCGCACGCAGAGCGCGAAGCCTCATCGGCGTGTTGTATATTGAGAGATAGCCAGCTAGCGGGCATAACGAGCCCCATTGTCGTGCAGGGATGAGAAGACAATGGCCCGGCGTCGAGCACTGCACGGTTGGCTGACCGCGCACGCACCTCGGTCGACGCTCTCTCTCTCTCTCTATCTCTCTCTTTCTCTCTCTCTCTCTCTCTCCCCCATCTCCTCCCTCTCTCTCAGTACCCTCTCTCTGTATATAGGGGCGAAACTGATCGGTGCGGGGAAGGGAGGAGTAGGGGGGAGGGAGGTTGTTGCACGTCCGGATAACATTGAACGTGATATAGGCGGCTCTTTAACCACCGTCCTGACATACCCGGTCGCGAGATCGTTTGTTTCTTTGTGTGTTTGTATGAGCTCGCGGATTCAGGAAGTTGTTGGGCGGATCGAAAAGCGATCCCTGCTTTGAACGACGGTGACAAAATATGCATAGCCGGGGTTGCTGTGCAGGCGCGGCGAGGGAGAGCTGTTTTAATGAGAGCTGATAGCCTATGCAGCGAAATATCTGACGTGTTACTCGAGATAGTTACGGTTGGATGATAAACTTAATGCAAGCAAAACGCAGTAAAGGGTCACAAAATATAAGCGTTAAAGCAGAGTAAGGGTAAGTCCTATCAGGAGGCGACTGCCGTATAGCGCGTGTTCTGCAATTCTTTCCGTGCTCGCGGAAGTTGTCAAATCTTTTTCCTGAACTTTTTTGACCACGCATGAAGTGAACTTCGGATGATCACGCTGGCGCCTTTGCTGCCCTATGTTGCTCGCATTTGAAATATTGAAACACAAAGAGGAAAGAGAGAGAAAAAAAGTTTCGTTATCGCTACGGTCGTGACTGTTTAAGGTCGGGGTCTGATAATGGCGCAGGCTTTGCGCGTCCTTCAGACCTAGAATGTCGCACTCTCCCCATTAAAGGCGAACGTTCTTACCATTTATACCTTTACTTCGAGGCAAACTTGGATTTACATATTAAAATTTATGTAAAATGTGGAAATGTTCTCATCAGACGAACACTGAACTGATTTAGAATTTGTTGCATTTCAGAGAGAAAGGTAAATTAAATTCCACCGACCCAAGTGGAGTTTTAATTTAGGGATTCAGATTTCTTTCTTTTTTTTTTTACACAAGTACCGTATTGGTACAACAAAGAAAAAAAGGTATAACTGGGTGCCGCAAACGGATATCGCACTTCTGTAAGCTATACATCTGCTAAAGCGTGCATCTGAAGCGTGCAGATGTGATATACGAATTTACGACATACGTAATATTGTTACAACCTGTACATGCATGGAATTGTGTAAAGGTTTTGCAAAGGGAATATTCTTAAGTAAGTGATATTACACATTGGAGCATAATGCATAAAATTTTGTCGGCTTTATATGTCCTAATTGATGTAGTTTACAGAACTGTGTTATCGTTTTCTTCATTATTATTGCTGAACGAAAGAGTTGGAAACATTATGCTGGAGTTCTTTTTAAACCTTCTTTCGATTTTCAATAATTTTTCTAAAATATTTAATGGCCTAAATTGAATATCTACTTGTTAGAGACGGTATAGAT
Organism: Dermacentor albipictus; assembly: GCF_038994185.2. Classification (NCBI taxonomy): domain Eukaryota; kingdom Metazoa; phylum Arthropoda; class Arachnida; order Ixodida; family Ixodidae; genus Dermacentor; species Dermacentor albipictus. Next base: position 112,385,075 of record NC_091825.1, on the reverse strand, counting down.
TTCAACTTTGTATTCCTTTAACTGTAACAAACATAATCCAATACGGTGGGGTCGATGCCGACGAAAAACGATCTCTCCATTCTCAATTTAGATATATGAAGAACCTCCTGAGGTAATAACGCTTCCTCTTCAGATGCACTGACACGTATAGAAGAACGGGGCCGCTTCTTGACGTTGATATATATCGCACCGTGCTCCACTATAGGTACGCGCCATTGTGTAGGCCGGAAGGGGGAGGGGGAGAAAAGATGAGGGGGGGGGGATTGTCTCGCGCATGCGCATAGCAGGGCGAAGTGGGGAAGCCGCGCACGTGTCGTGGGTTTACGAGTTGCGGAAGCGCAAGAGCGGAGCAGAAAAGAGAAAGTGATTTACGATTCCGGCTTGCCTATGTAGTATATACACAGGTGCTCTGCCCTAGCGCCAGTGTGTGTGGAGTTCCAAACTTCCCTTCTTTTTTTTATTACATACCGGTTTTTCGTTTTATAACCGGCTATTTCTTCTTTTTTTCTTTTGTCGCTATTCCGTTCCGACCCGCTTTTTCCGCGCCGCACAGCTGCTGGGCCCCAGTGTTTGCTCTAACGAGTTCGTGGCCGCCGTATATATATACGCATACTGTTTCCTCCAATAGAGACATTTAGCGTGTCCGCTATTCCGGCAAACCGGGATGGTTTGGCCGGATTACCCGATGGTTGGGGGCGTAAACGTGAGCGGCCAGATTGGCGGCGCCAGCTGGTGGTGCAAAGCTGAACCACTTAAACACGGAGCCAATTACTGTATTCTTCTTAGCTGGGGTGTAAGTTTTCGACAGCGGCGTAATTGTGAACACAATTACGCCGCTGCCGAAAATTTACACCAGCAGCGAAGCAGAATAAAGTAGGTTACTGCAATTTTAGCTATGTGTTTGATTGATTGAGCTCTACAACACCAGGTGGCTGCACCGTTCCGGCCGCTCACGTTTACGCCCCCGACCATCCGGTAATGCGCCTAAACCGCCCCGGTTTGCCGGAATAGCGGACACGCTAAATGTCTCTAATATCAACTCGGCAGCTTTGTGTGACCGAGCGGTTCATGCCCGCAGTTTCGGCTAATCAAGGCCTGAATTAACGCCGTTGTTTCCACGCGAGGAGAGTGCTTCGTTTGTTTTTGTTTTTGTTTTTTATTCCGGCGCTGCGACCCGTCTCCGTCACGAGGTGGATCAACTGCCAAATTTCAACGGAAGCTCTTTAGTACGCTACTAACTCCACATTAAAATTTGCCATGATCTCTTGTAGAGGATGTCCCCATCGTCATATATATCTATATACACTCCAAGCACGGTAACGCTTATGAAAGGATGCATTTTAACTATTTATAGGCAACTAGAGCTCTTATTTTAACTGACGATAATATATATCCGCTTTAGTATGACTGCTTTCTTTTTGCTGTTGCCTCTACTTTTTTTTTTTTTTTGGTACGGCCTAGTGTTGACACAAATCGGACCAAAATATACCGAAGAGCACCTTCGGTAAACAGCATAACAAATTGCTTATTGCACCTGTAAAAACACCGTGGTGCGCTATCTCCAGACGCAACCAAAATGAACCAAAACATCTAAGCCTGCGCCTGCGTAGTCTCTCTACGCGCAGGTCACGTGGCAGAAGACGCCTTGACTCCGCACAAGTTTCGCCTCGCAGACTGCCCGTCGTTTCCGAAATGTAGTCGTGCAAAAGTAGTTGGCGAGAATTTCACCAATAAAGTGAGAAAAAGAAAATGTACTATCGTTTGAATCGATAAAATAGGACGATGCCAATGGTTACTTCAGTCGTCGTTAACACTGCAAGGCTCAGTTTAATCAACCTGTACCACGGCGCCACGTCGTGTATATGATGTACAGCAAACACTCCTTATAACGAAATCGTTTTTATTCGAAATGTCGCTTTATTCTATTGCATGCGTGCATTACAAGTCCCCTTTGTTATGCGCGCCTTTTCGACTACATTGTATTCGAAATTCAGTGTCGCCGGACTCCGGCATATATTACGAAGCCGGAAATAGGCACGGTACAGCGTACACAGTGACCCTTTGCGTTTATTCGTATCAACCGGGAAAAGGCAAAGAGCGCTACGAAGATCGCTCCACCAGGTGGCAGCAGCTATTTGGACTCAGCTGTCACGTGGTGACAGAAAATGCTGCTGCTGCTGCTGAATTTCTCCACTGTCATGACCTCATTGTCGAGCGCAGATGTGTTTCAGTAGAGAGCTTTAGTTTAGGGGACGCAAGCGGCTTGCGTACGCAAGAACTAGGGCCGACGGTACTGCGCATGCGCAGACCCAGACGTACGCTAGCCTTTGCGTCCCCTTAACTAAAACTCTCTGGTATGCGTTTTACAAGCTTCCGCGCCGATTGAGTGCCAGTTCCGCCTCATACTGTTGCCTCTTTTAGAGCGTCTCCTCTTAAAACGAAACACCGCTTATAACGAAGCAAACTTCTCGTCCCGGCGACGACGACGTGGTTATAACGAGGAATTAATGTCTCTAATTGTACAACATATGATGCATCGCCGTCCTTTTGCATCGCGTGTAGGAGGGCTATATCGCTGCCCAAAATACGACTGTACACTGATCGATGCAGGTTGACAGTGCGCCGTGCAAGAAACTCCGGTATGCAGCACTGCAATGTCTGTCGTGTCGTCGACGATATATAGTTAAATACAAGTGGTCTAATCTCGCGTGTTTTGCTGGCCTGCGACCTTTTACTCTCGCATCTACGCACGTCTGTAAACGTATCGTGCATGCGTATTCATAAAGCTTGGCTGTAGGCGGGAGTGAGGCTGTGTGGACGTTCACCAGGATTAATATTCACAGTAACTGCTTGTTATGTGCAGGGAAATCGTGAAGAACCATCGCTCGGACACAGAATAAGAAAAGGAAACGATACTTCGCTAGACTTGCAGCTAAATGTTTATTGAGAGAGAAAAAAAAACGCACACACAATTAGCAAGCGTGATACATGCTGAGACGTTCGCAATTCACAAGTCAAGATAACCCCGCGTAAGGGATGTTCAAGCGCTTTCTCAATGTGTTTTATTTATTCTTTTTTTTCTTGCGCGAAAACAAGTTGCAGATATAGCTGTGTGAGCCAACTCAGTGAACGTATCTCTCTTCTCAGCGGCCTTGCTCGCGCCGCCCGACTCTACCTGAGAGCGGGCATTGTAAACGCAGTAAAAAAAAAAAAAAAAAAAGCAACGAGGGTAGGAGAATTGCAGCTATTACTTTCGAACGCCGTGCGCTGCATACCACGTCGCGCTTGGTCCTTGACCGCTGCCTTGCTTTCTTGGCGCTTTCGCGGGGACGACAGACTTCGTGGTGGGACAACCAGTTCTGAGTGCCCTTTCCTTTTACCTTCCGTTCAAGAAACACCAAACGGCCGATAAAGAGAACGAAAGAACGAAAGAACGAAAGAACGAAAGAAAGAAAGAACGAAAGAAAGAAAGAAAGAAAGAAAGAAAGAAAGAAAGAAAGAAAGAAAGAAAGAAAGAAAGAAAGAAAGAAAGAAAGCAAGTAGCGTCGACGCCAGCTTTTCATCTAGAAGCAGAGTCCTTCAATGCTAGAAGCGGAGGAAGGCGCACCCCTGCCGTAGGAGGGGGGAGAGGGGACGGAGAGGTGGAGGGTCGCGAGCGTGAAATTCTTAGAAACACGAGCTCCTTAACGCTATCGCGTTAAAAGTCGTCCCCTTGGGATTTCCAGCTACGCCTTAGCTAACGCCTCCTTGCGGGTCCTCCTAGGTTCCCGTCGCCTGCCCCGCCCGCTGGTGGCGCTAGTTACGTACCCTTCTTGTCGAGGTGACCTCCACTGAGAGACGGTTACCGCGTTGCACATCACCCAACCACTCATTTCCCCCAAACCAAGAATCTCTCTTGCACCCCTCTTCGCGAGAACAGCGACGACGCGGCTTCAATGAAGTTCACTGTAGCGCGGCTTGCCCGCTCTGTGCCGGCGACCGGACAGTTTACTCGCAAAAGAGCTCTCGGCGGACAGCGACTGACCATTTGCGACACTCCACGAAACCTAAACGATGTCGCGTAGGAAGGAAGTCGCAGGCGGAGAAACGTCAGTGCTTCGAAAAGCTCTATACGTTTCCGCGTGGAGGCTTCTCCTCCGAACAGTTGCGCGTGGGTGTGCAGCTCACGTGCTGCCGCTGTGCTTTTCAGCAGTTGCTCGTGTGGGCTCCCAACACTCTCGGAAGGCATTGCGGCGACATCCAGCTAGGAAGCTCTCGTCGGAATCGTCAGTAGGTTAGGTTGGGTCAGGTTAAGTTGTGCTGAGTTGCGCTTGCCCTGCCTCGCTGTTTTCCCCTGGTAGCGTGAAGCTCGCAAAGTGTGCGTTGTTGTTACCCGCTTCCCATATGTCGCTAAAGTTTGCCAGGATCTCTCCTCTGCGGCGTTTCTTATGGCTTGCATGTAAGGGACTTATAAAGCTTAACAGGGAGTTTTGGAAATACGGGAGCTGAATTTATTGGACGCATTCTGCTGGGCGAATGAAAGAATGCAGAAGGCCTACAACTGAGTTTCGGTGTTTGCGTACGCAAAGTCGCTTGGTTACGCTATCTCCAAGTTCCGCTTATGAATGGTGTTTATATCCTCTACAAAAGTCGTTATAGAATTTCTGTTGTCTTCCTGTTAATTTCTTTAGACTTTATGTTCAGGTGCAACTGAGTTTCATGCACATTTTTTTTTTTGCAAATATATTTAAGAAACTTACGCAGATTAGGGTTGTTTGAGATTTGTGTGATGGCCATCCGCAAACTATTCATGTGATACCATAAGACAGCTTAAAACATATATGAAATCGCGAGCCAGGTTGGTTTTTTGTTACGTAATCTTATGTTAAAGCGAAATTATTTTTTTCTTTTAAATATCGAGGTTCTGAAAGCAACATCCGCATGTACGTGGACAAAATAGCCGTCTCCTGATGTTTGTTGTGGTAAAAACCGATTTCAGTTTGTTCAAATGCATAAACGAAGACTGCAGAGTCGTGTGATGGGTTAGCATGTTTCCCTTAATCAAATGTGTTATAGACAGTCGGTTGCAGTTCACCTCACTTCTTTGTTGTATTCAGCGGGGTTTCTGTTGAAGCTACATTGGCAGTCACGCGTGATTCTTACGAGGGTTTTGTGACCTTATATGTCATTTCGCAGTATTCGAAAAGCTCATCACGCTTGCTTTTTGTCGCTCTGTGACGACGCAACAATTTCGATTACATTAACAGTTTTCCGGAAAGCAGGTAGCTAGAACACGACTAAACCGCTTTTTTTTTTTTCTCATGCAGTTCCGCATGCATCTGTGACCATGTCCGTGATGAATATATTACTTAATCGCTTTCGAGTTCATTTTGTAAATAATTTAAGGCGATGTACGATTTAATCCACTGTTAAAGGTTACGCTACCAGACAGCGACACTCACTAGCTGTAACTCCATTTACAACACGTCTCAACTGCTTCAAGTATTCCTTTTTTCCGAGAACTATAGTAGATTGGAATAAGCTGGCCGATAAAGCTGTAACACAGGACTCACTATCACTTTTTGACACATATCTTTAACTTTTTTTTTTTTTTCACTTGCTGAGATTGTCAGTGATAGCACTGTTTTACTGTATGATTGGGAAAGATCGCCTATGTAACCTTAAAGCGCTTGTGTTTTTTTTCGCCTGTGTTTTTGCGCCTGTTTTCTGCGCTTGTGTGAAGCGCTTGTTGAAGAATTTTTGAGTGCAATTCCCATTGTTGTATTTATATTGTTTCGTGAACTTACTCGTGTACCACGCTGCTAAGATCTTGTTTGAGATCGCAGTATTTATAAACTTATATATAAAAAAACACGCGAGCTCGTGCCGATTTTTCACTTCTTGTAGCAGTGGTGTAAGCGTGGCATCGGCCTGGCTTCGCAGCAGCTGACTCGTGGTTGGTGACCCTCTGTACACTGCTGTACAATGCATCGGCACAGCTTCGGTTGGCACTTGCGGCTATTGCACCGCAGACCGAGAGCCGAGTATGGGAGCGTTACATTCTTTTAAACAGTGTGTGCTGCACTGTACAAGGGGTTCTCGGTAGGTTGTATCACAGGCGCAGTGCTCAGTCGTGTATGTATTCCCGCTACGGTTTGCAGGCCTTCTATCGTTGCGTCATCTCGGTCATTTGAAGAAGCGGCTTTTGACGGCGAGGGAGGGAGGGGGTAGGTGGAGGCAAAGAACACCGGGAGTCGTTGTTTTGTCCCTGATACCGCATCCAGGTTGTGTTGCCGTGCTCCTCCACTGTGTGACTCCATGGACGTTGGATGGCCAAGTTGGAAGGGGACAAAAAGAAAAAAAAAATGAAGCAGAGCGGTGGGAGGTTTCGGTGGTGGTCACGGCACGACCGGATTCGCGATGATGGCCGTTTCTATCTCTCGGGTCGCGCGCGCGTGGCCCCGCGTCAGACCAACCGTACATTATTATTATAATTATTATTATTTTATACGCCGCGCGCTCACGGCTCCTTGCGCTAGGCAGCACCGCCGCGCACGGGTGCCCTTTGGTGAAGCGTGCGCACAGTAATTTCACTGTCATGTCCAACGCCGCCGCCGTCGTCACTGGTTTCGCAGTGTTCCTCCTGCTGTGGACGGCCGCATTCGTACGTCCGCATAGGGACGGAATACGAGAACGCTCGTGCAACCCCACATTTGTGTGTGCATGTTTGAAGAGCCCAGGGTGGTCGAAATCCAGAGCTTTATCCCATCGTAGGCCATGCAGTCTATGTATGTCGCGCCGGTCACAGCGTCACTGTTTTGTTGCTCCGGCACTGTCGACAGAATTAATCAACCAATCGATCATTTATCTGAGTTGACGTGTTGGCGCCATGAATGTGTTCTTATAACCTTCCCGGTGTCTTGAGTTTGTGAATCTCTGTAACCTTGGCTGGCTCTTGCCTAACGGGCCAATAAGGAAAAACATAAATTCAGTTTAGACTGGCATATAAAGTATTCTCTGAAAACGCTATTTTCATTCATTTGGCTGAAAAGATTTAGTCACGGATATAGTTTATTGTACTTCGGCTGTTTAGGCGGGGCCGGTATATCTCTCGAAAACTTGCTATGTAGGTTAAGACGTAGTCCTTTGACACTCTCAATTAGAGAATCACTTTCTCTAGTCTCAGGTAATAACTTCTCGTTTGCTATATACTGTAGTTGATATTTACTAAAGGGCAGTGTGCTAGGAATAATTTCTTATAGCTAATATAGGGCATAATTCCATAAAAGCAAACAACCTCCTACCCTATAGCAAGTATTTCGAAAACCTCGCCGCAAAACCGCACCTTATCTGCTAAGAGAGAACTTTCAAGAACTACGTCGCAGGAGGAAAACGGAATTTCCAGGAAATTTGGCTTGCCTGTACACGGGCACAGCGCGCGTATACGTCCTTGACGTCGCAGCGCGCGATACGGCGCGCATATGTGGTTAAACGCAGCGAAAACAAAAAGAGAAACGAGAAGGAACGGAACGCGCGCGACAATTATGGCGCCAAGTGAAGGGAGAAAACGACGAGGGGAATCGTATAAGCTTACTTGCATGGGACGCGCGCGTGCGCCTAATTGCGCTCGTGCATATATATATATATATATATATATATATATATATATATATATATATATATATATATATATATATATATATATATATATATATATATATATATATATACTGTCATGCGCGCACATTTTAATGTCGAGTTTATACGTATATACGTGTGTGTCATGGCCACGGTGGTCATGGCGGAGGCCCTGAGCATGCAGTCACACGGGCGTGTTGTTCCTTGTACGCAGTTCCGTTTGTCGCTGGCGTATCTCTCGCATTTCACTCGGCAGTACGCATATCATTAGCTGGACTTAGCCGGCACATAATCTGCCCTGACAGTAATGCAAGCGTGCCATACGCGCGAAGTGGGTTGAGGCACGAGGAATGGTTGTTATGCGGCGAGAGGAAATGTTAATGTATATTGGATGACACGTGTCGTCTGCTTTTTACTGTAAAACTTCCAATACTTTCTGTGCCCGTCTTTTATGTTTGTTTTTTCCCCGCCATGACATAGCTAGCGTGCAGTAGTATATACAGAAAGAAAGAAAGAACGCACTTAATGCATAATAGAGCTGTCAAATTTTCCTAACCGAGGGCAAGCCGTCGTACGTACAGGTATATGATTTTGGAAAGCATAAAAAAAAAAGCCTGCACGCGTGTATGCAAGCCGCATACCGTATCCAAATATAGCGTCATCAGCACCCTGCATGTGGGGATCCCGAACGCCACTAGTTTGCGTTGTTTTGCGTATGCTCAATGGGCGTTATTTTGTCCAGTCGGCCACAAAAGTTTGACGGACACACGTGCTCCTCGATAAGTGCACATTTCTACACTGACAAGACGTGCCTTGGCACTTCTATAATTCAGTCGAGTCGAAAATATTGACACATACTTTTGTTATAGCTGTGTGATGCAAGTTTTACACACACACTTAAGTTACTTTATTGCGCTTTTAACACGTATAAAACACCGCCGATCTGCTGTAACCACAATAAATCCTTGATTCCACATTTCCGCACCTTTTGTTATCAACACCATGTCGGTATGCTACAACGTACCGTTGACTATAAGTAGATACAGTGATCTTAAGAGATCATATTCACAAGCAACTTCGGCTACATATTGTTCACTTACGAAACTCCCGCCCCCACCCCCTTGTTTTGATTTTATTAGGCTATATGAGTCACACAGCATTGCATGCGAATGTATGCTGTCATCATTATGCTTGACACTGACAGTCGAAACCTTATACTTTGCGTGTCTTTAGTTACGATTTTAGTATGCAGAAGCACTTTTTTTTCACCTGTTTATGCGTTGCCGTTAGTTTTGATGCACAACGCTATTTTCGTTTTCTATTGTTGCAGCCATAGTTTATTCATGTTTCGCAATACTTGTACGCATAATCACAATTACTAAACTATTTCACTCTGCGTGCTATAGTCTCACTACATACTACGCCGAGATTGCCACTTCTGTGATCTTTTGGACACCGTCAAGGTTCTAGCCGCAGCTCCTATAGCCCAGAGCGACCGTCTAGTTTTTGTTTGTTTGTTTTCTCGAAAATGAAAATTTGATTTGAAATCAAGGTTGATTTGATCATTGGCGACGACGTTTGCATGAATGCCGTATACGAGTGTCCCATCACATCGCATTTCTACAGCGCATCGCATCTCCGTAAACGACTGTAATGCGCTGTAGGTGGGCACTTCGTATTAACGCGATATAGGCGAGGGTACTACAAAACGGCGCGTAAGTTGTCTCAGGCGGCCAACGGCAGGCTTATCGCGCTGAGGGAGAGAAGGAAAACGAGACGGCGGCCAGCTGCGTTCTCTGCTGCACTCACACATGCAGGCGGAACGCGAATCGCAGGAAACTGCTTTCCGGCTTGTGCGACAGCGACAGAGTTTACATGCATGTGAACGCTGTCGCATGAGTGTTACGCGGGATGTGGCGCGAAATGCGATACGCTCGCGTTCACGTTAAACGCGGCTATTACTACGTTAGTCGTATAAGAAAACTATATATCTACAGGCCGAAAACTTTGAATTTGAGTCTGTGACTCCAAATCTGCAGGCTTCGCGGGACTTCAGTTTCTTTTTTTTTCCCCGGCAAGCTTTGTGTCCCGTTAACTTTTGTGACCGACTGTACGTTCTGTCGATAGCGCGTTCGGTAACTTTGAGTATTTTATTTCTAAATCTCCGTTCTGTAGGATGCATGAGGCGTCCCGTCGTCTCAAGGTAAGGTTAGGAGCACTTTGCTGTGAAAAAAAAAAGTGTAATCATATTAATACAGCTTGACTTAAATGTGACTTAGAATAACCTAGCAATTTTGGTGTCCTTGATATAAAGAACAACAAGACGACGCTGTCAGCTTTTCCTCCTCTTTTTTTCACTATTCGCTTAATGTAAACGCTATACTGGATTTCGACGGAAGTTTGTTGCGTAATGGAGCTTGGAAGCAGTGGCTCATACAAGTTTCCGAGTCGTGGGACTAGTCAGTCGAGTCATATCGAAAGGGCAGCTATGTATACAGGATGAAGGTCGGACCCCGGCCGAAACGTATGCGACATAAAGAACAATTTTCGTACGTGCGTCCTCAAACTACAATTGCATATATATATATATATATATATATATATATATATATATATATATATATATATATATATATATATATATATATATATATATATATAAGCATCATCGTCGACATTCACTCGAGACCTGATGGAGACTTAGTGGGACCGGAGGTATGACAAATCGCGCAAGGGTGGTTCGCGCGCTGAGAGAGAGAGAGAGAGAGAGAGAGAGAGAGAGAGAGAGAGAGACGACTTTATTGTTGGTCAGTGAATTTATGAGCGGCCAGGTACTTTTGCTTCTGGAGTGTGGTGGCTGTAGTCAGTCACCCTCGGTTGGGGTGTAGGGATAGGGAGGGGCAATACGTAGCTGTACCACCCTACCATCCGCAGGATACGATAGCAGTTTGGGCGGTCTTAACAGTGTATTATGCAGTGAGGGGGATCTTCTGTTAGACCTCGTAGAAAGTGGATGCGGGCTGGGGTTTGGAGGGTCTATGTCTGTCTTTTGGGAATGATGCTTTCCCCGTTGACGTGTGATGTACGGGTGTCGGACACTGCATTCGCCGGGGAAATTCCTGTATTGCTAGAGGGAAGGTGAGGGAGGGGCTCGTCTGGCTAGATTCGGGGATGACGGCAGGATGAGAGATGAGTGTGGTCGAGCGAGAAAGCGATGCCTCCTTCATGGCCCAGCGTGCCATGGGTGACCTGGGACCCGGACAATTTTGACGGGTGAGTGTAAATCGCGTTGTATTTCCTGTGAGGTGTCGTATGGGAGTGGGGTTATGCATCAGTTGCCAGCATGCGGGGCCATGCAGTCGGTGAATATATAATGGGGACCGAGGAAGTGGAAGCTCAGGGAGCTTGGAAGATGTAATTCCGCCGTGCATGGGTCCGTGGGAGTAAAGGTGGTTGCGAGAATGGTGTGAGAATGGTGATCTTTCACAGCTACATGGCTTTAGGCTGCGTCTGTATGCTTGGTCCGGAAAAAGAAAAAAAAATGAAATGAAACGACGGCCGGGTTGGCTGTCTATCTCACCCATTCTGCTTTGTCAAGGCGGCGTGTAATGTTTTCCAGCCGTGCGTGTCCTTCACGGCTCGCAGGAAAGCGACTCGCCCCATCTCCCTTCCTCTTTCCCACGATTGTCTCCTCCTCCTTCCCTTCCTTGACGTCATTGTCGTATGTGGCTGAGTGCTTGGGCGACAAGGAAGAAGAAGTAGAAGAAAGTGCGAGAGAGAGAGAGAGAGACTATGTACAGCCGTGGGGCCGAGGGCCACGGGATCATGGGTGCGCGTGCGGCTGCGCAGTTAAGGGGCCGGCCTTGGAGAGAGGGAACGAGTTGAATGGCGGGACCGCGCCGCCGTCTGAGAACAAAGGCAGCAAGAAAAAGATAGTTTGCGCTCGCCCCTCTACCCACTCGCTCAGACACCTCGAGGGACCTTCACTCGAGGACTGCTGCTGCAGCTTCACGGAACCACAGCAACACATGACTAGCGCGCGCGCCCTTTGTAGGTTACGTTCCCTCACGAACCAGAGGGTATATTACGCTACGTGCCTCAGTGGATTACCATCAACCCTTTCTCGAACGCGAGCAGGAAAAAACACACTCACACGCACGCGCACACACACACACACACACACACACACACACACACACACACACACACACACACACACACACACACACACACACACACACACACACACACACACGCACACACACACACGCACGCGCACACACACACAGAGAGAGAGAGAGAGAACGCTTCTTACGCTCGGTTACCGAGTGCTAAGTGTAGTCATTGAGTTTCTATGTTAACAGCTTCGATAGATATTGCGCGCACCTATGCCGGCCATCGGCAAGCGGATAGTTCTTTGGAATCATGGGCCAAAACAAAACATCGATGCCTGTATTAAGAAAAACAAAAGAATAAACCTTACGCTGGAATTGTTCGTAAGAACAAATTTCGCCCAATCGTGATGCTGGGCGTATGATTAGCAAAGGCGGCCAGCCAGCCGCAAACAGCTCTGCATACGAACGCATAGCTTCAGGAATTCGGCTCCGGGTGCTTTGTTCTGGCTTTGTTCTGGTATAGAAGCCAGGCTGAATATTTTGGTTCACATATCGTGTAATAAAATGAGCGGCGCAGCTGTTTAGAGAATTCCCATAGAGATACATGGGGCTCCCTAGAAAATGCAGGGGGTAGCTTAAGTAGGCCACAGTGACCCGGCGACTGTGACATTCTGCTGCCATAGCACGCGGGTTCGAAGCCCTCGCATTACAGTGCTCTACATTTCAAATCCTGCGAAACAAAACCCAAACACAGGGATGTTGAAATATTACAACTTGCGTCTAGGCTGGCGAGTGCGATCTGTGTATTGCTGCATGCCTCTTTAACTACCACCCCCTGCATTCCCCGTTGCCAATTAGCGACCTCTGGTTCTCCGCCTGTAAATAAACAACTTCATTACTATTGGTCACTTCATTTGTTCCTTTCACTTCCTTTGACCTTAACAACAACAACAACAACAACAAAAAAAAAAAACGACGTGCCACCTCGTACCGTACGAACCGACGTGTGTTTCTGTGCGACCTATAACGTTGTCTCCTTCGGCGGCAGAGACGCCAGTTCTCGGGAGAAGCTGCAGGTTTATAAAGCTGGATCACGCTCCGCTGGCCTTGCACTCTTGGGGCATTCTTTCCAACATTTTGAACTACGAAGCCAGGAAAACCTGCTCTGAATCGGCCAGGGGAAGCTTCCGTATACACGTTCATATGTATAGTCGAGGGCTGTATGGGAACCGATAAAGCTCAAAGTGTCAACTTTACTCCAGGACTATGGAGGGCTCAGACGCAGCAACACTGACCTTCCTTCGTTGAACTTGCCCTCGGGGTAAACTCTATAGAAGCGCGAAGAAATTTAATACATATCGGGACTTTCAAAATCTGAGCCAAACTTAGAGGTCGCTCTCGGCTTTGGATTTTTTCGGATCTATACCGCACGCAGCGAGAACGCTATTTTCTGGGTAATGCTACATAGGCTACTTGCATCTGCTGTTTATAAAGCTCCGTGAAGTATTCTCTGCTTAAAAAGAAAAAAAAATGTTTATTTTTCTTTTTTCGATTGTCACCATAGTAACGCGTCGAATTTCTGGTGCATGCCCCTGCGCGAAGGGCACGCATATATTAGTTGCGCTGTAAAAGAAGAATCGCTGCACAATTGTTACAGCCCTCATAGCTTTCTTTCTTTCCTTCTTTCTTTCTTTCTTTCATTCTTTCTCTCTCTCTTTCTTTCCTTCTTTCATTCATTCTTCCTTTCTTTCTTCCTTCCTTCCTTCCTTCCTTTCTTTCTTTCTTCCTTTTCTTTCTTTCTTTCTTTCATTCTTTCTCTCTTTCTTTCTCTCTTTCTTTCTTCCTTTCTTTCTTTCTTTGTTTGTTTCTTTCTTTCTTTCATTCATTCTTTCTTTCTTTCTTTCTTTCTTTCTTTCTTTCTTTCTTTTCGTGCAAGTAGCGAGTTTTACGTAGTCCGCGAGGAGTAAGGGAGAAACATGAGGGAAGGGCGCCGTGCGTCGGCTTCCCGAGTTGCATATTTCATTGTATTTCATTGTGTTGCTTTTCAGAAGAAAAGCTTTTGGGCGCGTGGAGGAGTGTTGACTGTGCCCAACGTGCCATAAAAGCACTTTTGAACTTTTTAAGTGAGACTGGTTTAGACGATCGCCTCTAGAAGCTGTGAGACGTGTAGTCAGTGCGAAATGTGTTTGCGCAAAAACTTTTTGTGGCAAGATTACTTTTTGTAAGGACAAGGTTACTCTTAGTGTAGTGCGTCTCCAGTGCGCATCCGCATATTGGACAACGTGTATATAGTATCTCATTGTACCATATCATAATCATCCACCACCTACCTTTCCCTGTATTTCCCACTTCCCCATTCCCCAGTGAGGAGTAGCAGGTAGAGACACGCTCTCCAGGCCGACCTCTCCTCCTTTCTCTTCATTAAAATCGACTCCTCCTCCTCCTCATTATGTGGAGCACCCTCGTGTTGTCTCTTGGCGCAGCAACAATCTAATTTCAAGACCCTCATTTAAAAAAAAATGTTATTACGCCTGTCAGCGTTACGGGAAGCTAGTCTATTCTATACTTCGATGACACATGTCCGCACGCCCCGAACCGGCAGGATCGACGTTATACAAGAATGTTGAAGCGACAATATATGACCAAACCTATAGTGGGAGGAAAAAAGGAAACGTGGAATGCGAGGAAAGCTGTGGACACGAGCTGAGCTCGGTCTCTCTCTCTCTCTTTCTGCGCGTGTGTGTGTATATATATAGGTGTGGAGGAGGGCATTCTTGTAAAGTGCATCGCCGGCTAACTTGCTCCCAAACCGCGGTGGAGAATGAGCTGTGAAAAAATAGCGGCACCTGTAATCTCCTTTGTTGAGAAATGTTCGGCTGCGCTGGTGCCGCAATATGTTTCGTTATTTTTTTTTCCCCCGCCGTAAAAGGCTTGTATAGTTCGAAAAGATGGTGCAAAGCTGGCTTTCCCAACTTCCTCGCGAAATTTAATCTCCGTTCAGCCGTGTCACACCAGTGTGGTATTTTTATTATACTGTACAATTTTTGCACTCCCTTGCAATGCGCGTGCTTGTATGTCGAGAGAACTTTGCCGCTAAATCCCGCCCACCGTTTTTTTTTTTTTTTCGCTCTTGGTTTTGGGCAAGCTTGGGTGTGCAGCAGCATGCTCTGAATACGCGCCGCCCCGTCTCCCCCCTTGCCAATCTGCGCATTAGGCCTCCGGGCCAACCATTCACAAAATCATTTCAGTTATCGTCTCTCTCTCTCTCTCTCTCTCTCTCTCTCGTTTCTCCTTTCCTTTGACTCGGAGGGAGGCGGTTATGGTGGAAAACTCGGGTGCACCAAGCACGCGCCGACCTTCCCGGGTGCACACACACTTGCGCTGGTATGACATCGTAGGCTTACATGTTTTGTAAGTCTTTTTAGCCAAGCTCAAGTAATTTCCCCTGTGTTGTCCTTGGTGTCAGTGTTTGTTGGCTCCTTATGATATGACACCCTTAGGGTGTGATTTATGTAACTGGCACCCTAAGGGTGCGAGTTATTGACACATTTACACCCTTTTTCACTTTAGGGGTGTCAATTATTTTACATTGTAGTTCTTTTTTGCGCAAGCCGCTTGCGTCCCTTAGCCCGAAACTCTGTACCGCGATTGGCTCCATTGCGCAGCTTGCGCAATGGAGCCAATATATATATATATATATATATATATATATATATATATATATATATATATATATATATATATATATATATATATATATATATATATATATATATATATATATATATATATATATATACACACATACAAGCGCGTAAGAAAACAACAGCAGGCAGGAGCAATGTCCTGGTATTTTGTCCTGCCTGCTTCTAATCTTTGAACAATGTCTCTGCTGGATGCTGTCATTCCACCCTTCACTGATATATGACGCACCAGATCCGCTTATGAAATCGTTTCGTTTGTACCGAGCACAACGCTTTTCAATTGGAACTTCGGTAAACGTATTTGCGACGATTGCAGGATATTGTCTCTTGCAGCTGCTGCTACTATTCGATGAGGGCATACGAATCGATATGGCATTTATATGCAAGTTCGGCACATACTTCCTGCCAGTTAGGCTTGTCAGCATCCATTCAACTGCCGTGCCATGCTGCGTCAGTGCTGCTCCCATGACTCGTTCACTCGCTCGTTCTAATCGGCGAAAAGTTTGAGATAATCACGTCGCTTCGGCTTAAAATAAATGTTGATTACAAGATGATACAGCGTGGGACCCTGCATGCAACAACCCTGCAGAAATGTTGTTGTCCGCCTGACGATAAAAAGTGTACACTGAAAAACCAATAAGCTTCTTGTCTGCTTTTATCAGTTGTGTGAATTATCTCTCCGTTCGCTAAAAGAATGCACACATCCGCTTTAAGTCGAGGCTGAAAAGAACAGACGTCGTGATATCGGTCACACGGCGGCGAGAGATATAGGAATGCAAAGGCGCGCCAAATAATAATAATAATAATAATAATAATAATAATAATAATAATAATAATAATAATAATAATAATAATAATAATAATAATAATAATAATAGACGTGGAACTATAGAGTTAGCTAGCTATTTAGATGAAGGCAAGAGTGTAGAAGGTTTCCGGGATAACTCCCGAGATAACTGCTGTTATTGTGCAAGGTTATTGCACCCTTATCATTTCCGCGTTTTCACCTCGGCGGAAGCGATGTCTGTGTTTCGTGCCCCGAGAATGGGGTTACAGCATCGCTGACAATTACTGATTTAGCAAGAATGGCATGTTTAGTGGCAGTGTTCTGGTCGGCGTTGCTTACAGACGCATAACCCTGCGCTACACAGTCTGTGTTGCGCAATTTTGGTGCCGTGGTTCTTGGTTTAGACAGCAATGGGCTTTCCCTTCCTTCTTTATTTGCTTTTTTTTTTTCTTTTTTACGTGTACGTAATTCAAGGACATCCCTGGTGGTCTCTCTCTTCTGTGGCTTCTATCTGGTTTCATGACCGATCAGAAAGCCAAAAGAAAACAAAGTGTGTGTGTGGGGGGGGGGGCGGATTTCTTTATATATATATATATATATATATATATATATATATATATATATATATATATATATATATATATATATATATCCTACATATCCCGGCCACGGCGGCCGCATTTCGATGGGGGCGAAATGCGAAAACACCCGTGTGCTTAGATTTAGGTGCACGTTAAAGAACCCCAGGTGGTCAAAATTTCCGGAGTCCTCCACTACGGCGTGCCTCATAATCAGAAAGTGGTTTTGGCACGTAAAACCCCAAATATTATTATCCTACGTCTTCGCATACGCATATATATATATCCTACGTCTTCGCATTACGCGTGCGATTACCGAATGAGCTACCGCGACGCCGTTTTCCCATCTACTTTCTTGGGTATTTGTGTTTGATTAATCGTGACGAAGTCATTATTCGACAAACTGGAGAATTTGAATTGCCCCGCAAGAGGCACTACTGGTCATAGAGATTAGGGGGGGGGGGGGACCCAAGCGCGCTATAGCGGGCCCCAACCGCTTGCGTCCCCCTAATCTAAAGCTCTCTAATATTAAACTTCATGCTTTTGTCGAATGGGGTGCTGCAGGGCTATACAGTTGACCTTCCAAAAGGGTCCCGAGTCCCTCCTTAAGATATAAAAGGGGGGGCCCGGTCATCCCCCTGACAGCCCCCGACTTTTATAAGCACTGCTTTTATATGCTTTTATAAGCATATTCTGTGCGACTGTCCTGTATATAATGTTCAGCGACAGTCCCTGGCATCTGTTCTAGCGCACCTTGACAGTAGACCATTGTCCCTCGACACGATTTTCACATGCCGCTGACAGAAGACATCGCAGGTGAAGGCGACAAAGGGACTACTTCGGTTTTTGAAAGAGACGGGATTGGACAAGCAGCTGTGAGAGTGATGTCACGTACCATGCCAGATTAATGGACTCCAACGGACGGTGTGTGTGCTGTGTGCTCTCTTTCCCTCTCCCCCATATTTAACCTCCCCCATCCCTCTCCCATGTGTAGGGTAGCAAACCGGTTAAGCTAAACTGGTTAACCTCCCTACCTTTCCTTCTCCACTTTCTCCTTCCTTCCTTCCTTATAAGCACTGCTTTCACGCTCGTGAGCGATCGTTGGCTCGGAGTTGGAACGCCGAAACCTTCGAGTGTTGTCCTTGACCCGGAAAGCACTTGCCTTTGCAGTTGAACCACCGTACACAGTGGTTACATAGCTAATTGTTCTTTTTTTTTTTGGTAGCCGCGTCCCTTCCTACAGGGGGCGCCAGCACACTGAATGCGCTCGCCCGCCACTATAAACGTAAGCACGTCCCTTTCCCGTATACATCACTGTGCTGTTCGAGGAAAGAGGGACCCGGCGCCGTATGTCGTTGTTGTTGTCTCAAACGTTCATTGAGAGGTCTCTTGCCAATGCACCGACAGTTTATCCCACGCCTTGACCCAACGGTGGCCACGCATTTTTTTCGGCGACCGCGAAGCTCGCCATCTTGAAAGCTAATAAGCGCGCCTCTTGGCAACTGCCCTGCATTACTTTCTTTTCGACGCGCGGCCAAGTTTGAGCCAGGTTCGTCTTGGTGGCCACAGATGCCGAGGTTCCCCACTGCGTGCGATACTCGGCCGATTTTTTAAAAAAGGAAAAGCACGGCGGTTTGTATGAAACAGCATAGCAGTGAAACACTAAAGCGCCAAACAGACGACACAAGAAGAGACACGGACGGAGCGAAAAGCGCGCTCGTCCGTGTCTCTTGTTGTATCGTCTGCTTTGCGCTTTAGTACTTCAGTAACATGCACCAATTAGCCCAACAAAACGTTCTGCTTGAAACGGCATGACACATGGAAACACGCCGAACGCTGACCGAAGCATGTTCGCACGTGAAAAAATACGCGCGAACCTATATAACGACAAATTTAGCCCAATCTATGTATTGTCTACGTTAGGTAGACCGCTTTGTCTTCGTGTAGATAGGCTTCTTGGTGTCTCTTGTTGTATCGTCTGCTTTGCGCTTTAGTACTTCAGTAATATGCACCAATTAGCCCAACAAAAAGTTCTGCAAAAACGGCATGGCACATGGAAACACGTCGAACGCTGACCGAAGCATGTTCGCACGTGAAAAAACACGCGCGAACCTATACAACGACAAATTTAGCCCAATCTATGTATAGTCTAGAGACGTTAGGTAGACCGCTTTGTCTTCGTGTAGATAGGCTGAAGTCATGAGGAGGTCCGTTTCCTTAGGTCTAGTTGTATAGACTTTCATGCCAGCTGATACCCTGACTAATATGAATGAACGAATTAATGAATCGGTTGCTTATGGAAGCTCTATAGACTGAAGTTAATGACGTAAGACCGTAGACAGTGTCACAGATGTCGCAGTAATATATGTGAATGCTTTTACACTGTTTGGGTGGGACGTTTCTTTCGCAAATACACACACACACACATTCTCAGCCGGTCTTTCAAGAACACACGTAAGCATACACAGAAAAAAACAGAAACAGGCGTTTTTCGCAGAATGCGAGACACGTGAACAGATTCTTCCTTTAACGTGTCACAGAGAGTTAATTTCATTGTCCTCTTTATTTTTTTTTATACCGCTTCGTCAATGTGGTAAGAAAAAAAGGAAAGAAACAAGGGAAAAAAGAAGGAAACAAAAGAAAAACGAAAGACAGAAAGAAAAGGAACCGACGCTTTGCGCTCCTCACGCTCGACGGGTGAAATACGGGACACCGGGTTTGACGTTTGTGCGTTGCGGCGCGCTTCTGTTTAATCTATGGCGTAAAAACCAACAAAAATCTGGCCTCATGTTGGGCGAGGCTCATCGTTTAGGAATCCCATCCAAGTTTTGCGCAGCATGGTCGCATTGAGGTCTATTACCGGAAGTATTACCGGACAACGGCGCACTATCTCGGGCTTATCTTGTGAACGCATGTGTGACTATAGTTGATTACCACACACACACACATATACCTCCGTACCACCTCGTCTGATGAAAAAGAGACGGCGCCCTCCATTGCTAAACTGAATACACGTATACGTGCTCGCTTCCCCGCGTAAGGGCATCCAGATGACTGTACTTGATAGCAACACGCCGTGTGCCGTATTTGCTCGCGTATAAGACCGCCACGTTATTTAGTCTTTATATTCTCCGAGTATCTTAGCAGGCTGCGTGAGTCTCATTGAAATCAGGCTTTTTGATTACCAGCTGACACCGCCGCTGCTACACAGAATGTGCAGTCGCTGATGAGGCATGTCCCACGTACGCATGACGCTTTTGTTCATCATCGTTTGTCACTTTTGCAGTCATCTGTTGCCGAAGTTATCCCGCTCTGCTGCAAGGCGTCGACATTAACGCGGTGTCCGCGGTGAAACTTCGTTATACCTACATAAAGCACTTTTAACTCCACAGTGAGAAGCGAGGGCGCGGGTCTCGTACTCATCGGGATTTAATGACACTAAGCCGTAGATTTCTTACACCGTGCACTAAGCGCTTATCGCTGGCAACAAGAAGTAAAGAAAGCCTTGGGAGATATGCAAAGGGGGAAGGCAGCTGGGGAGGATCAGGTAACAGCAGATTTGTTGAAGGATGGTGGACAGATTGTTCTCCAAAAACTGGCCACCCTGTATACGCAATGCCTCATGACTTCGAGCGTACCGGAATCTTGGAAGAACGCTAACATAATCCTAATCCATAAGAAAGGGGACGCCAAAGACTTGAAAAAATTATAGACCGATCAGCTTACTGTCCGTTGCCTACAAACTATTTACTAAGGTAATCGCAAATAGAATCAGGAACACCTTAGACTTCTGTCAAGCAAAGGACCAGGCAGGATTCCGTAAAGGCTACTCAACAATAGATAATATTCACACTATCAATCAGGTGACAATAAGCTTACTTCGGAGCCCCCCTACCCTATACGGCGACCCTCCCCAGAAACTTGGCGCTTAGTGTGCCAGGCTGCGGGCATAGCGCGAGTGAATACGGTTTACGGTTCTTCATCGATCGAAGGGCAGCGTCTTTCGCCGCCTAACCGGCGAGCGCATATATGCGCTCTCTGCGTGCGAGAACCCTGTCCTTGCAACGCAGCCTCCGCTCCTTCTCGGTCGCGGCGCGCCTGCATGCCAGCTCGGTGAAGTCGGGGGGGGGGGGGGGGGGGCGAGTGTGTGTGTGCTTTCTCGGCGACCGGGCTCCGATGTGCTGTCATGCGGGACCGCTTGCAGTGCGCGCGACGAAATACGAGTCCTGTCCCACTCAAGATTGAGAAGAAAGAGGAGGAGTGGGGGGGGGGGGGGAAGGGGGCTTCGATGGGTGAGCGGGACCTTGAAACGTGTTTTTCCGCCGGTGCCGTTCGACGTTTGTGCCGGCGCGAAAGACGTTTGCGCAGTGGTCCTTTTTGCGTCTGCGTATCTGCTAGCCAAGGCGCAGCGCTATAGAAGGCGCATTTAGAATCGCTCTTTTCACCTGGCGCGCTCCTGACAAATGCTGGATCCTGCGCTGGGATTCGTATTTGCCCTGTCCAATGACACGCACCCCTTAGCCCAACTTTGACATCCCATAACCGTGCAAATTTTCCCGCCGAGCCTGTCTGTCCTCTGCTCCCGTTCCGTCCCCTAAAACGATAGCGGAAAGAAAATTTCGCCGAGTCACGCCGAGTCACGACTGTACGTAATATGAGTCCGCGCGGAACAGCGCGTCACGTATTTAAGCGGCACCGAATCGCCCCGCAAGCAGCTGTAGGGCATAAAGGGAAAATCAGACATCCACCCGGTCGTAGCAATTGCTACAAAGGAAACCCGGACCAGGACGAATTTTTCTTCAACTATGAGGCTTTTCTTTCGAGGAACCCGTATGGGTTTCCTTTGGGTAGATGTCTGATTTTCCCTGGATGGATGGATGGATGTTATGAGCGTCCCCTTTGGAACGGGGTGGTGGCTTGCGCCACCAAGCTCTTGCTTTTCATTACTTCTCTCCACCTTGCGGGTTTCCGCAGAACTACTACGTCAAAGCTGTAGTGTACATACGTCGCTGTCTTGCGCGGCGTGATTCGCGGTCACCGATGAGGCACGTATTGAGACATGTAATAGGCGCTGCATACGTCGTTAAGCCACTGTTACGAAATTGTTCACCCATGACAAAAAATACGACGAACTGAGGCGATCATCATGCATTCGACTTAAGATCGACCACACGTATGGCACACACTCGTGCCTGTTCACTCGAGATGAGGCGTGGATGTGACAAATGTGGCGAGACGTTGACTGTCCTCCGCGTAGTGCCAGGATGTCCTGAATTATGAACTCGCAGAGAGAGAGAAAAAAAAAACACTTCCCGTTACCATACCTTCAGCAAGTTCCACTCCATTCTGCGACTCCCTTGGCAACGACCCGCTTTTTGACAGGAAGTCAGTCTTAGCTTATTTAAATGACCTTCGTTTACTGCATGTCATACATCCATGCGATTCCGCATCACAACCTCTCATATCGGAGGCTGCAGCTGCGATAGTATAGAGCACGTGGCTCCTTGCCCTGCGGACAATTAAGGGCCCGACCGGGTGAGGCACTGGCGCTACTTGAATATTTTTGCGTTTTTATCTTACACTCACTTTGTAATATAAAATTTGTACACACTCCTAACAGCTTCGATACATGTACAGTATATATTACGCTATTCGCAGAGAATATTTTTAGTCTATTCTACAGTTACGGTACATCTACCATTTCTCATTGATCGCACCGTCCACAACACCATATGATTTCTTGGCGCTCTTTGGCCATCATGGCCCTTGCACCATAAAAACGTCGCGTTTCTTCGCGGACACAATCAGCGATCCAATCCCTGTCGTGTGAATCAAACTTGTCTTGCGGCTGCCACCGCAATACATCATACATAACCACAGTCGCACGACGCGAGGTGTTGGTGAATGAGATAGGCTGCTATTGGTCAGAATACTTCGGGAGGCGACGAACTTGTTTACTCATACCTCTCTTCTCTTTGGTAATATTTACGACCAAGAAGGTGAATTCGGTTTTCCACAACCGTCAGGATATGCGTATCCTACCGAAAGTAATGGGAGTCGCGTAGTGAAAGCTTCGCGCACTGTTTAACTGTCAGTGCAGATGCCGAGTCGTGCATGCATCTGCGGTAGTACGTAATGTCACCCCGCTCTGCCCTGTCGAAAGCTGACAACACCTATAACCGTCTGTCCTTTTTCCGTGTGCCGCAGAGACCGAAGACGACGAGTTCATTCACCTCTCGAGGGTCGTGACCGCCGAGGCCTGGCCCTGCTGTAGCGGCGGCTGCGGCCAGACCCGCGCCGGCGGCGAGCGACCTCCGGTCAGCGTGAGCGCCAGCGCGGCCTGCCTCGTGACGTCGACGGCCGACGGCGGGACCTCGTCAACAACGGTGGCGACGACAACGGCGACCGGCTGCTACGAGGGCGGCGGCGGCGGTGGGGGCCGCGTGACCCTGGGCGACCCCGCGCTGCGGCTCCACGTGGCCAAGCCCGTGCACCGGCACTCGTGGTGCCTGCAGACCCTGGTGCTGCGGGGCGTCTCCGGCAGGAGCAGCGACCACGCGCTGGTGCACCAGTGGGCCGACGCGGTCCAGGACAGGCTCAGGGGTATGCACGGACGCGAAACCGCGTCTTAATTATGAATTTGGATATGGCGCTTTGTGTGTGTGTGTGTGTGTGTTTTACGAAATCGCGGTTTGATAATGAGGCACGCCGTCTGTTGTGTGAGACTCTTGGTTAAGATAATGTGGCAGGGATCGAACCCGCGACCTCGTGTTAAGCAGCGCAGCGCCATATAAGTGCTGAGCCTAGCTCCTATAGCTCCAACACCGCGTCTTGCGGCTGGCTGCTACCGTTACTGTGAACAGTTTACCAAGGAAGGCCGTGGCGATCGAGGAACACTCGAGAGAAACCCCTGATTCAGTTCCGGTGGCATAACCCGGAACCCTGGGCACGTGCCCCACTCCCCCCTCTCCCCCCCCTGCCAACCCCACGGGATCAGTTCACACAGTATGTTTCAAAATTCTATTTTCAGTAATTTCGCGATAATAGTAGGATTAATAAAGGGAAAAATGAAGGTCAATAATTCAGTTTGTTGAATTTCAAACCGAGACTCCAGTGCCAGTACATCAACGTGTATGTCACGGACTTCGAAGTATTTTTTTTTTCGTATTTGGACCATTGTGGCTCACCACAATTTTTCGGAACTATCTACAGGTTCAGTACGTGGCTCCTTTAAGACAATGAAGGTCATTCTGAGTATTGACGTCAATGGCGAGCTGCTACGGGAACTCCAAGGTGGCACCGTCACCAGTATTTTGTTCTTGCGTCTTTTCTGACTTACTGTGCCTATGCTTATAGTAATAATGGCTTTTATGACATTTTAGAATGGTAATTTACTAATATACAGCTCAAAATTTGTTTTTTAGTGTATCTTTGATGCAATCGAACCTTGTTATAACGAAGTTGAAGGGGAGCCGAAATTATTTCGTTACATCCGTTACTTCGTTATATCCGTTATTGCCATTTACTGCAATAAATATCAAATGGAGTGCGGAATTGTAAACATGCAAATAAAATGACGGCATTGCGGCTTACGGAACTGCTACACAGCCATGCATACGATTAAATTTGAATAAGACAACAACAAAATATGCGGCATGTGCAACGCACGGCTTCTTGGCACCTGACGCGACAGCCTTTAGACAACTGTCTTTTGTTCCATTGTGATGGTCTTTCTCGTCCGCTTTCCACTAGGTCATGGTTGAACAGCACGTGACATACAACACAGCGCTTTTGTGTGTGATCGAGGAGGCAAGTGAACTTGGCTCGGCTGGCTCGTAACCTCCGAGATCCCATCGGTGGCAATGTGATCTAGGAGGCTCAGCTGCATTCCGCAGGGAGAAGTGAATGCACGCCTTGGGCGTGACCTAGTAACATAGGGCATTGACCCCTGAAATTGCGCCATGGAGACCTCGGAGGCCAGGTCGAGCTGCAGCTGCCTGTGTGGCGCAAATACACACTAGCGGGAAAACATGCACCGCAAAAGCTGCCTCGTGGCAGCTTTTTTGTGCTGCAGACGAATTTTTCACGGCTTTTGGCGGCGGCAAGCGAGCTGCAAACAGTGGAGACCAATGAGAGAGACCCCTTCAGTGATGTGCATGGGGGAAACTGGTTTCATGTGGACCCGCTCGAATGCTAGATTCGTACTCGTATGTGGCATCAGCTGGACTGCCCATGTAGTACTATCATCTGCTCATGTCAGCTCTTGCTCGTGCTTGTTTTGGTTTGTCTGGTTTGGTCTTGTTCACGCTTGTTTTGGATCTCTATGGAGATTTGAAGGGGAATTTCATTTACTTCCTTATATCCATTATTAACTCGAAAGTGTTTTATGCCAAGGTCCACCATCAACTTCCTGCAACAGATGTGACGTCGGTGAACAGTAAAATATGCAGTTTCTGCAGGTGCTTTGTCTTTCGTGTCTTATTAGGCTGTGACGCCTCGTCACCTACGAAGTGTAGCTTCAACATGCATCAGCAGGGCTTACGCGCTGCCTACTGCTTCACTTGTGATAGCACCAACTAAGGAAACTGCTGTGATAAGAGGTGCAGAAAGGCAACGGCGACGACGCACTAATCTCGCTTTGGTCTGGCAAGAGACACATCAGCATGAAGCAGAACGCGTTAACAGCGCATGCTGCGAACTCTGCCACTCGCGTTCCTGAAGCTGAGTGCGTCACCACTCAATTGTTTGCCCAAGACACTACGGAGTCGTACCAGAATGGCGTAACTTCACCACAGTGGCTCGGCAGCAGGATGCTACTTGGCAGCAGGACGCCGCTCAGCAACAGAACGCCGCATGCCAAGAAAACCTGCAACACGGTCGCCGACCCGCAAACCGCACGCCATTCGCTGCAGCAGACCGTGAGTTCACGAAGCAAACATGCAACTGCTTCTGGGAAGATGCGTTTCACTTTCGTGTTCTACCGATTCTTGTGAAAGAGGGATCAACCATATTTTAAATGTTTTCTTAGTTATATCCCGTTTCGTTATAACGAGGTTGAAGTGTACGTGTTTACAAACACACTGTGGGAGTCATTCAGTCTTCGAGGAGCACAGACAAGATATTTTCAACTTCTATGTTATTATGGGGAGGGGGCGAGAAGGGGGCAAGGTAAATGATGGTTCAGCCTTTGTATAAATGTCAAAGTGCCACACACAATTTACTATAACACTGTAACGCGTGTTGCTGTGAACCAGTTTGCTTTTTGAGGCTGGCGGATGAGTCGGGATGTCATGATACATTGAATTGCACCATGGTCACTGCGGCTGCCACATGCATGCGCTGTTAGAAGAAATGCGCACACTACTTTCATTTATTATTTTGACGGAGTATTGTTTTTTGGCAAACCCTCACAAGCTTTGCTGACTGTTGCTGCTGTCTTGCAGAATAACCCACGCACAGAATAGTACTCATTTGATGAATTGCCTTTTTGTCTATTTGTTTAACTTATTTATTGAGTTTACACCTGTACATATGAAGGAGGTTGAGAAGAATACCTAGAAACAGCATGACTAACCCTTCAAAAATATCAAGGCAAACAGCAAGTAACTGCAATATTTCTGCAAATTACATAGAAAAATATGCATAAAGGATTGCTAATATTAACTAGTACAATGGCAATATGGACAGAATAATGAAAAAGAATATGCAGCCCAATCTGTACTATCACCCATAAATCTGGCAATGGCCAACTCAGTTCTCTACCAAATTAAGTAATGAAACAACAAACAATACCTAATTATCTTCACTGCTACAATGTACGGCTTCATGCGCATAATTGCTTTATTAAAGCGAAGATGTCTATGCCTTCGTTCCAGAGGTATGGCGCATCTGCTCGGTTGGTGTCTTGCCGAGTAAAATGGGCTGATTTTGGAGATAGTGCAATACTAGTAAAGTAAGCTCACCCTGGAGAGGCGTCGCAGCAAAGTGGACTCATCCCGGAAATCAATCTGTAGTTACAGAGGTCATGTTGCTGCCTTTCTGGGCAGGCACATAATTGTTATGCAGCAATATGCTTTGCTGAAGATGAACAGCTATATATAGTATTTAATTGAGTGCCTCATGGAAGCTTTATTTCACATAGGTTCCAACATGTGCATTGCGTCTGCATAATGGCTTTTTTTTTTCAGCAACATCATAATACGTAATCCTATTGCTACACAGTATCAGCAAATTTTGCTCTGTCTCATGACATCGTCATGATGTCAATGATGCTTGGTCTTGTGTTGAGTCCAACTTTAGTATCATTCCCATTCCTTATAAGCGTTCCCAACTTTCACTCTTGCTAAACGTCATCCTTTTATGCATGAGAAGGATGTGGTACGGTTTCCGAATTACTGAAAATATGTGTCAGCACTCCACTTAAAAAGGAAAGTGAAGAGTACATCAGTATACAAAGCTTCTGCATCAGCAGAACGGCCACTCATTTCGCGAGAGGAGGCCGTGCAATTAAATGAAATGAAATAAATTCTGGGCTTTTACATGGCAAAAATCGGTCTGATTATGACGAATGCCCCATAGTGGGGGACTTCAGGTTAATTCTGACCACCTGTTTTTTTTTTTTTTTACCTGGGCCTCATGCATCGTACAGGAGCATTCTTGCATTTCACCCCCGTCGAAATTCAGCCACGGCGGCGGCGGGTAATCCAACGCATGACATTGGGCTCAGCAGTGAAACACCATAGCGACTAAGCTACCGTGGTAGGTTGAGTAATCAAGAAAAAACACAGAAATGAAACACTAGTTGTGCGGGCCACCTTGGACTGTCTGAAACAGCCCACTGTGAAGTCATGGATTTTTGGCAGCGTCTTCTCATGTCTAGTAAATTGATTGTCAGTAAAGAAACATTACATCACATTCTGAAAGAACAAAAAGACTCAGCTGACCAAGTTAGCCTGTATATGAATGCAGCGATGTGCATGGTACACCTGTATCTGCTGGTCTAAAAAGCGTGCTTGGTAAACCTCCGTTTTTTTATTTATGCAGGGGTGGACAGGCCACGGAAGCTGCTTGTGTTCGTCAATCCTTTCGGCGGTCGGAAACGAGCGCCTGTCATCTACCAGCGCAAGGTGGCACCCATATTCCAAATGGCTGGCATCTCTGTGGAATTAATCAGTGGGTATTGTTTCCTTCGTATGCATAAACAGTTGGGGTATAGAAATACACAGCAACTGGATTTAAAAGATGGCAATGGCCATTCTAGGCATCACGAGCAGGCCTTTGCGCACTTACTTCATTCGACAGGTGGTTTGGGTGGTTAACCATCACAAAATGCCACTAAGCAGAGAAAATAAGTTTTCTTGTCACCAGGTGAGGTTCAAACTCGCGGCTTTCGAATTGTGAGACAGGTGTTCTAAGCACCACAACACTGCAGTTTCGTTGAGGTGATGGAATACAGTAATACGAGCACATTGTACAGCTTGACCTACAAATGGCGAAATATTTAGATTAAGCACATTGGGAGTGATTCGCAGAAGGTTTGAGCTGTTAGCGTCTGGCAGTGTGAGCATTGAAATGCAAAGTTCAACAATGAAAAATGTCAGGTGTAATGACTTGCACATGCTCTTGGGTGTCTAGAGTCTTAATGTGCAAGCACTAGTATGCCAAGCATGACCGTGAGAAGGTGGATTTCTTTTTTTTTGTGTGGCAGATAATAATCTTGAAGCTCTTCTTCACATAGGGAATGTCAGTGAATTAACAAGCTGCAAACTTTCTAAGACAGTGTCAATACATTGTAAATGGCATAACCGGTGCTGTGAAATATACATGTGTAAATGCACTTATCAGAGGAGACATGAGCTCCCTTAAAATATTACCATTATGTCTCATTTTCTCCCATAGGCAAAGCATCTTGCACTTTTTCTGAATCGTACCATTGATGCTTACTATTTATCACACCATTCAGCATTTTTTACAGCATGGTAATGACTCGTAGGCACCACCTGTGTCATCTAAATTTGACTTTCCTAATGAAGCCATGATGGTAATAGCTTGCAGACTAACAGTTCACCTGTAACCTTATTGAAAGATTTAAGTGTAGCTTAGTTGTCCTTATTTCTGGTTCACAAATTCATGGTTTTGCACTCCCCATGCATCATTGTTCCTGTCAACAGGTTGCTCATAAATTATGCGATAGGCACCTCAAAGCACTGTCACAACTTGTTGATGGTGAAGAAGCATAAATGCTACCAGAGAGTGAAACGAAAGAGTATCTTTTTATAGGGTGCAGTGCTCAATAAATGCTCGAAGGAAAGCAATGCTCAAATGACAACAATAGCAAGGAGCACAGTCATCAGTCATGGAATCTATAAAACGCAGTGGTCGAGTCTGTCGACCGGTTATACTTGCGAGACCACACATTCCGGAGCAATCAATGGTGTTGTAGACTTGAGGTTGTTCAACACTGTTTGTGTCGCATGTGCAAGCTTATGAGGAATTCCTATCTCGCTCTCAGATTGGGTTTTGGATATAGAATGTGCGTTTTGTACTGAACAATGATCTGATAACAGCGCAAGTTTAGTCAAAAGTGGTCACTTACAACGAGCAAGAGCAATGCATGTGGGGCAATAACGAGTTCTTTCTTCTCGCTACATGGTTGATCACGACTTCCTCTTAGCACAAAAGATCAGCAGTTTGGGTTCCCTTGTTCTGTGAGGTTAACAAGACTGTATCCTTCGTTTTACCTTTGTGCAGCGACACGGTATGCGGGTCACGCTAAGGAATGCCTTCTTGAATTGGACCTTTCTCTCTTTGACGGGTATGTATTGCTTTATTTATAGTACATAAGTTAAAACGCGTAAGAAGTTGTGCTTTTTTCATAACTGTCTACCAACATTAGTACCGTATACATTTCCTGGGTTTCAAAGTGCTATATCTTCATTAAAAGTATCCCCTTTTCTCAAATGCAAAGTTGAAGGAGAAAGCATACAGCAACTTTATGTGCACGATTCCTTGCAAGAAAGAAGAAATGGGGCAGAATTATGGTCATCTGGTTGTTAGCCTGTGCACCTAGGAGCTAAATGTCTTGCATTGGTGCTGGGTTTCCATTCATCTAGTCATAATGGGTCAAGCTTGAATGAACTCACTCAGAGCCTCGTGAGTGGGAGTGCTGTCATGTTAATCCACAAACAGTGAGCTTAATGAGAATTGCGTTTGTTGTGGACTCATTAATGATGCATGTTGAATTATTATTACAGTGAAACCTCGTTAAATAGCAGCTGGCCGGAGCTCGGAAAAAGTATGTACTAAATGGTAGTATTGCTTAACCGAAATAGCATGAGATCGCCCACTTACCTGTCATAAACGGAACTCGGAGAGAGCGTGATGAAAGGGAAAAACATGCAGTATTTGTTCATTTCACGCGACAAAAGCATTATTTCCGTTTGATGCTGCGGCAGCCTAGCAGTGATGACAACGGCCTCAAACTTACCGAAGCTGTGAGCCAGCTTTTCAGCCAGCCCCTTCTTTTCGGCAAACACTCACATGGCAGATTCCTTGTTGGCATTGCATGTTCTCCGTGCGAGGGTGCTGTAACGTCGCAGAAGTTGCTGGGCGCCTTTTTTATTGTGGCGTGCTGTTCTCGTCGTGGTGGTTGCATTCATGAGGCTGACGTAATGCACAGCTTCTGCCACTTTCAGGCCTGAATCGCCCGCACTGTTGCTCTCTGTGTTGTCCTCATCACTGTCATTAGGCGACATTTCGGCAACAACAGAGGCAATGATGGCGAAAAGTCAAACCTTGTAGCCGACGTCTCTTCGTGGTCGCAGCAGTGTTGCCGAGCAACTTCTTCGCATTCCAAATGCCATACGTTGTCGTCAACGTAAATCCCTGTCATGTGCCAGCACCAATTCTTCATGCCACATTCGATAACGCGAACGATGTCCAATTTTTCTTCTATGCTGAGCACCTGGTGTTTTTTATCCGAGCTTCGGCATGACGCATGTCGTAGTTTGTTCGACGCCAGACTGCTCTCCGGTACAGTGCCAAAATGATGTTGATCTAGCTTCATGCGCAAATGCACAGGGCGCTTGGAGGCCGTTCCGATCTCTGAAGCTTGTTCTGCCGGGCCGCCCGGTGGGGTCATACTGCCGTGATTGCGTGACAAATAGTGGAAACACTACGTGTTAACCGATACGTACGCAATAAGCAGGTACGATTTATGCGGATACAAAACACATTATGTTCAGTGGCCGCTGAGTTGGAGATTTGACTTTGCTACATTTAAAATGAAACTACTGTTTCAGCAGGTATGGTTTAACGAGGCTTTACTGTATAATACTCTGTATATATTCCTTTCGATGGTTTTCATGTCTCGTCACAAAAAAAGAAAATTACACTAAATAAACTGTTTGTCCACAGAAAGGTGCATGTGGCTTTGCATTATTGATAATCAAAGCTGAACCTGATGGGAAGGCTTAGAGGTGTGCCCGGGTTTCATGTGAGCTGAAAGCGTGTGCCTGACCTGGCCTGTAGGCCCAGTTCAGGCAGCCCAACATTATCTTGACCCGGGCCTTGGCTGGTTCAGGCTACTGACCTTTTTGTTGGCCAGGCCACATACAGAGCCCGACTCGAGCGCGGAACATGGATGGTATGGCAGAATGGCTGCAGAGTGCGTCATGCAAATTTGTTTGAAGAACTTGGAATACTTTTTCAAAGCCTGAGTCACTGGACAGCTTGTTGTTTTTGCATAATACATTATGTTGGGGTTGTGTGTGTTTTCGAAATGTAGCAGGCTTTGTACGGTTAATTAGCTTTAATTCAACACGGTAATTAAAGTTCCGTTTAGTCTGAAAAAAATATTTTGTCACTGCAAGATAGTCCTGACAGTGTTGTGTCGGGCCGGGTCGGATCAGTTATGGGTCTCAAGGTTTTCATACTGAGCTGGGCTGGGCTGGGCGAGCTCACTGTTCTTTAGCATCAAGCTTGACCGGGTTTTTGATCCAAGCAGCGGGCCAAGGCCATGCCTATACTCAGAATTGTGGCTCGTGCACACCTCTATCTTTAGCTTATGGCCTTAAGCTCCATAATAGGGAGCAAAGATATCAGAGAAGGCTGTTAGAAACGTAGAAGGTCTAAGTGTGTGTTTCAATTTAGAAATGCATTGTCTATGTGATGTGTTGCCATGCCTTTGAATTAATATGAATGTGTTATTTCGCTTGGTTTATTTTTGCTACAAGCAAGTTAAACTTAAATTTTCTAAACACGACACCATAGTGTGATTACATGAAACTTCGACTTTTTGTTAGTGTGTTATTTGCTGTTAGTATGTTGGTATGTTATGCTTCTGTTTTGATGCAATCATGTACAGTTATACTAACTAATGTCATTGTGTTGCTGCCAACCCACGGTGCACAAAAATAAATAAAATGAATAAGTAAATAAATAAATAAGCACATAAACATTTGTTTGTTTGTTTATTTATTGAGTGTTGGTACAGTACATTCAAGTAGCTTTGTTGTTATTTTGATTGTGCTTCAGGCGTAGTGCACCTCTCATTGATATAATGTTCTGTCAACTCATCTCCATGCAGCGTCGTATGTGTTGGCGGCGATGGCATGGTGAATGAAATTGTCAATGGCGTGCTGCTGAGGGCGCAGCGTGATGCTGGGGTTGATGCAAATGACCCGAATTCCCGGCTGCAGCCGGGAACAATAAAAATTGGCGTGATCCCTGCTGGCTCCACGGATGCGCTGGTTTGCACCACAACTGGAGAAAACAGCCCTGTAACCTCGGCACTCCTTATAGCAATGGGTGAGAATAAACTATACTTACTAACATCTGATTCATTCACGCAAATCTTACTTGGCTGAACTTACTGAGCACAGTTGAATCTTGACATAATGAACAGAGATATAACAGGTTATCGGATATAATAAAGCAGATGCAAATTTCTGTTGGTCATGCTTTATTTTAGTGAGTGTTGTACTGCTTACAACAAAAACAGTATAGGTTACTGTGAAACGAATTGCTTCCTTGCAGTTCAAAGCATGCATTCTGGCAGCAAAAGTGTCAAATACTCAGCAAGAGCAGGTTGAAGTAGCATACTCTGGATCATCATCATCTTCATCATCATCATCATCATCATCAGCCTGGTTACGCCCACTGCAGGGCAAAGGCCTCTCCCATACTTCTCCAACTACCCCGGTCATGTACTAATTGTGGCCATGTTGTCCCTGCAAACTTCTTAATCTCATCCGCCCACCTAACTTTCTGCCATCCCCTGCTACGCTTCCCTTCCCTTGGAATCCAGTCTGAAACCCTTAATGACCATCTTCCCTCCTGATTACATGTCCACTCGTACATACTCTGGATGTGCATGTGCATTTTGGCCAATGGCTTGGCTTGACTGGCCCACAACTGGCAAGCCAAAATGCCAGTTCCCTGTGACCACTCCTGTTGAACAGCTGCATATTAATAATGATGAAAATCGGGTTACAACTTCCTGTTTATGTGCCATGTATCAGCATGGAAAGCCACCAACGGGCCATCCAAGATGACAGGAAACCCTTTGTGGACCCGTCAGAGACATCATGCATGCTTACATTTTTAATTTTTTTTATATATAGACCCAAATCACGAAATTATTCTTCACCATGTACACTCGTAATGAATATATTTAGGATATAATGAAGCTGTTTTCATGTCAGATGTGACTTCGTTGCAGGGTTTGACTGCATTACGTAGAGCTATTATGTAGGCAGCCTCGCAGCGTACAAATTTCTTGAGCGCTGCCTCTGTCACTGGAAATTGAAATCTGCGAGGACAAGCGCAGTTTATGCAAAGCGCATGCCAGCGTGACTTGTTTATAATGAGATGAGTAAGTTGGTCAAAGATTCATGGTTAGAATTGTTAGGCATGGAAGACCTGAACATAGAAGATTGTGGTACACTTTTATTTGTGTTTTCTATGCCTAACCACTCAAACCATGAATGCCAGCGTGAGTGCTGTAAGATAGAAGCGAGTCGTGCATTTTCAAACTTATGGGGCACTATGATACAGAGGCCATGTGGATGTGATGTTCTGCTGCCTAGCATGAGGTTGAGGATTCGATTCCCAGCTGGGGCAGTGGCTGGAATCTGAAATGGAAGAACACTTGTGTACTGATATCTTTGTGTACACTGTAATGAAAT
Source organism: Dermacentor albipictus (assembly GCF_038994185.2). Lineage (NCBI taxonomy): Eukaryota > Metazoa > Arthropoda > Arachnida > Ixodida > Ixodidae > Dermacentor > Dermacentor albipictus. The sequence goes on along the minus strand of NC_091825.1, from coordinate 112,351,088 downwards.
CCACATTAGCAAAGTCAATGCGGAGCCATTCAATATGATGCCTCTCATAGCCTCTACATTGATCTTGGAGGTTAAACGCCACAAATCTAGCAATCTGTGATGCAGAGCACATAGTTAGTGCCTAAAGAGAAAATTACGTCTGAAAGGTGGCGCTATCCTCTTGCAATGTGGATCTTCTGTGACAAACGGGGTCACCTATGTAGGTGTCTTCAGATGTACTGGTGATCTCGGTGGTCGTACCCTGCAGGGGCGCTATTGCTTACTTCAGTTGGAGACCTGAAAAGAGAGCTGGCTGTGCTCCAGCAAATGTTAAAGCCCCGTTTGAAAAAAACGGAAAAAGAAGAAAACAACTAAAGTAGTGCCAAGTGCGCCCCTTTGCCTCTGCCTCCTCTCTTAGAAGCAGCAGCAGGGCCTCTGTGGTGACCACAACGAAATAATGGACGTGGGAGCCATGAGCACGGCCGGGCTTGACTGGCACGCACTTGCTGTTGCGGGCGCTGTGAGTTCGGTGATGATCGTCTCGGGGCTTTGCAGTTGTTGCCCGAGCGCACGTGCTGCCTTGCCAGTCAACGAAACAATGCAAAAGCGAGTGGACATTCAAAATGACGCTCGCTTGACCTTCTAAAAACACACTGCGTCACATTTGAGAACTTGCGATTTCTCCACACCGCCGAGTTTATGTGGATGATCATTGCCAGTGCAGTGGCGTTGCCTTCAGAAGCGCCAACACTGAGTGCTTCTGCATGCAAATGCACTTGTGTCCGGCCCTGCTTGCTTGAGGGGATAGTTTTTGCCGGTACAAGTGCTTCGCTGACTTAAATCTTCTGTAAAGCACTTCCATGATACGGTGTACCCATAAAATAGTGAACGAGTGGTAACCTGCCAGTTTAAAGCCCCTGAAAAAACTGGGTTTCTTCTTCAAGGGCTTTATGTCATGCATCTAAACACAATGCAAGCACTTCTGTATATCGACAGATTGAATGCAGTATATTTTTACACTTGCAGGCATGGCAAAATCACGCCACTTGATTCTACATACATTCCATTGTTGTATTCAAGGTTACTTTTTTGCATTTTTAAAAATCTCAAACCTCTTCAACTACACCGCTCCGAGCCACACTGCCCTGGTGTGCCCTAACAGGATATTTGCACAAGCAATATTTCTGGCCAAGGGCCATGCTCCATGGGCTTTGCATTTCAAATAACTTGATCAATTTACAATCTGCAAAATGCACGAGAGAGGAGGTGCCTGTATACTGACAAGAATGACATTACTTTAGTATTTTTAAGGGGCTTTAGGAAATGCTGCCCGCAGGACAGTGGGAAGGGGCAGCACATGGGAGATATTCCGCAGGAATGAATTCTATTGAATTGTCCAAACTGGCATTTTATTCATGATAAAATGTAATAATAATAATAATATATGGGGTTTTACGTGCCAAAACCACTTTCTGATTATGAGGCACGCCGTAGTGGGGGACTCCGGAAATTTTGACCACCTGGGGTTCTTTAACGTGCACCTAAATCTAAGTACACGGGTGTTTTCGCATTTCGCCCCCATCGAAATGCGGCCGCCGTGGCCGGGATTCGATCCCGCAACCTCGTGCTCAGCAGCCTAACACCATAGCCACTGAGCAACCACGGCGGGTTCATGATAAAATGTTTCATGTTACTTCTTTCCATGTTTTATTGTCGTTTGTTGACTAGAGTCTACTGATTATAAGATGGACACATTATGTTGTGGGAGCTGGTGTCATATCTTCGCTGTGTTGGCGCTTATTCGACCCTATGTTTACGTCATTTCCTCACAACAACTATGGACCTGGATGATGTAGCAATTCTATTCCAATTCTCCTCTTTGTGCTTTGTAATAGGTATGAGTGCCTCTTCGCCTACTTCATCACCTGGATCAGCCGGTCGTGAACGGTGTATGATAAGAAATGAATAAAACTGAGAGAAACAAATTGCTATGTTATGCCAGCCTTATTCTAAGTGAGAAATGAGGGTATTTTGTAGCACTAATTTATATCACTCTAGCTTGACTTTATATTTTTCTTTAGTGGCCCCTTTAGTAATGTTTACAGCTGCTACTGCTGACTGCATATGTTCGCACGTGTTCTAACAGCTTATTCTATTACAGGGGCTGAAATAGGTGTTGACGTTGCAAGTATCCACAGTGGTGAACGCCTGGTGCGGTACTCCTCAGGATTCCTTTCTTACGGCTTCTTTGGAGACAACATCAAGGCCAGTGAGAAATTTCGCTGGATGGGACCATTGCGCTATAACTGGACTGGTTTGTATTTCACTTTCCCACATTTTCTGCTCATGTTTTTCATTTAATGCTGGAACCCTTCACGTCATCACCATTGGGATGTGCCAGCACACCCCTATCTAGAAGGTGCTCTAGTTTTAATGTTTTAATAGTAGACCTATTCCATGCGCCATAATTGGGATGACGGTCTTGTAATGCTGTGCTTATCATATGACCTTTTCGTTCTAAGTTTGCTTTCTACTGAATGTTTACTTTATCATATGTGGTTAGCTTTTAGAGAAGTACTGGTTCATTTTAAATGGAAAACCGATATCATTGCTAAAGTTTCACTTAAATTTGCTGGATATCTATATGAGCATGAATGGCACCGAGGGCAAGCATCTTTGAGAGTCTGCTCTGAGTCATATGCCCGGCGTGTGTATGAGCTGCATCCTGCCACGATGCTGCAAATAAAATAACCGTGCAGGTCTTGCACAAGTAAGTACAGTACACAGCTTTAGAAAAAGATCAGGTCATGCCGCACACAGTGATGGTTGAAACTGGCTCTCACTTGAGGGATCACTTGGTAACTCGTTTTGCTTGTTTGGCTCACTGCAGGCTGGCAGACCTTTCTGAAGCACCACGTCTATGAAGGGGAACTGAAGCTGCTTGTACAGCCAGAGACGACTGATGCCAATTATGACCCTGCAGGAACTGACCGATGTAGAGCAGGGTGGGTGGCAAATTGTGTTTCTTCTTTGCCTTTACTCTGTAGTAAGGAAGTTAGGCATTGGCACGTCTGCAATAAACTGACGCGCTACCGGTTGTGTCTGTTCAACAATGTTACTCTGAAATGTCAAGTGCCAGATCATTTGAATGGCCGAAGACTGATGACAGCTAGGGTAAACGTGAAGGACAGGAAATGGGCAGTATGAATTCGAGAACAAGTTGAAGTGTAGCCATTATTATAGGCGAGATTAAAGGAGGATTGTACTGACATGACTGCTTTGATGTCATTCTTTTGCATTAAATGAAAACACTCTAAACCCTCCCGAAAAAGTACTGCCAAGCATCGGAGCATGCTAAACAGTTTACTATAGCACTCGTTTCTTCAAGCCAGTTTCGGTTTTATGCCCACAAGGTATATGCATCATGACATTAAGATACATTAGCTCCTTCCATTCCTGACATTGCTGTGGCTTGGGCAAGTGAGCGTGGCCAGAAAAAATTCACGCAGACCTCTTCTTTATCATCTTTTTTTATGAGCTAAGTCATCATACCTAACCTCATCGCTGCACTGTGCATGCCAATTTTGATCTGTATTATGACGTCTTGATAATTTTTATGATGCCTGGTGCACCCTCTCGAGACCAGCTTTAATGTCATATCAAAATATTTTCAAGCGTTTCTCAACCTTAATACTTGCTAAGTGTCGTTCATTTGCATGCAAGAAGCGTATGATAAGGCTTCTACAACTTGAAAAATGTTTGTCAGTGCTCCTGTGAAATGGAAAAGCGGATTTAGAGAAGCACAGGATGTGGAACTGCCTTTAACTGCCTTTAAAATTAACAGACTGCACCCAATCTGTTAAATTTAGATTAACAGACTGGGTGCCAGTTCAGGGTGACAAAGGATAAGACTGAGGGATCAGATTAGAAAATTTGCAGGATGGAGTTCGGTTGAGGCAAGGCTGGGGCAATGGCGGACTGCTGGTAAATGCTTCTGTCCTATAGGGAACTTAAAAGGGCTGCTGCCACTGGTAATAACGAGAACAAAGACACATTAGCTGAAGAGAACCAAACAAACAAGCTTGCAGTGTGTTTGTTCCAGCTACTTAGTCTATTGATAGCAAGGAAGCAGCGCAAGCAAAACACTGTTCCTGTTGTTATTCCCTTAAACACATCTCTATTAACAGCACCTGCAGGGCATGCATAGCTGATCCCATGTGCAGGATAACTTTTCTTAACTGTGTCACCGTCAGTAACATGGGCGAGCTACTAGAATTCACACTTATGTCCGCGTCTCTCAATTTTCTGCTGATACACGCCTTGCATGCCGTCAAGCTTCTCCCTCATGGACAATCTGCTAACTCCCATCCATTGCCCTGCTAAAGAATGTTACAACCTCTGAAAATGATGAGGTACACAATGCAAAGAATGGCTCAGCTAGTATTACCTATTGCAATCAGCAGGGATTCATGTTCCCCCCCCCCCCCCCCCCCCCCCCTGTAGTTGGTGCAGGACCTACTCACTGGATATGTGCGCACCCAGTGGAAGCACCCATCAGCTTCCACTTTCAAAAATTACCTGCTTTCGAAGCTACCACTACACTCTCAAACTCCCATTCCCCCTCTGATGTTTGGAAATAAAACTAAATAGAAGTGGGGAAAGTCTGTTCATACTGAATTGCAATAACGGGCATAATCCAATTAAATATAAATGAGTAGGGGTGTGTCAAGTAATACTCAAAACGCAAGTTTGGTTTAAAAATGCCAATTGGAAAAATAAATTGCAGGTGCGGATGGCATCCGAAGGGTTGGGTCAGTGAGCTCAAAAGGTCTTGGCATAGGGTGTTTACTTCGTTGTCAATAACGTCATGATGATGTGGCGACTAGTCTTGTGACGTGCACTTGTGTTTGCAAGTTCTAGGTCAGCTTGAGCAATGGCCAATGTTTGTGGCATTCTCAGCGTTTCAGCTCTACCGCCCAACAAGTGTCTTAGCATATGCATGGACCAGAGTGCTTCGAGTGACTTTACAATAAACATGTGTTGTGACTGCTTCTGGTGCAGCACATGATGACTTTGTTAGGCCAGAAGGCCTAAGTGCACTGAAGATATTCTGACTATGGTCTTAATTGCATTGGAACTACACACTAAACGTTCTTATACTCCTTGGAGCTTACGTTGTCCCTAACAATCGTCATAATGATTCTTGCATGCACTTTCCTTTATTTAATATGCGGCTTGCTTTCTACATTCCTATGAGGAACACTGCATCATGCTGAGAAATCGAAACACACATTCAAATAATTAATAAAAATTCACGAATTAACTTACTAAGTATATTCCTAATTAAATACTTCACAGCACATAGTGTAATTTATTAATTGTAGGCAGTGATCGGCTAAATTTTCCGGCAAAGGCATTATAACCGATATTCCATGTCACGTGGCTGCAGTACAAGCAATGTGCATGAACACCGATTTCTATGTGAAGATAAACGGGAGCCCGAAAAGACCAACCCGGTCCCGCACTATAAGCGGCTACGCTTATAAGTAGTCTGAGATGTAATATCGCTAAGCTGGTGTCATTCTGGAACTTAATTCCAAGAGGATGTGCCTTGCAAACCCATCGGTTACACTTCATAAATTATAATATGCGCTGTAATGTAATTGATTAAGAAGTTAATTAGTGAATTTTTGGTAGTTGCTTGAATGTATGTTTCAGTTTCTCGTGCTAGCAGTGTCCACCTCATCGAATAGTCCAACTCAAGGACAAGAATTATGCTATCTGCCACAGGCAATTTTTAATAATTCTGAAAAAATTAAAGATGAGCACCCCGCATGGTAATGGTTACGCCTCCTCTCAGCTGTCTTGAGTGCCACCAGAGTGAGTGGAAAACTGGGCGAGTTGGTGACCGTTCATGTTGTAAACAAATACGTACAGGAAGCAATAAAAATGGGATGTGCACTGATCCTGGAAGATCATTGAAATTTTCCATATTAGCATGAAAGTTTCTACACTTATTTAAATACGTATTACAGCCCCCTCCCCCTTTTCTTTATGAAACGAAGAAAAAAATTAAATTAGTTCCAAAAGGCTTTTGCAGGAGTGGGGTCAAATATATGATACAATGTCAAATTAGTGGTTCACAATATATGAGGAGAATGATATATGAGAGAATTCAGAAGGTGATCAAGATAGAATATAATCAAGATACTATACATTCCAGTTTTACATATCATCCAAGCAAACTATATATTTAAAGATCTCACTGGGGGAGGGAGGTATATTCAACACATGATAGTCTGAAGTGGATCTATTAAACATATCAGAGTGGGGATAAAAAAAGAGATACATTCAACACACAACAGAGTGTAGTAGATCTATGTCTGCCAAGCATACATTGCTTTGAGTGAAAACGACCCTAATATGTATCTCATTAGCAGTGTCACATGTAGAAGGTTGAAGAGCATGGGCTCATTTATGTGCAGCCACATTTCATTTAGTGTTGTTTAGTTTCTTTTTAATATAAACATTTTTTTTTAGAGTTGGCTCGCACATTCTTCGTGCCTTCTGTCTTTGCCTCAGCTCTGCCATTCCACCTCAGAGTGAGAGGCACCATCTTGTGGTGCGGTACTTTGCATGTTACAGAATGCTAAGAACATATACAACAAACACTTAAGTCTTGCATGCTTATTTATGTTGTCTTACTCTGTAGAGAGTGAGCTCAGCCTCCTAGCAAGAACTATGGTTTAGGGCTCTGGGTTGATGGAAATTTCAGGATGGCCTTTGAATTTGACCTTTGTGCAATTTGGAGCAGCTCTGCAAGTCTCGCTGGGGTTAAATATATGAGAGTCAACTGTTTGAAACTACCGAGAGGAATCGTAACAGTCTTGTCATTCCTTTGCCCTACATTCAGTCTGCTGTGTTGCAGCAGCCTTGTGATCATCGTCATCCTTTTGCTGTTCTTTCTTTCACAGATGCGAAGTATGCCATGCTGAACCTGGTGACATCCCGCTCCAAGTTCTCAATACTTTGGACGTCCACGCTGAAAATAAGCCCTGTATGTCCACTTGTGAAAACTAACCATTGTGATGTTGCTAGTAAGACAAGTTTATAGTGACAAAGCCTAATGAGTTGTTTTTGATATGGCGAATTCGATGCCTTGAAATTCTGATTTAAGCACTGGAAACTAACGCAAAGCCCATACTTGTGTTCTGAGATGCTGCAAAGAGTTTTAAGTTGTGGATAGTTCAGCAAATGCATTACCAATTCAGTAATTATCATACTAATCACTTTTTACTCAGTTATCATTTGACTGTTTTATTTGCACGAATATGCTTTCCATGGCCAGGAATAGATGTGGACAAGTTGTTTTAATTTTTTCTTTGATGTGGAATGGTGTGTGGGTTCATCCACTGTGGTGGCTTACCGGCTGTGGTGTTGCGCTGCTAAGCACGAGATCGCGGGTTTGAATCCTGGCAGCGGCGGCCTCATTTTGATGGGGGCTAAATGCAAAAACGCCCGTGTCCCGTGCATTGGGGGCATGCTAAATATCCCCCGGTGGTCAAAATTATTCCAGAGTCCTCCACTATGGCGTGACTCATAATCAAATCGTGGTTTTGGCACATAAAAAAACCTCGAATTTTATTCAATGTGTTTGGGCTTTGTAGGGTTAAAAGGGCTCTGAAACACGTTTTCTTGAAGTTGAGCAACTCGACAGATAGAATGTGATGCCTTTCAAGGAGTACATATTGCTGAAACAACATTCCAAAAGAACTTAATATTGTTATGCAAGGGACGGGTCAGTAAGACGAGCAACTATTTACAGGTTATATTACAACAGCGGTTGCAGCACTTACCGGTTAGGTTCACAGCGCGAGCCCAGTTCATTCTCCCTCCTCTTTTGTCGAGTGATGGTGCCCACGCACCTCGTTCAAACAATCAAATACCACACGCGTGTAGCAATATAAACAAAGATATAATGAGTGAAATGTTTACTTTCTCCATTTCCCCTCAATTCCTTGCTTTCTAGCTATCAGCTGGGGTGATGCCTTGGCTACTGCTTCTTTCTTTCTTTCTTTCTTTCTTTCTTTCTTTCTTTCTTTCTTTCTTTCTTTCTTTCTTTCTTTCTTTCTTTCTTTCTTTCTTTCTTTCTTTATTTCCATGGTGCACCCATTAATTTATTTTATTTTTGTTATTTTACATACTCTCAGTGCCTGGAAGCATTACAGAGAAGAGTGGAGGTAATTGGTGACAGCCTCTTTGAATTTAGCAGCATGGTGCTGGGAAGGTGGTTCCAGTCGTTGGCAGTTCTTGGAATAAAGGATTCAAGGTAGACATTGGTGCCGCTTGATGGGACGCCTACTTTGTGTCGGTGATCGGTGCGGGATGACACGTAGGATTGAGTGATGGAACAGGTAGTTTCTGAGGATGAGGTTAGTGTAACATGCATTGTGGGAAAGGGACAGCCATAGTACATAGTCTGCGGCAAGAAGCTAATTCCAATAAACGAAGGTTATCTTTTGTTCTTGATACGCTATAGTGCCGAGAGTAATTAGATGAAATGAATTAACTGCTTGGTTCTGAACAGACTCAACAATATCTGCAAGCACTGCCTGGCTTGGGTTCAAAATTGAGCACTTGCACTCAAGTTTAGTCTTGACTGACGTTTTATGAAGTAACCTTTCAAGACTGCCACCTGACAAAGGTACCTGCAGCAGACAAAGGAGCTGTGACAGGATGGGCAAGATGCATTTCATAGGTTATCGGGGAATGTGTGCATACAGGAATATGTGCACCACGGCTGGAATTCTTGGGGCTATTGTACCCCATGTAATGTAGCTGACATTGCATAGAGTGGACAAAAGAGGGACTTTCGTAAGCCACAAGAGAGAGCAAGTGATCTCCCTAGCAAAAATTCTAATACAAAAACTAATAGCCTATGAGGTTATTGACGCTAATGCAGTCTATTATGTCTATTAGTGTATTAGTCTAATAGATCTATTGGTGTATTGGCCTTTAGTCTGATAGGTCTATTGGTGTATTGGTCTAATAGGTATATCGGCGTATTAGTCTAATAGGTATATCGGCATATTAGTCTAATAGGTCTATTGGTGTGAAAGAAAAGGTTTCAGTGCACCAGTTACAGAATGAAAAACAGGCATAATTGCTAGGAGCATTTATTAGCACACAAATATTTTTACAGATTTCTCTTTCGAGATCTTCGTCAGGTCAGCAATCTTGATTGCAAGAGCTTTTACTCCACCACTTCGACCAGAGAACGTCCTTTTGGGGTGGTAAAAAAAACCTGGGTAGAAACATACACACATATAGAAACATTTAAAAGCAGGGTGCTTGTTCTACCACTAAATGTTTAAGCAGGCAATATTGGCTTCTAAATTAGAATAATATGGCCCCGTAATTTCCAAACTAATTTTAGGACAAAGTGTGATATGCTTAGTTCGACATGTTTATCATAAAGAAAACTGACGCCATCTGATATGACAGAACAATTAGACAGCACATAAAATGCACCAAAGATGTTCTGTGTGTTACATCGAGACTGTAGGCAGATAAGGAACAACTCTAGACAGAAATCTTGCACAGCATTGTCGGAAACATGCATGTCACTGCTGCTATGCGCACAACAATCGGCCCAATCACACTGTACTGAAGTGCATCCACCATTGGGATAAAAAGAAACAACTTTATACTATACTATAGAAGCATAAATAAGTACAATAGTTACCTCCAAATGGAAAGAAATCGGCGCCGGCGAAAACGCATCACATCGATGCACGCTGATAGATCCACGAAGCACGGGGGTAAAAACAGTTGCCTTCCATTGTTTTGAAGTCACACAACACTCATATCCAAGTATTATACTGCAGGAATAAGATTGCGCAGATGCCAGCACCTCGGGTTCCTTAAAAACACATCGTTCATTCACTAAAAATCGCGCACACCTCGCCTTGACATGGCTACAGTACACTGCAACATGGCAGCCGCCAATGCACATGTGCTGTGCGCAACTACGGCTGACTACGGCTGTACTTTTGCGATCTTCCCGCCTGCCGTGTTCCCTTCTCTGCGATACTGCTCATTGATGTCAATAAATATTACGGCCTTTTATATGTGGTATTAAGTTATCAATTTAGGTTACAAGTTTAACACTGCTTTATGCGCACTTCAACAGAAGATACGGGACTAACGAAACTTCAGTGGCAAACAACTATGGTTGCTGCGATTGCACTATCGTTCGTAAACCCACCGGGCATCGCGACTCTGCCTTGCAGGTCACGGCTGGTTCTTCGTTGTGCTTTTTTTTTAGTGGCGAAGTATTGCTGCGTTGTAAACACTAGCTGTTTCCTCACGACTCATCGCGACGAGGCTCAACAGAGGCCTAGTTATGAGACGTCGCGAGTGAAAGAAAATTGGCAAGACCATGTAGGTGCGCGTCCATCGCTTTTGTGTATATCGCTGAGAGATAAGCTTAGTGCGATGAAACTAATACAAACGTGCGAATGCTGTGTGCTGCACATTTTGTACAGCAAAATTCTTAATTATTCAGCGAATAATCAGAGACCTCTCTGCAAATGGTCCCCAATACAGACTTAATTTTTCATAAACTTTCACACTCACATTAAACAAGCAGCAAAAAGGGGCAACAGAATTCAACAATGCATGTTGCATAACAGACCAGCATCAATCTGTATAAAGTAAATAGGACGTATCAGTCTGATAATGAAACTAGCAGACATGCAACACTGTTTGTATAAGACTAATACGCCTAATACATAGGCTCTATAGGTCTTATAGGTCAATCAGTACAACTAATAGAAATTTCTGTTGGTCTAATACAATACTTATACAACTAATACAAAACTGTATTAGACAAATACAAACTTCTATTAGAAGTTTTGCTAGGGCTGTCATGAAACATTGTAGATCCCCTGCTGTATGCTGCAGCACAATGCTTGGTTGCACATTCACTGCAACATAGTGTACAGACTGGGAAGATTTTTTTACCATGTACCTGCCTTCCTTTCTCTCGGATCTTTCTGTCCTTGAACCCCTTTTGCATGCAAAGTAGCATGTAGGCACTTAATGCACACTGGAAACGGTCTTAATTTTTATATGAATGCAATAAGTTCGTAAGGTATAAGTCCTTGTGAGCATCAAGGGCCAAACTTAAGTGCTCTGCATAAACTATGTTATTTATTACTAGGTTTTAAGCATCTGCATCACTACAGATCACATAGACACTGCTTCGCATGTTATCAGCGTCATCTGCCAATTCTACTCAGAATGGATGCATGACATTGCTCAGGAGGACGTTCTGATTGGATTCCTGCGCGACACCATTTGGAATACTCTAAACATGCTGCTTCATTAAGCTTATGTTCTTAATAAAATATTTATGTGTACTAATTTGTGTTCCTGTAAAAAAAAAAAAAACATGAGTGCAAAAAATGTAGGCTTTTTTTCGAACCACTTACTCCCTTCCGCCTGACAATGTAGGTAGTCTGCAACAGGTGTTGCTTGTGCTCACAGATTTGCATCCACATACGAGGAATGATCGGAATAAAATGTTTCTTTCAGAAAGCTGATCACTGTTGTAGAAGTGTCAGGCTGCATGGTGAAAGGCAAGGTGTGTGAAAGAATGCAATGAAGGTTAACGATAGTACAGAAGCAATGACAGCGGGTGGGACATGGATGGGTTACCTTGCATGACTATAGGTGCAGCTATGTCTCCTTCTGGAAGCAGAAACATGAATGCTACTAATACTGCGCTGTGCTCATCTTGTTGCAGTGCAGATGTGTGCAGAAGTAAACTGTAGCAGTTGTGCGCTGAGAAAGTACAAACCTGCATGTAAACTTTATTTTGACAAATTTGTTCTACGGAAATCTACAACATGCAGCAAATTTTATTAATGACAAAGCCATCATCTACCTAAGGAGAGAGCAAGATGCAAAGGAAACCCACATAAGCTTCTCATTATCAATCAATCAATCAATCAATCAATCAATCAATCAATCAATCAATCAATCAATCAATCAATCAATCAATCAATCAATCAATCAATCAATCAATCAATCAATCAATCAATTTTGTTTCCGCCAGTGAAGATACATGGTGAAAATTATTTAGCATTTGCATGATCATATTACCTTTGAATAAACATTTGCTCGTTTAAATAAACATTTCAAACGTTCGTGTGAAATGACATTGGCATCACTTTGTACAAACATTCCTGTCATTAGCACAATGTTTGCTTTAACATTTGTGCAAACATCAAAATGAGCTTTGCTTAAAATTATGGAGTTTTACATGGCAAAACCACGATCTGATTATGAAGCACGCCGTAGTAGGGGACTCCGGAAATTTGGACCACCTGGGGTTCTTTAACGTGCACATGAATCTAAGTACACGGGTGTCTTTGCATTTCGCTCCCATTGAAATGCGGCTGCTGTGGCCGGGATTCAATCCTGCGACCTCGTGCTTAGCTAGCAGCCCAGCACCATGAGCTTTGTTTAACATTGTTTAACACGGATTCCTACAAAAGCGTGGGATCAGCAGAACTTTTTGCCAGTGTTTGAAGTGGATTAACTTGCATGCATGGCCATGCGCACAAGTTAATCCACAGTCACATTAGGTTTTCTAAACAATGTTACAGCTAAATGCAAAAGAAGCAGCATATTCAATTGATTACCCCCAAAATCGATCGATCGATCGATCAATCGATCGACCGATCAATCAATCAATCAATCAATCAATCAATCAATCAATCAATCAATCAATCAATCAATCAATCAATCAATCAATAATCTCTCCTGTCTTCTTTCTTGATGCAGACTGGCTAGGCATCCAGGGCCACTTCCTGTCCGTGAGCTGTGCTCTCATGGCCAATCGGTGTGCGCGGAGCACAGCAGGCGTGGCTCCCACAGCCCATCTCGGCAATGGTCTCATGGATGTCGTGCTGGTCTCGCAGTGCTCACGGCGCAATTTTCTCAGGTTTCTGGTTGCCCTGGCCAATTCTGAAACATGCAGCCCCGTAAGTGTGCATTCTAAAGGGTCATCCAAAACTACATGCAGTGTACAGCTTGTTGTGTGGTGCAAGCGCTTTTGGGTAGGGAAGATCGTGGGCTGCATTTCAATGTGCAGTTTGCATTTATTATGCCAGAATTGTGGCTCAGGAATGAGGACATGCATTATTTAGATGACAAGGACAGGCACACTTGCAACTAATTTATTTCTAGTAGCAAGCAGACATCACTGTAGATCCAGCACGTATGTGGAAAGACAAGAAAGAAAAGCCTCAACTGAAGTACAATCAAAAACAATCTCCCAGGAAAATAATTTCATTGTTGTGGAGTGTAATAGATGGCTCAAGCAAGAATTGCCCTGCTTCTTGATAAAGTAGGCGTAGGTCAACTCGCATGCAACGATACCACAACTTTGTTTTAGAGTTTGCGTTGCTGATAGCACAGGTTAACAAATGCAAGTCTTACAGGTAAGACTTACAGGTAAGAGCCATTTCCGTCCCTTATTGACAGCATGAGCACTTGGAAGCAATCGTTTATGCTTTGGCCTGGCCAGTCTGGCCAATGTACACCTTGCAGCAGCTTAACAGAATTTCGTATGGGACTCTAAGAGAACATTAAACAAAGATACCTAGAATGTTTCTTTTCAGAACCAAGTTTTCCTTTTCGTTTGTACATTACGTTGCTGCAAATCCTAGATAACTTACAAGTTCCAGAAAAAAATAAACAACAATGGAATGTTTTACCTAGATACTACCTTCTTTAGGTTATCTCTCGCTTTGTGACAATACTACTGCACAACTACCTATCATGCCCTTTTCTGACTACATCGAACTTTAGGAATGAGATGCTTACTTTGCATTTATTTAGCAGGGCTTCAGTGACAGTCGATAGCGACGGACTGGGAAAGCCAGCTGAAGTGAGGTGAGACATCTGCAAGTCAATGTTGGTTTGCACAGCATGTTCACAATATTTACCTGAGACAATAAAGCGTGTGATTGCCTTTGAAAGTTTCAAATTGCGCGTAGGTAAATCCAAGTGATCGTGCTGTGCAAGCTAGCTTTGATATGTGACTTTCCTGCCTCATTTCAACTGGCTTTTCCCAGCCCCTTGCAAACAACTTTCTGTGGCAATAAAAAGATGGCAACATGGGCAAAGCTTCTGCGCATGTGTTGTTCTGCAAAGTACTCTGGCAGTGTTTGATAGCACTTTTGATTTCTTGAAGCAGATACTGAGTCAGCACAGCTTCCATGTGCGATGATTTTGCATCTGCCCGAAAGGGGGGGGGGGGGGGGCAGAGAGAGAGAGAGAGAGAGAGAAGTCAGGTTTTATATACGGTGGTATATATTGTCTCATTTGGCTATAGTAAATAAAATGTTCGTTTTCTCTTCCCCAGCTTAAGTTGACCTGTGTGAGAATGTGTAACCTTTTTTTGGTAGCGCTCATACTTGTGCATGCTTTGCCTCTGTAGTCTTCCTTTCTTTGCCATTGAATGTTGTCCACAAGTATACCCTCAGTCACTGATGCCCTGTTAAAAAAATTGAAGAATAAGCCTGTCAGTTCTAAATTTCAGTGTTACCAGAATAGGATGACTGTTAGTTGTATATACCGTATTGTCACAGAGTGATACACAATGTAAAGAATGTTGTCTGCAGGTATGACGTTCCATTGTTTATTTTTTCTGTGCTTAGTTAATTATATAGGATTTTTAGCAGTGTAATGAATGAAGGGAAAGGAAAACTCGATTGAGTAAAGAAACATGCTAGGTTTTTTTTTTGTAGAGCGCTCTGTCAGAGTTCCTTACATGATTTTTTTAAAGCTGCGTCAAGCTGTACATCAGCCAGGATTACTAATGCATAAATAATTGCTTATGAGAGCACTACTGTCAATAGAGAAGGGAACTAGCTTGAACCTGCCGTACCACTGCAGGTCTAGCATGTGTGAACCTGTGCTATCTGTGACTCCTACCATGAAGTGAAATTGTCATACAGATGTGCACGAGTTGGTCGATGCCTGTTTTCTGAACAGAAGAGGTGATCCTTGTGTAAGTGAGCCCGTATATTGTGCTGCACAGTGATGAATTGAGCTTCCCGAGGGATCATTTTTGATTGTACCTTGGTGGACGTCGTTCTTTCTTGTCTCTCTGCACATGTGCTGGACGTATATAATGTCTATAATGTTTGTTTTCTTCTGGAAATAAATTAGTTATGAGTGTGGCTTGTCTGTGTCATTTCTGTTATCATTGTCCTCATTGCTGTGGCTCGATTCCGGTCTAAAACATGCACCATGCAGTTAGTTCAACATGCTTTATTTAGCTATCTGAAATTTATTACTTCGACTCAGCAGTATGTGTGCGTGTTGGTTTGAATTACCCAAGGGTTGGGCAAAGATAATCTGCCTTTCAAAGTTCCACCAACCTGTACATTTCATTGCTTGATGTGTATTTCAGTGCTAATAATTGTGTTAACTACTTTAACGTTTACTATGCACAAGAGGCTTCAATTCAATCTTTCACTCTGGGACCTCCCTTTGTATTTAACGACCTGTAACAACATGTGATTATAATAAGATTTGATTCTGGTTCTGAACACTTGCTTGGCGGCTTTCTGTGCGAGTGCTTGGGAAAGGCTGTTAAGCTGGTTGGGCTTCAATGTTGACGTCCTTGTTTGTGTGTTCCTAGAATTATTCAAACATGTAAAGAAAAAGCGGCATTGTATGTATCCTTCACCTGTGTCACTCGAGATGAATAAGAGTGCTGACAGGCTAGACGTTGGCTGAAGTTTGATGAGACCTGCTGGGGCGGTGGCTTTGTGGTATAGGCGTTGTGGTGCAGTGCCTGAAGTTGTGCATTTGATTTTTGACCACGGTGGCACCATTCTAGTGACAGTAAAATGCAGGGCTGTTAGTGTACATAGATTTTTATTTGGAACTTGAGACAGTAAAAATGGACCTGGTGCTCTCCAATGCAGTGGGCTATGTTAATGCGCCGTGATGCTCAGAGGTGTAAAACCTAAATTGATTATTCCTATTATAGGTTTGATTCATTGGAGCAAGGCAGAAGGAAAGAGGGGGCATAAAGTAATGCACAAGTGGGTTACACTGAGTGCCTTCATAAAATCGTGTTATTTGTGCTTGCTTACAATAGCATTATATATTGCTGCCTTTAACCAAAGCACCCGGGACATTGTGTGTGCGTGTGAAATGAATAGAAATGAATGAAATTAATTAATGTTGTTTAATCTATGTGGCAATATTGCAAGATGTCTAGATGCTGTTGAGTTTAACAATATCTTCAAAACTTGTCACCTTAGACATTTATGCTGTTCTCATTCAACATTACAGTTCAAGTTTCCTTTCGTGCACTGCTTCCGAACAA
Source organism: Dermacentor albipictus (assembly GCF_038994185.2). Lineage (NCBI taxonomy): Eukaryota > Metazoa > Arthropoda > Arachnida > Ixodida > Ixodidae > Dermacentor > Dermacentor albipictus. The sequence goes on along the minus strand of NC_091825.1, from coordinate 112,334,692 downwards.
GTTGCTTCGAGTTTGTGCCCAAAACGCCAGACTCTAGCGACGAAGGCACAGTCAAGCACACTGGCTCTTGGCAGTGTGATGGGGAACTGCTCCCAGAAACTTCGCTGCTCGTTAGGTAGGTATTGCACCTTTGTTAGGTATGCACTTCTGTTGCGGATTGTACAGGCACGGCTCCTTTACTTCTACGATGCCTGCCCAGCCACTCCACACTGCGGAGGAGTGTCACCTTCAACACAGTGTCACTTTCACAGAGATTTTATAATTGTTAATGCTGGTAGAAATTAGATAACTTTCATTAAGCTTTTGTTATATGCTGCTCCAAGTCCTCTGCTTCCATACTAAATTGCGAGCAGTGGTGAAAAACAGTGACAGAGGGCAGTGGTCACCTTAACTGGTTCCAACAAGTGCGACCAACGACTGGGATAAGCAAGGACTCGTTGTGTGACTTCCTAGCTTTAGCTTAAAAAAAATTAATATTTAGAGTCAGTGCAGCTGGACATCTGCTACAAACCTATATCTGTGTCACTGAGGATGAGCACCTGAACGGTTCGTCTACAGTTGTAAGCACTCAGCAGTCTCAAGTGGCGTCCCTTGACAAGGAGGTGTTTCTTGGGGCAAGGGCCAGGTGCCAAAGAGCACCAAGCAAGTGGTCATGAGTTTTCAACGGAGAAGTGACTTGCAAATGGTAGATGCAAGATGGCTGTAAGCAGGCCCAAAAATCAGTCGCCATAAAGTGTGTAAAATATATGTGTAAACAAAATTATGACAGTGACTGCAGTGAGATGTCTAAGTATATAAAATATGTGCTTCAAAGTGATGATACATTTTGTCACTCAAACAAGGTATGTCACTTGAGCCAATCTTTTGACAAGTCTTCATTAAGGCAACAGCTTTCGCAGTGTCTGACCAGTTGCTCCGCAATGTATGGGAGACATTGCCGAGGCATTGCCACTTTCAGACGTTTGATAACTGACGACAGGTCCCCTTGTCAAAAAAATTGGCTATAGCGACATCCCTTGTTCGAACACTGTCAATCATTTCCAATAGTGTCCTCTCTTGTGTAGCCTTCTGATCTTTCTGTTCATTTTATTTGCACTATGATGGCTTCCCCAATGATCACTTCAAGTATCAATGTTTCTACCACCGTGATAGCGTAGCGGTTATGGCGTTGAACTTCTAAGCACAAGGTCCTAAGCACCGGGTCATGGGTTGGATTACCGGCTGCAGTGGCTGCATTTCGATGGGAGTGAAGTACAAAAACACTTGCAAACACAGGTTTAGGTGTAAGTTAAAGAAACCCCAAGTGGTCAATATTATTCCTGCATCCTTAACTGTGGCACGTCTCATAATCGGATAATGGTTTTGCCACGTAAGACCTCATAATTAAATTTTTTAATAGATCTTTCCTTGAACGTAGAATAAACCCCAACTCAAACCTCTGCTTTGTTTGGATCACCTAGCACAACGCTGCCTTCCTTTGGTGGTCTGACAAGAACCGACACATTCAGTTTGGTATAGCCAATTTCTCAGTTCACCTGGGCTGGCATTGTACAAAAACGGGAGATCATTTTCGAAAGGAAGGGCCTTTTCAAAAGGAAGTGCAGGCTTCGTTGTAGAGGACGGACAAGGCCTTCAGAACAAGGGGACAGTGCATCATCTGATTTATTCCTTTCTCCTATGCACGCTGGATTGTGTCCTCTCAACCTCTTCCTTCTTCACTTTCAACGCCATCCTGTGTAGTAGACCACCTTACTTGAAACAAGCATGTCACCACCATGACTCAGTACCAGCTAGACTTATTTATGTATGAACACTGCGATCTCTGAGAGATCATAGCCAGGTTATTACATAGCAAAATTGTCACATAGAATGAGGCACTAAATACAAGAAATAAGTATTGTACGTAAAACTGAACAATAACAGGCTTTGCTAGAAGCATTAGGGCATGACAAATTCAGAACTAATACTGCAGATAAAAAGAGAAAAAGAAAATACAGTGTTTCTCAAATGACGACAATGAATCTTGGGTCACAACATCATAAAGACTGTACAATTGGTTCTTGAGAGAGAATGAGTACATAAAGCAGTTATTTCACGGAGCCAAAAGTGTTACTGTAAGGAAACGCCTTCAGATAAAAGAATGAATAAGTAGGATTCTACATTTTGTTAATAATTTGATAAAATTCGAAAAACATTCGCCAGTAAAAAAGATTCATGATTTGGATTTATCTGACAAACTATAATTTGCGATTCCTCAGTTGTGTTCACATGGCCGTGCACAGAAAAGTAGTGCATGATTGATCAGAACAATGTGTTGGCGGGCTAGTTGGTGCGGATCCATAATTACTGTGTTTAGTGGAAAACAACGGACACAAGAAAGACGACAGGACAAAGCGCCTTGTCCTGTCATCTTTCTTGCGTCCGTTGTTTTGCGCTAAACAAAGTAATTATGCTTGATTGATGTTGTAGATGACAAACACTTCTGTGAAGTCATTAAGACCATCCGAGAATACTATGCTGCTACAGCAGATAAGTGTAGCCATACTGCGCAGTGAAACGTTAATCACTTACAGTAAACTACCGAGTCATTCTCGTGTCGCCCTCAGATTGTGAACCAAAAAATACGAAGATGGCACTTCTGGAAGCGTCCTATGTGTATGAGCATTATTTTTTTTCTGTTCTACCACTGGGGCATGATGCTGTCCTGCTTAAAGCTCCGAGAATATCGGCTTTATGTTGTTGACGAAGATGCTGAACCTCTGGTTTTTCTGGAGGTTGTATGTCTATGACTGGCACATACTTCCCTTTGCTGCGTTGGAACTACTGGCTTTTCCTAGCCAACGTGAACTTTAAAAGGGTGCTCTCCACATTTCATTCGATAAACGGGAAAGAACGTACCACAATTACTGATTGTAACGTGTGCAAACACAGTCAAGTGCTCCTGCAACGAAATGACCTGTATAACGAATGAGTGCAGAGATCCCAAGTACTTTGTTATAAAGGTGTTTGACTGTATGCATATAAATACTAGAATAAGTAGTAAAGGCAAAAGGCAATAACTCTTGTGCTAGTGTAATGCCCATGCCACACGGGCACAGAAAGTTGCATTAACATGATAATGCCTAAGTTTTAATGCTGTTTGCATGCTGCCGCATGGTGCGTGGTGCCACACGGACAAACCTAGTGCCATTTACCTTAATGTCATTCATTATGTAATGTGTTCCCCAGAACTCTTTCAACTGAGAAATGTGTACTCTCAATGCCACAGCTTGCCCAGTGCGATATAAGTATTTGAAACAGGCTGTTATCATGTAAAAAATAATTTATACATAACTGTCCTGTATAACGCTCCAGCAAGAAGTTGTATTTGGCGAACTTCCTCAGGTTGGCGTCGGAACGGCTTCGACTGGGCAGGCACCGTTTGCTTTTGGGCTTTGGATTCAACATGTAATGGCTAAGGGTGCTGTGGTTGGTTGAAATGTCATAGAAGACAGCAACAAAATCAAGCCTAACGGCACAGCAGTATGCTTGTTTTTAAATTTCACTATTCCTGAAGGCAAATTAAACTTGTAAATGCATTTATTTCTTATTTAGTACCTTGAAATAGCTCACTTCAGGAGATGCTGTAATCAACATCACCATGTCAAATGTCACTAAATTTGAATGTGTTGCAGCTCAGCTGAAAAAAAAAAAGTCATTAGAGAACTTTAGGCATTAACGAACAAATGAAATTTTTTGTGTCTGTGTGGCACAGGTATACATTTTTATTCACCGTAAAAAATGTTTCGACTTTTACGCTGCACTTCTTACAATTAAGGCTGCTTTTTGGGTATGGTAGAAGCTGAACAAACTGAATTTCGTTGTACTGTAAAAGAAAGCTCTAATAAACCACCATTTTTTAAGAAAGAAACACACTGAAAAACACTCTTCGAGCTTGCCCCCAAGTAAACTCTGAAAACGCAGAACCCAAGCTATAAGTGACACTATATTCTGCTGTCAGGTTCTCCATAAAAAAAAAAAAAAACCACCACAAACAAACAAACAAACAAACAAACTTGGCCTGTGGAGCAAACACACCTGTGGCTGAATTCCAGAGTAGAGACCCCCAACGAAAGAGTATTAGCACAATGCTAAACCTTGATACTGCTGTAAGTTCTTTGCCCTTTGAGCAAAACTGCCATTTTTTAATATCATTAAACTTGTGTTCTTGTTTGCAATTTCTCAGCGGCACTAGTAGCAGCAGAGGGGTCCGTTAGGCTTGACTAGTGAGTGCTGGCACCTGCCACTTGTCAGAAGTTGGTCGTCCAAAAGAAAGTGTCCGTGGAATGTTTGGCACTGGATAGACTTGGCAACTAGCTTTGTTTCACTTACCTTGCATACACATCAGCAGTAGACTGGAGTCCTTTCAGAAGTTGTGTGCTTTAATTCAAGTAGTGCTGTCACTTGGCCAATTAAATGCCTGTTGTCACCGAATCGTTAAAGAGCTGGTACACTGCCCCCAAGATGCTGCTGCCACTAATATTGACTTACAGTGACTGAAAATTAAGGTAAATTAATGTGAGAATCATCCACTCAACAAAATTTTGGTGACAAATAAGCACCTTAACTGTAACTTTGAGTCCTCTCTATGATACTTGGCATGTAATTGCTCACTTTATTTTGGTTAGGTTATATATGGTTGTGAGCTTTGGATGCTCGGAGTTAAGGGAGTAGCCGTATGAAAAGTAACCAACTTTTTGACATAGCAAATCCAGGGTTACAGTTGTGGCACAAAGCAAGAAAGTCATTGTGTGACCTAGTGGCTGTGTTCTGTGGTGCACGACCAAGATGCGTCATACCTTTTCCCGATAGTAGAACAGTGTTGGTACTCTTAGACATGCATTGGCCAAGTCTGCTTATAAAACTTGTGCAGTTAGTTGAAGTACTGCAAATATTTCTCTGGTGGCCTAGAAGTATTTGTTGCTAGTTTTGAGTGCATGAGCTGGAAAGAGCCACATGGACGATGTCTACAATTTGGCAACAAAACATTGTTTATATCCTACCACATGGCACAAAGCGCTCTGTTAGGTTACTAGCGAGGCATTGTTGAAAACACCAGTCTGTCTCATTCTTCTTCTTTCTCCTGTAGGTCGCATCGCCAGTTGCTCAAGCTGTATGCACATGGCATCGAAGAGCGAGACGAACACCGGTCGAATCGCTGCTTCTGCTCCTGCCATTAAAGAGAGAAGATAGAAGTAGCGTGTTGCAGCTAAGGCAGCTCTCCAAGCTGTTGCTCCTACGTGTGACCCTACTTTCGCATCTTTCATTCTGCCTGTTCCCGACAAGGCGCTGTCTCGTTTCATGGGTCCCTCCTTTGCGTCACCTCTGTCCAGGTGCTTATGCATCCACATTTGTGTGTTGAAGCCATTGCCAGGTCCACATTCATGCATCAGAACTGTTCGCTCACGACTGAATGCCAAGTGATGGCTTGCCATGTTCCTGTGACCCATCCAGGGCGACATTTCAATCCCTGCAGCACACTGGCCTATTTTGCAACAGGGGAACAGTGATTTTCCTTGGTACAAGGCACCTTGACTTTGTAGAAATATTTCTGGGTGAGAGTGTGTAGGTTCCCTTTTAGAGTAGCCGGTTACCAACTACTGGGCAGAAAGCCTATAAGACATTTTTTTGTTTCTGACCGGATCACTTCTTTACGAAGAGCCACGATTTGAATTGGATGTTAACGTTTGTTTTAGCTGCTTTTGTTGTAATTTTATAGAAGCAATATATAGTGGCCATAAACTGGCCCTTATTGCTTTAGTTACACAGATCTTATAATCCTGATTAGAATTCAATAGATAGAGCCACTTAGCTGCCGAACAGCAGAAAATAGTCTATGTTGTTAGGCATACTAGTGCCCTTGCATTTATGTGCATCAAGCATAGTTTCAGCAGTTTATGCCAGAGACGTACTATAGTGGTTTATGGCACCTGATGTGTCACTGTAATGTGCCCCTGTTGTAGGAGATGGCATGTGTTGCGTGAACACTGACAAGAGTGTTTTCTCAAGCGATCTCCAAGCAACCAGCATGCTGTATGTGTGGCTCCTTTTCGAAACATTCCACAGCGCATTCTTTTCGGTCGTTAAATGTGAGTGGGACAAAAGAAACACTCGAACAAGAGGTACAAAATGTGGTTGCTCTGAGCAATGTCGCAAGGCATTGATTTTAGGTGTCGGGCATACTGAGCATGTTCTTGTTACCCCAGACAATATTTCTATAACACTGAAATGTTATCACTGAAAATTTTTCCGTCTTCAATAGGCAGTGTATTTGTTTCCTTGAGATTATATGACCAGCAGAAGATGCTTGGCCTGTTGAGTCTCTAGTTTGCTGCTTAATTGCATTGAACTTCAGTGATGTAGCAAGCTTGCAATAAGTGTGAACAGGGATGAGGGGTTGTTTTCAATTAGGTGATTGTGACTAGGTGCAGCCTTCATCTGACTAAGCGAGTACTCGTGTGGAGGGGTGTGGTTTGGCCTGCATGCTTTCTGCAGATATACGTCGTTATTGACATTTGTCAGTTATCTTGAAAATGAAAGATGTGTAATGATTTCTGTTGTACGGCTGCTTTTTCTTCAGGGTATGCTTTGCCTAGTCCCAATAAATCAGTTGCACGAAATGTTTTTTTTTCACTGGGTTACCGAGGTAGGTGTATGTGTATGGCACACAGTGGCTTGTAGCCATCGGAGACTGTGATAACTATGCTTTCCGTAACAAGAGGTGCGACCATGTGATAATCTGTTTTCCTGCTGTATCCAGAAGACAGCGCATTTTCTACAGTATGCAATGGTTTGTTGTCCACAGGCCACCAGATCACGTCTTGTGTTGTGTCAGTATCAGTTGCCACTGTTCTGTAAATATTTTAAGAGGAAGCTTTAGCTTGGGAGCTCCTATGTAAATCCATGGGAAAGGAGAAATAGTTTTTCTCGGCATCTAGTGCACCCAATTTGAGGAGGTTTATTGCATGAAAAAGCAAAAGATAAAATCTGGTACCTGTTAGTTTTTCATTTAGGTCGTCAATCTTTTATAAAAATTGGCAAAAATATCAAATTTTCAGGGAACGAAACTATGAAGTCTACAACTCTGTAACTCAACAATGGAAAACGATATCGCAATTCTGTAAATTGCACCTCATAGTACATATAAAGCGGACAAAAGTGGCATACATGGCTTTCAGGTAAACTGCTAATAGGCGAGTACAACTTTTGCAAAACCTTTGTAAACAATGTAAGGAATTCACACAAGATATAAATTGACATCAAATCTGTCCACTTTGGATGCTCTAACAGATGCAGCTTACAGACCTACGATATCTGTTTCTGGTGCAGGCCTACGGGATTGTAAACTTCTCTTATACTCTTTTTCAAACTTGCCAATTTTTGAAAATCTTTTTTAAAATATTCAGGCCTTAACTCGAAATTTTTGGTTCCAACAGTCACTAGAATTTAATTTTCTCTCTCAAAAGCAACAAAATTCGTTAAAATCGGCCCAGTGGTTGTCTTGGAAAGGCGATTCTGTATTTTACATGTATTCGAATAGGTGGCACATCGGAGTTGGGCCCGAGCTAACGCTTCCTCTAATACCCCTGTCAAGCGGGCAAGTTACAGGAATGCAACATTTGTTGTGCCCAAGCAGTTGTTGAGCAGCCACATCTTGTTGGTGTTATGAATGTAGAAATCGTGATGTTGCCATGTTTGCCTTTCTGTACAGACGTGTATATTTCGGTTTATGTTGCTACTGGGCCACTCGCATGAGAGGCTAGGGCATACACAGTTGCACCTGTGAGAAGATATGCAACTGTGCAATAAAGATGTACAAAATTCACTTTGGTACCTTGTTTTTGTATGTATAAATCATACACCTTAGAGCGGCTGTACAGAAATACATATCGAAATGCATGAGAAACAATAAGTTGGAGATTTACGCTGGTTGTCCAAAAAATGAAGAAATGATACGATCATGATCCCATTCTAAAATGCAACAGCAGGTTGATGGACTACAGCCAGAAATAAAATCCAACACAAAACTACATGCGGCATACCTTCATAATCAACTTTGTATTGAGGATGTAAAAGTGACATGCTGAACATAATGACGAAACGAGGGGCAACACTTAATTACATCACTAGCATGCAAATACAAGACAACAATAAAATGGTCAGTGCCTGCGATAGGATACAAGCAGATATGATCATGATTACGGACTACATTTAGACAGAGAAAAGCCTCTGACATTGGCCTTCAGCAGCTGTACAGGTAAGTGGTCCATGCCTTACGGAATCTTAGCTGGAATCTGGACTTTGTCAGTGAACTTGCTTGCGCTAATTTCACAGCGCAGCTTATAAGGAGTAGATGGTGTTACTTTCCTTCTGCTTTAAGCTTTGTCTAGGAGAGTATCAACCTTGAAACTTCACAGTTGCCCTAGAAAAATGGCAACTTGCAACCACAGTGTTTCACAAAGAGCACTGAATCAACAATGAGTCGGTTGCCAGTTATCTTGAGGCCCTATGTCAGCGACCTCTAGGTGCCCCTCTGCCACGACGATTGCCTCCTCTCGAAAGTCCAGATGGTCCACCGGCGTTTTTGCCGCCTTTTGGGGGCGGAGACTTCGGCCTCAGGATCTCGATGCGTTCTGTGCAGCCGGTCAAGTAGTCGGAGCCCTTGCTGAAGTGAGCGTTGTAAGCGTCACTGTTAAAGTTGCTGTTGGTCAAATCTGGTCCAATGGTCAGCCAGCCTGGTCGGATGGTCACGTCTCTGCCGAAGACATGCAGACGGCGCCGGCCCAGGCAGAAATGTTCGATGATGTGAAATATCTCCTCGGGTTTTTCGATTCCGCCGAACTCCGGCTCTTCCGAGATAATGAGGTCAATGTCGATGTTGGCGTGTATGAAGTCTCCGTCTGTGCTGCGACGCACCGTCCCTTTGATGCCCATCAGGCAGTGCTCCTTTGTCCGCTGGAACACCGCGCGGGGCTCCAGGTTCTTCAGATGAACGGGGTTCTTGATGTTCGTCTTGATCCAGCAGATGTCCTCGCACCGCCTGAAGCCCCACTTGCGCAGACACAGCCGGCCCAGGTCTAGGCCGTCCGATGAACCGCACCAGAGGAACAGGAAAGAACGCGAGGCGGCCACTTCTTCGATTTCCAGCTTCATGATCTCGTCCCAGCTCCAGAATTTGGTGTGGGAAGAGACTCCACAGGTGCGCTGGTACTCCTCGAGCGGGGGCTCGACCAGAATCACGTCGAACTTGCACTTCAGGCTGCGGAAGTCGAACGCCTCCATGTCGCACTTGAGGTACATGGGTGGCGTTGCAGTGTCACGTATGAGCTCGTCTTTGAGTCTAATGAGCTCCTTGAGCTTCGGGTACTCTTCGAAGCGGTCGGCCAGGCCGACATCTCGGATGAAGTTCTGCGGCCGCTGGCCAGTGTCGACAAAGTGCTGGCAGTAATCGTTGTGGGGGTTCGCGCTCTGCGTGCCTTTTAGGAACGTGCTGGAATCGCGATACGTGTAAACTTGCTCCTCACCGTAATCGTCGTCAGCAGAATGTATCGGCGAGCGCGAGCCGTCGCTGTCCAGTCTGGATTGCTTGGGATCCTTAGAAGAATCTGGATTCGCTTGACTGGCTCCTTGAGTTTCCTTCGAATCCTGCGCAAGCTGCTGCCTTTCGTTCGTGTTTCCCAGGATCTGGCTCAAACTGCTGGCTGAGCCGTCCCCAAGCTGCTGCACGAGAAGAACCCGCCTTTTCCGAGAGCGTTCCTTCAGCGCCTGCCTGACCGATAACTCCCCGCTCATGTCGATGCAGGTCTGTACGATATCGACTAATGCTCACTTATTACAGTGCCTACTTACGTAAACGAGAAAAACCGGCGAACGAGCGGTAAGCACACGGAAACAAAAGTTTACCGGCTACCGATTCCCTTCTTCATACAGCAGCAACGCCGCAGACGCCGGCCTTCCACGGACCACTTTCCCCAACTGCAAGCCTGCTTTTAGTGCAGCTGAAAAGACAGGAAAGCGAAGGCTAAGGTAAGTCAATGCCTCGGGCGTAGTTTGTGTATTTGCCACTTCACATTACGAGCGCTGCACTCCAACAATTATGCTATAATTGGCACTATAATTTACGACCAAAAGGAAGGCTAGTACTCGTCAAAAATAACTGAAATAATTTTGCGTTTATGTTTACAGCGCTTGTATAAGTGACTAACACTGCCATTAAATGCAGCAAACATGGGGAGTGGCTGCCGCAACATTATTATGTTAAACTAGAATTGCATAAGAATGGAAATGGTTTGCAGTAGCTTGCAGTTAACGGATAAAGATTATAACGTCATTAAGCGCGCAATCTCCGCAATTACTAAACTGCGGTAGCCTTTGAGGCTATGCTGGTAGCTACGCTGTGAGCGGATGGCCTCCGAGACTTCCTCGGCGGGCGTGTAATCTTGGAGGCCACGCTCAGCGCGTCTTGTCGAAAACTGTGAGCGTAAGAGGGCAGCACCTGCAGGTAACGATGGAGTACAGACATGAGTTTATTAGTGCAGGCAATGCCTCCTTTGGTGCAGGGTAAAGTGGAGCCAATGCCTCCTTTTTTGGTGGAGCAATGGCATGGCCGCCCATAGAACTTTGCAAGTTGCATCGCAACATGTCCGTACGTTAAAATCGTACAAGCTGAGACAACACAGCAGTGCACGCGCAAGCCTACTTGTTCTGCAGCATGCGATGTCAACGTGTTGAAGGTGCCGTGCAGTGAAACATCTTGCGTTTCGGCGCTGCCTGCGTGTTTCATTCGCGTAAATAGTATATAAATAGTAAACTTGTAGAGAACTGGTAGGGGCAGCGGCGAAAACCTGGCACGTCGGGTTTCTGTTAACGATGAAGCGAAACTTCTGCAAGTTGTTATTTCAACCATTCTATAACACTTCTACGTGTCCGTTTTTTAGTGAAGCACTCGGATCTTGCGTCTATTTTCTCAAAAGTAATGACTTCCTCCTTTGACTTAGCAGCAGCGGCCTTGTGAAGACCAAAGAAAAAAAAAAGAAAACATCAATTAAATCGATAGTTGGCTATGTTTTATGCATTTATTGTGCCTATTTTTACGCATTTATTGTGGAATTGAAAGAGAAAGGTTCATTATATTTAGTTGCGTGAGAGTTATATGCATGATATTATTTGTTAAAGAAGGTTCACAGCTTCCCTGTCAAGCGCGAAGTTCCTACAATGCGCACGTGCATTGTAGGAATTATCAGCGGAAAAAACAAATTTGTCTTTTTCCGCTGATAATGTTTTGAGTGTATGTATGTCAATCACATCAAAGTTGGCCATCCGGATTTTTTTAAAAACCCAGATAAGATATTCGGAGGTGGTTAGCGAAATTATTATTATTATTATTATTATTATTATTATTATTATTATTATTATTATTATTATTATTATTATTATTATTATTATTATTATTATCATCATCATCACCACCACCACCACCATCATCATCATCATATTTACGCCCACTGCAGGACGAAGGCCTCTCCTGCGCCAACCGATTCCAACTAGCACCAGCAAATTTCCTAATTTCGTCGCACCACCTAGTCTTCTGCCGTCCTCTACTGCGCTTCCCTTCTCTTGGTCCCCATTCTGTCACCCTAATGGTCCAACGGTTATCTAATCTGCGCATTACATGACCTGCCCAGCGCCATTTTTTCCCCCTTGATGTCTGTTAGAATACGTTTGCTCTCTAATCCAAACCGCTCTCTTTCTGTCTCTTAAAGTTATGCCTAGCATTCTTCGTTCCATCGCTCTTTGCGTGGTCCTTAACTTGTTGAAAGTTTCTTTGTCGGTCTCCAAGTGTCAGTCTCCCCATATTTCAGCACCGGTAAAATGCATTGATTGTATACATTCCTTTTCAATGATAACGGTAAGCTCCCAGTCAGGAGCTCACGATGTCTGCCGTATGCGATGCAACCCATTTTTATTCTTCTGTGAATTTCCTTCTCATGGTCAGGGTTCCCTGTGATTAGTTGACCTAGGTAAACGTACTCCTTCACAGAATCTAGAGGCTGACTTGCGATCTTGAACTCTTGTTCCCTTACCCGGTTATTATCATTATCTTTGTCTTTTGCATATTAATCTTCAGCCCCTCTCTTACACTCTCCCTGTTAAGGTCCTTAATCATTTGTTGTAACTCGTCCGCAGTGTTGCTGAATAGAACAATGTCATCGGCAAACCGGAGGTTGCTGAGGTATTCGCCGTCGATCCTTACTCCTAAACCTTCCCAGTTTAATAGCTTCAATACTTTATCCAAGTACGCAGTGAATAGCATCGGAGAGATTGTGTCTCCTTGTCTGACCCCGTTCTTTATAGGTATCTTCCTACTTTTCTTGTGAAGAATTAAGCTGGCTGTGGAATATGTGTAGATATTTTCCAGGGTATTTACGTAAGCGGTCTGTACTCCTTAATTACGCAATGCCTCTATGACTGCTGGTATCTCTACTGAATAAAATGCTTTTTCGTAATCTATTCAAGCCATATAGAGAGGCGACTGTATTATGCGGATTTCTCGATAACCTGATTAATGACATGGATGTGATCCATTATAGAGTATCCTTTCCTGAAGCCAGCCTGTTCCCTTGGTTGACTAAAGTCCAGTACTGCCCTTATTCTATTGGAGCTTATTTGGGTAAATATTTTATATAATACTTGGAGTAACCTAACGGGCCTATAATTTTTCAGTTCTTTAGCGTCTCCCTTTTTGTGGATTAGTATAATGTTTGCATTCTTCCACTTTTCTGGGACCCTTGCAGTCCATAGACACTTCGTATAGAGAGCCGCCAGTTTGCCTAGCATTATGTGTCCTCCATCTTTGATTAAATCGACTGTTATTCCATCCTATCCTGCCGCTTTCCCCCTTTTCATGTCTTGCAAGGCCTTTCTGACCTCATCTCTAGTTATAGGAGGAGTTTCTGTGTACTGTTCATTATTGTTTAGAATAGAGTACTCCTGAGTCCTCTGGGTACTGTGCAGGTTAGTATAGAATTCTTCCGCTGCCTTTATTATACCTTCGAGATTGCTGATGATATTACCATGCTTATCTTTCAGTGCATACATCTTGGTTTGTCCTATGCCAAGTTTCCTTCTCACTGATTTCAGGCTGCGTCCATTTTTAACGGCTTCTTCAGTCTTTATCATGTTATAATTTCTAATAATCTCATGGAATGTTTGAAATGGAATCACTACTCTGTCAATATTTCATGCCAAGCGCGCTAGTCAGCCTCGCAATTTCTCTAAAACATTGTGTCTTCGAAATTTTGACGTTCTGAGAAGTGTACTTCCAAAATATTTGGGCGTATTGCTTTCTTCCACCTAATGAGCGCTATTCCTCTAAAGTGAGGGCGAAGCGTGGAATAATGCTAATAATAAAGGAAACTGCAAAAGAGAAAGTCGAAACTCCGCTGATTTGGTATTTGTCGCATTAAAGAGAAAATAGTTGAATCTACTGGTTGGAAGTAGTAGATTTTTTATTTAGGCCATCAGATTTTTTACATCCGTTTCTTAAAATATAGCTATACCTTTACAAACTGCGAAAGCAAGGCTGCAACTCTGCAACTCCGCAATAAAGAGCGATGTCAGATTTTTTCGAACTTGCCCTTTTATACATCTGAAAAGTGCTAAATCGATGATTGACAACACCACTGAGAAATATTTTAATAATTTGTGGGGATGACTTTTGCAAGACCCTCTTAAGCATTTTGAACAAACGCACGCAATACTGTGCACTAATTTATCACATTTGTCCGCTTTACATGATCTAACAGATGCAGTGGCGCAGCCAGTGAAAGGGCTAAGGCATGCGGGCCTTAGCCCCCCTTCCCTTCCGAAATTTCTGTGTTAGTAGCACGTTAGTAGGCAGCCAACCCAAGCTCCCCTTCCCCCTCTCACCGTCTCCGTCCACGGCCGTGCTCCATCTCAGACCTAGGGGAGTGACCCCAAACCCTCAACCCCCCCACCCCAAGCCCTGCAAAAGATTTCTAGCTATGCCACTTCACAAATGAGTTTGCAGAACTGCCACATCTGTCTTTGATTGTAGAGTTACATGTTGTCAGGATTGGGGGCTCGATCCCACCGATCGTGATTCGTTATCAAGATTGGAGTCGGGCATGAATTCGAAGGTAGCTGGCCCATGCCGTCGTCCAACTTATCCGCGCTGAGGACGTTGATGAAGGGAAGGACTCCTTCTCATCGAGAACGAGGAATAAGGGTTTATTTACAGTATTTACATGCAGTTCATCTGTCTAGCATGACTTCCAGAGAAAGTACGTCAGTCTAACACGACTGCTTGAGAGAGTGTCTCAGTTCAACATGACTGCTTAAGAAATTGTGTTGAGCATCCGTACAACAGCGGTTTATAAGCACTCGGCCCCCCTTCATTCCAAGGGGACAGAGACGTTCGTCTAGTCATTGTAAACATGCCGCCTCTCCCCGGGATGGCTTACACACACACACACACACACACACACACACACACACACACACACACACACACACACACGCACGCACGCACGCACTCACGCACACACACGCACACACACACACACACGCACGCACTCACGCACACACACGCACACACACGCGCACACGCGCACACACGCACACGCACACACACACACGCACACACACACGCACACGCACACACACGCGCACACACACGCGCACACGCGCACACACGCGCACACACACACACACACACACACACACGCACAGGTAGCATGGTCCGGAGCCGACGTCAGAGGGGCTTCGTAGAACTCGGAGCTGACCCGGGTAGCGCGCCCGGGCAGCACATTGTCTTGCGTCTTGGTCGGCGCGTGGGAAGGGGCCTTCGTTGACGTTCTCGCGGCAACTCCCCCACTCATAGCATATCAGGTCCGCGTTGGGGAGTTCGGTAACAATAGTTGGCCCGCCGAACTCATTCCGTCACAACGGCGACGAGGCTAGAGCGTAATGGTGGGAGTTTCAGCGCAAAGCCTGCTTCGTCAAACGCATCCTAGCTGAAGCGATGGAGAGTGGAGGACGCGCGTATTGTTCCCGACACAAAGTCGACTTAGTCACGCCGTGGCTAGAGGTTGGCGGCGGCGTTCCAAGATGAGGTTGCCACCGCTGGCGTAAATGGCTGGCAAACTTGCACTGCAGCTGGCCGTTCTTAACAATGTTTGTAAACTTTCTGCGTCATTTTATAAATGTCTTGCTTCATGTAATTAGCAGAGTTAACCCTTTTAGAGCGTAAGCTGTTATGGGCTCATTCCGATAGCCGTTCCAGATTGCAATGTCGTCCGCCGCCGCCGCCGCCGCCGGTGTCCATCAAAACTATCGCCAGGCTCCTTTACCTTCTGTGGTGGATTGGCCAAGAAATGGTTGGATTGTCCTGGGGAAGAAAGCGAAGATTGAGGAGATGTATAAAAAAATGATAGAATGAAATCACTAAACATTTTTAATTGGGACGACGTCTCTTTCCGCCCCCGCACCCCAAACTAAACAGGCCGCAGGCGCTAGCGCTACGCTTTTTACAAACACATACCTATCCCAACCCCGCCACGTTACACATGATCTACCCGCACGTCTACCCCGATGATACGTGCCCCTCGTGCGGGGTCACGGCGACACTCGCATACGTGATCTGGGAGTGTAGAAACGCTCCGCCCGACTCCACCTTCGACAAGGGGGAAAAGAGTCTAAGAAGCCCGCTCCTACAAGAGCAGCGATGGGCCGTCCAGCAGGCTCGCGCAGCGGTCGCCAGGTACTCCCTCTCGGTCCCTGCGTGGGAGACGCCCACTGCGCGCTGACGTGCGTCCTGCGGGACCTTTATAAAAGTTTGTCCAATCCAATGAAAAAAAATGTATGGTATAACTTCTTAAATCAAGCAGGCTAGGTGACTGTTTGTCTTCGCCCCGTTTCCCAGGGGGTGCGAAATCCAAGGGGGTGCAAAACCCGTTCTGGAGGATTGGACGAGAATATTCGCATCATCTACTGTCGCATGCCCAGTTGAACACACTGGATATGGTCCAATTAAGCTCTGTATACTCCGAAATTGTCTATTCGGGCACATACCCGACGTCATGTACCCAATGACCCAAGTTGGCGTGACAGAGGTTAGAAACTGACATGTCATACCGAAGGCAGCGTGAAGTTCCCAAAGGATGCTAATCACATCAATATCGTTTGGTGGTTTAGGCACGTAAGGTTAAATGTGGTCCAGCCCTAGACCTTGGAAGCAGTACTTCTCCGGACGCTCCCTTTCATATATACGCAAAAGAAAAGTTACTTGAAAAATAGATAAATAAATAAATAGTCACTTGATTCTGCATCCTGCATTTTCATGTCATCTCGAAGTCTTCGAAAAGCACTTTACGGTTTGTTTTCGTCGTGGTCGGTGACGTGGAACAAATTAAGGGAGTTTTCATGAAAGCTGAAGGTAATAATATCAATAAACATGTTTAGTACAATTATCATGCATCTGGCTTTATATCCGGGATAAATGTTTTACGTAATTGCTTCCGAGTTAAAATGATAAAAGATAGGAGTTATTGCGCAACTTCATGTACAAGGGGTCTGCGGAGGTTGAGACAGCGCGGAATATTTAACGCTATAAAAGTATGTGTGTAAAAAAAAAAGGGGGGGGGGAACGCTTAAGCTTCGCCTTTGAGAGTGAAAAGCGACCGCATTCAAAGATCCCTGACTGCTTCTCACGTTTCCTGGCAACTGTAGCTTATCTGACCGTAATCTTATCTGACCACCGCTTTTTCGTATCGGGTATGTTTCAGACGTCTTTCCTGGACCGATCCCAGATATACTGCACAGCCAAGCCAATAAAATTGACCTCTGTTATCGTTTCGCACTTTTAATATTACAGTCTCAGAAGATTTAAGATGAAAGACGTGCGCTGTCGGTGTTTTGCTTCGTGACATGTGTTTGTGGACTGCCAGACTCAAAATTCTGAGGAATAATTTTCTCAACAATGTGATAACTGGTCTGAGCAACTTTGGTGATAGAATGTTGTGGCAATATAACCCTCATATACCGCATGTCATATAGCATGGCATGAGATATAGCATACGTATACCTAGGTATATATATATGGAACCTGATGGCGACGACTACGGCAAAAATTCGCTTGGTGTGTCCATATAACTGCTATCGCAATAAAAGGTACTATGTGGCATGTACCGTTTCCCTTACCGTTTCCCACCTGCCCTGCTGCTGCCATTGTAAACGGAACCTGGGGCCAGTCAAGCTGCTTCTCCGCAGCTTCCTTCCCTTGTTTTTCCGCCACAACCATCTACCTCTTTGCTTGTGGAAACAAATAAAATAAATAAATAAATAAATAAACGGTGATCCTTCCGACAGGCTGACTAGGTTATCCCATTTCCTTTTCTCTCACTCATAAGATAAAGAAAACGGTGTATTCGATAGCACCGCACAGATTAAGTTATTTCTGAAGGCGTAGCCAGAGCTTAATTTTTTCCCTGATTTAAAGGAGTAATGCAAATCAGTTCTCAATCCCGTAAGGTGGACGAAAGTTCATGAAAGTGAGAAATTGTAAACTACCTGACAGTAGCATGAAGCCACAAAGGGAACCCATACGCGTTTCTCAGAAAGAAAGATTTGAAGTTGAAGCAAAAATTCGATCGAACCCGGGATCAAGGCCTTTCCGGGGTGGTCGCTCTACACCATTTAAGCTAACCAGGAGGCTAGTAGATCGTAGCGCTAGACCGAATAAATCGGCAACTCGAACCAGAGGGACACTGACTACAGCAAATCAGTTCTACTTATGTCAGTTCTGATACAGGTCTAACTCTGAATCAGTTGCAATTTCTTATTCTGGTTCAGTTCTGAATCAGTTTTGATTCTTTCACCCCATTTAGAGGACTAAAGAAAGTTTAAAGTTGGTTTACGCTCTCTCCTCGTCTCTGCTTTGTATTGTATTTTCGCTACATTACTTTTTGTTGTGCAGTGAAGATGCCGTGCTGAGAAAAATCAGTCCCCATTGCTCCGCAATGCATATTCACTGCATTGCGGTAATGCGTGCTGTGAAGATACGCCGCAGGAGCCAGTGGGGTGCCGCACAAACGCTGCTCTTCCTCCTCCAAACAAAACAGACGGCAACTAACATGACACTGCAGGCGATGTAAAAAACGTGGCGTCTATGTCTCGTGTCCGGCTTCGAAATCACATCCGGCACATGCAGTCAGCAAAGACATGGCCTTCGAGATGAACATCCGTTATCCAGAGAGAGCCGTCGTAAGGGCGGGAAACCGCCTATCATTAAAGACCCGATGCTTAGGCCGCACCATACAGAGGTCTCGTTCTCACCCGTGCGAGGGTGGAAGCTTCAAGTCTTATTTCTTCATCTTGGTTAGTGTCCTGCCTTCTTTTGATCACGATTCCTCCCCACCAGACGAGATTCTGACAGGCTCTCGACTTCTCATGTGTCATTCTGCTCATGTAATCATACGTGCGACGTAATGAAAATCAACGACGAAAAGATACCGAGGAAAAAAACTCGCGATCTAGGTTTGTAGAGTTACTAGATTCCGATGCTGGAACAATTTTTTCAGTAACCCAGGTCTATCATGGAACCCGTGTGGAATGCGAATAATTGCTACATGACGAAGAAATGGGACGGTGTCGGTACCCGGGGAACGGCAATTATCTGACGCTATCCACACCAAGGTCTCCAAGAAAATCGATTTTTAAGCGACATCTTTCATTGCCTGCTTCGCACGCTTTGGATGATTAGACGGGCGGTTCTCGGTGGGTACTTGAATAGTGAAAACTGAATACGAATATTCGGTAAAAAGGATTTTCTAATCACTTATAGCATTCTTATACTTTAGGTATTTAAAAGAAACGAATATTTGACCATTTCGAAAAGTGTATTCTCGAATCGAATGCGAATAAATTGCAAGAACTATTGAATTCGTACCCTAAATTTCATATATGAGCACATCCCTAGATTTTGTACAATAAACCGGAGAGGGTTACAAGAGCAAGGAAGAGGAGGGTAGAAGAGCAGAGAAAAGAAGCGCTGTTTCGGGGTGGCAGTTAGAGAGGCGCCTGATTGGTTAGAGTAAACGAGAGAAGCCACGCGCAGCATGACGTCATGCTAGTCACATGAGGCCCGCGTCTCGTAGGCGTAAGCGTAGTGTGAATCACCAGAGTACACGCTTGCGTTAGTGCGATATCTGATTTCACCATGTTATCGCTCTTATCCGGTAAGAGCTCTGCGCAAGACGCGCCTGCTGTGTATCGAAATTTGTTGAATACTGTTGGCCAATTCTATAGCCGAATGAGCGTTGCCTATCTAAACTGCGCCGTAACATTTGCGTTAATCACGAGATGGCATGGAGATAGACAGCAGGGTCACACGTGCAAGTCAATCACTGACATTGGCGATTATGTGCGACGTTCTTTCCTTGCCACGATTTCTTTTTTTTCCTTCAATGTTCTTTAGATATCAGAACATGATGGCTACAGCCCTTAACCCAAAATCGTTTGCCCTGTCACGCTAAGCCGCGGATGCTTTTTCAGCGACGAAGAACGTGATGGAGCTGTGCCAGTTTTAGCTCCGCACCTACGGCCGTATAAAAGAGCAGGTCGAAGCCGAGTGCTTTTTCTTTAGCCTCATCCAGAACCACCACTTTCGATTCCGCATATTGATGAGGGCGATATGCTAAGAAGGAAACGGCTGCCACGGGGTTTGTGTACGATCGAGATTGGGACACTTAGGTGGATTAAATCGATCCAGGGCTCTTCGTCGCTAATAGTCATTAGCCGTTTTCTATCTAGTACTAAGGCGGAGAGAGTTCAATAACTACTCAAGCAGTGGAATGATTTTGTGAGTGGAACTTTGAATTTGTTGTCTTGGCCGCCGCGGGTGACATAACGTCGCAATGGGCTTTCGACCATTTACTCACGAAGCAGTGGTGCCTACCGTTTTAGCTCAAGGCCACAATTTCTATTCAAACATTTACGCCGCTCACTCACTCACTCACTCACTCACTCACTCACTCACTCACTCACTCACTCACTCACTCACTCACTCACTCACTCACTCACTCACTCACTCACTCACTCACTCACTCACTCACTCACTCACTCACTCACTCACTCACTCACTCACTCACTCAATCAATCAATCAATCAATCAATCAATCAATCAATCAATCAATCAATCAATCAATCAATCAATCAATAACGGCCATGGCGAGTGTATTTTGATGTGAGCGGAATGAAAAAAAAAACAAGTGCTCGTGAGAATATGGAGATGGTTAAACAACACACACTGTCCGCGCGGCGTGCACGTGTTCACGAGTAGAAGCCGGAGTTTGGCAACTTACGTTTTCTTAATCCTGGCCGTGATCCTGGCTAAACTGCAGCTGTCGTCTGTCGTCTGTCGCGCCGTTTAACCGTGGATCACGTGTTACCCACATACATTATCTTGCAATTCTTTCTCTGCCTTACCCTGTGCAGGGTAGCCAACCGCACGATCTTCTATCTATCTTCCGCCTGTCTGTCTATTTCTTTTATGTCCACGTTGAATAACCTCAGAAAGCAAGCCCAGTGATCGGCAGTGTAAATAAACACAATGCACTGCCTTCGGGATTGGCCCATGCTGTCTGTTTGAGAAAGTTGCCCGTCACGGAAAGGTCCTTGCAGTTGTCGACCAGAACATGAAAAGCTGCTACTCGATGTCTTAAGCTGGGTTGTGCGTTTCCTGCCACCGTTTTTCGCACCATAGCCGGCGCTCAAGCCTCTACTTTCTGCCAATGTAGATTCAGCCTCGAGCCGGCATGTCACATACTGTTTAAGAACAATAAGGATAAGAACAACGACTGAATAATACATTTATTTACTGAAGGGATGGCTCTACGGCCTGGGTAGAGTATGGGTGTTATAAAAATAACAATGAATAAACAGTTCGAAAAATCGTAGAGCACCCATTGCACTAGACACGATAAGAGGAAAAGAAAAGCATTCGCCTATTACAAGCAGTTCTCCATATAAGGAAACATGAAACATCGCAGCTATCTTAAAGGACCACTGAATGAAATTTCCGACTTGTAATTTGTTTTTCGATAAGTGAAGGTTCAGCCCCTCTAAACCACAGAAGAAATACTAGCAAGCGTCAAAACGCTCTAAACAATTCACTATAATACTTTTACGAACTAGTTTAGGATTCGGTATCCTGGACTGGAGGTGAATGTATCATGAAGTCGTGATACACATGGCTAACTCCGTCCCCGCGATCGCTGTGGCCTGCCACACGTGAACGCAGCGAAAGAAACCCACGCACCACTATCGTTTTATTTATTATTATAATTATTATTTTTAGCAACGTCACCGTACCTATAGCTTTATTGCTGAGCAACGACAGCACATTGTGCTCTGTGTCATGGCGTCGCGATAACGTTGATGATGCCAGGTCCAGCGTTTCGACACAATCTTAAGTATCACATTAAGATATGTCACGTGCGTTTTCCAAGCTGCTTGCTCGCTAAGGGCGGTGTTCACATCGGTGAATCGCAGAGGTCGCGCGACCAAGTTAATCACCGAGCGATCGGTCACTAATTATCGCTTTGGTCGAAAAGCGATTGCTTTGGTTCAGTTGCTCAGCTGCTCGATTGTTCACTTGTGCGACTGCAGTTGCAAACCTCCTGAACCGATCAGCGTTTCAGTGACAGGGCCTGTGTATACGATAATTTTAATTGACGATGGCGGTGTGAGCAGGCGCAAACGGCACCGATCGCGAGATATTTCAGTGCGGCGATGGGAAAGTCGTGCTAACTGGTGTGAACGACACGCAGCCAAGCTCAAGGTCCCGCGGCAGGTCCAGGTCCCGCAGTCGCTCACGCTCCAGGGGAAGAAGCGTGTCCAGATCCCGACCCAGATCCAGATCCCAATCCAGGACGCGATCCGGATCAAGAGATCGGAGCCAACAGGCTGCATCGAAACCCGGGGAAGGAATCTGTAGCGGCAGCAGCATCGGCGTCGCACGAGAGTTGACGCAAACGCTCGCGTCTACACGAGGCTCGAGCGGCTGGCGCGTTCCGGCGCGGGCTAGCGTTCCGAAGATTATTAAAAAGAATGCTACGCTAAGCGATCGAGTGTCGGTTCTTCCTCTCCTGCGAGAGCCCGATACTTCGACGGTCTACGTGGTCGCTCGTCGCCACAGTTTGGTGACCCCGGACGTGATATTGCCATACGCTCCTGTGGTAGAGACGACCATGGACCAGACCGACGCTACGAGAGCTCAAGGCCAGAACCATTCCGAGGAACGCGGTGAGCCCTCCTGTTCCGCCATCGCTGTCCGCCTCCCACAGTACTGGGGCCAGCATCCTTCGGCGTGGTTTCTTCAGGCCGAAGCGCAATTTCAAGTCGCTGGTATCCGCTCTCAAGCCTCGAAGTTCCATTACGCCGTCGCAGCACTCTCGCCCGCCGCCATTGACGAGGTAGCAGATTTGTTGAACTCCCCATTGTCTGCCGCCGCCTATGACGATCTCAAGGCAGCACTGCTACAGCGCACAGCAGCTTCACAGCGTTCTCGCATCCAGCAGCTTCTGTCCGCTGAAGAACTCGGCGACCGACGCCCTAGTCAACTTCTTCGCCGAATGAGCCAGCTGCTCGGAAACAACGCGAGATCCGTCGATGACACGCTGTTGCGCGAATTGTTTTTGCAACGACTCCCGGCTAACGTGCAGATGGTCCTGGCGACAGCCTCTACCATGGACCTTACCGGACTTGCCGTTTTGGCCGACAAAGTCATGGAAGTAGCCACCCCAACCATCGCAGCCACGTCACCGTCTCCGAGTGACAATACAACCGCTCTGCAAACTCTTCCCTGCTCTTCTGCAGTGCAATCTCCGCTCGACTCCTTGTGTGAGCGCCTGGAACGCATCATCTGTGGAGCGGAGCATCGCCGCGCGTCTCGTCGCCCACGCAGCCGTAGTTCCAGCAGATCAAGACGCACGGGCACCCAAAATGAAGCCTCAACTACAACGCCTGGCGTTTGCTACTACCACCGCCGTTTTGGAAACGACGCTCGTCACTGTCGGCGTCCCTGCGCTTGGCAGGGAAACAGGCCGGCCGACCTCTAACGGCGACGAGTGGTCCGGCCCAGCACACAAGTCGCCTTTTCTACGTGACGGACAGAGTTACGGGACAACGATTCTTGGTCGACACAGGTGCTGACGTCAGCATTCTACCCGCCCAGCGCTCCGACCGAAAAGCGACTCCTGTGTCGTTTTTGCAAGCCGTCAACGGCACCAGGATTCCAGTTTTCTCGTCACGCTCCGTCATGCTAAACCTTGGCCTTCGACGAGCGTTCCGCTGGATTTTCCTTGTTGCTGACGTCCGTCATGCAGTCATTGGAGCAGACTTCTTGCATAACTACGGACTCCTTGTCGACATCCAACGACGCCGTCTCATCGACTCCGTGACCCAGCTATCCGTTCCCGGCGTCCCATCATCAGGCACATCGCCCATAGCGCCTATTTCTGCCATGTTGGACGAACCTTTCGCCGCACTCCTACTCGAGTTTCCCACTTTGACGCGCCTACCGGACTGGACGCAACCGGTGCAACATGACGTGTGCCATCACATCGTCACCTCCGGCCCACCGGTCTACTTCCGACCCCGGCGTTTGTCCCCGGAGAAACTCAAGATCGCTCGCGCGGAGTTCGAACACATGCTGCAACTTGGCATCATCCGCCCTTCTTCCAGTAACTGGGCATCACCACTTCACATGGTGCCTAAGAAGACGGGCGACTGGCGCCCCTGCGGCGATTACCGGGCACTAAACAACGTCACAGTTCCTGATCGCTACCCTCTACCGAACATTCAGGACTTCACGGTAGCGTTGCACGGTGCGACGATCTTTTCTAAGATCGATCTCGTTCGCGCCTACCATCAACTACCTGTCGCTGAAGAAGACATTCCCAAGACCGCCATCACCACTCCCTTCGGTCTTTTCGAATTTCTCCGCATGCCTTTCGGTTTACGGAACGCGGGCCAATCCTTTCAGCGTTTCATCGATTCCGTCACCCGAGGTCTGCCTTTCGTTTTTGCATACATTGACGACCTCCTCGTGGCAAGCTCTTCGGCCGAAGAACATCTTCACCACTTGCGGTTGTTGTTTTCACGCCTTGCCAGTAAAGGAATTGTCATCAACGCCGCCAAGAGTGAATTCGGTCAAACCGAACTCGAGTTCCTCGGTCATATCGTCGACGCTAACGGCATTCGACCACTGCCGTCCAAGATTCGCGTCATCGAAAACCTTCCCCGACCGACCACACTCACCAAGCTTCGCCAATTTCTCGGATTTGTCAATTTCTACCGCCCATTCATTCCCGAGTGCGCACGACTTATGGCTCCGCTAGACGCTCTCCTGGTAAACAAGCGCAAACAAGTGCTTCAGTGGACTGAAGAGGCCGCAGACGCTTTCGCAAAAGTCAAGTCTGCCCTCGCCGACGCCACGCTGCTTAGACACCCAAAGCCAGACGCACCCACTGCCATCATGACCGACGCTTCAAATACCGCCGTTGGTGCCGTTCTGCAGCAATTCATCGACAATGAGTGGCATCCACTCGCTTTTTTCTCCAAGAAACTGAAGCCTGCGCAGTCCCACTACAGCGTTTTCGGCTGTGAATTACTCGCTGTTTACCTGGCTATCAAGCATTTTCGCCATTTCCTCGAAGGCCGTGCATTCACTGTCTTGACTGACCACAAGCCCCTTGTGCACGCAACGAATCGTTCGGCGTCCTGTTACTCGCCCCGCGAGATTCGACAGCTTTCCTACATCTCCGAGTTTACAACAACGTTCCGCCACATCAAGGGCACCGACAACATTCCAGCTGACGTTCTGAGTCGTGTCAATGTCGTTTCCACGTTGACATCGGAACCTTTCATCATCGAGGCCGACTTACTCGCCAGTCAACAGCGTGACGACACTGAACTTCGTACACTCCGGAATTCGCCAACGTCCCTGCAATTGGAAGACGTCGTTGTGACCCCAGATGGTACGTCCATCGTCTGCGACACTTCTAACGACACACCCAGACCATACATTCCGGCATCCCTTCGCAGACGTCTATTCGAAACCGTGCACAACCTGTCGCACCCTGGCATACGCGCGACACAGAAGCTTCTTTCCAGTCGTTTCGTTTGGCCTCGGCTAAACGCGCAAGTTCGCGATTGGGTTCGCTGCTGTTTGTCATGTCAACGTTCGAAGATCCAGCGTCACCCCATTCCGCCTGCCAAATCTTTTCTTCCACCAGATGCTCGTTTCGACACCGTACACCTGGACCTCGTCGGCCCTCTCCCACCTTCGAAAGGTTACTGCTACATATTGACGTGTATCGACCGTTATACACGATGGCCAGAAGCTACACCTATATCTGATGTCTCAGCGCCCACTGTTGCAGCAGCGTTCGTGTCTACGTGGATAGCAAGGTTCGGCTGCCCATCCACAATAATCACAGATCGCGGTCGACAGTTTGACTCAGCGCTCTTCAACGAGCTACTCAAACTACTCGGAACGACACGTTTTCGCACAACTGCTTACCACCCGCAGTCCAACGGACTAGTTGAACGTTTTCACCGGCATCTCAAGGCCTCCCTTATGGCACATGAATCGCCGGAGAAGTGGGTCCTGCATTTGCCTCTCGTCTTACTTGGCATCAGAGCCGCACTCAAGAGCGACCTAGGTTGCTCCTGTGCTGAGCTAGTCTACGGCACCCACCTACGCCTTCCGTGCGATTTCTTTGTCGCCACCCCCCAAACGCCTATGCCATCACCTGCCGACTACGTAGCCGAACTGCAAGCTTTCTTCAGCCAGATGCGCCCCGTGCCTACACGTTCACAAGAAGCAAGGTCCCCATACGTTTCTCCCGCACTCAGCTCTGCTACCCACGTTTTCGTGCGTAACTGTGCCGTGCGGAAGCCTCTACAACCACACTACTCCGGGCCATATTGTGTTCTAGAGCGTCGTCCGACGACGTTTGTTGTCAATGTCAACGGCCGATCAGACACAATTGCCCTGGAACGTCTCAAACCCGCCTACATCGAAGCACCCGCGCCATCAGCTCCACCTATATGCGACGCGACCCTGCTGCATCCTTCGTCGCCGCCTGCGCACGTGACACCCAAGACCAACGCGAAGACACGCCGCGTCACGTGGACTTTCCATCGTTCGTCGAACTTTCCTCCTCTCTAGGGGGGGAGCCCTCTGTAGCGGCAGCAGCATCGGCGTCGCACGAGAGTTGACGCAAACGCTCGCGTCTACACGAGGCTCGAGCGGCTGGCGCGTTCCGGCGCGGGCTAGCGTTCCGAAGATTATTAAAAAGAATGCTACGCTAAGCGATCGAGTGTCGGTTCTTCCTCTCCTGCGAGAGCCCGATACTTCGACGGTCTACGTGGTCGCTCGTCGCCACAAATCAATGGATCCACAAGGGACGACAAAGTCAAGGGAACGGCCATAGCGGACAAGACGCCTCCTCACCGGGACAACAATAAAACAAGACTTATCTGGGCCGACGACGCGCGTACCGATCCGGTAAGTGCCATGCTTTGTGACCCACCCCCAGAGCAAAGTAAGGATCGTGAAATAGAAAGACTTAAGAAAGAGAATGCAGAACTAAGGGAAATGAATCAGAACATGATTAGAGAGATGACGGCAATAAGGAAACTCTTAAGCGAGGCTAAACAAGCAGAAAACAAAGATAGCACTAATACACGCAAAGAAGCCCCAGTCCCGGCGCCTGCTGGTGAAGGACCAATGTCAGCCAAGCGTAGGGCTGTTGAAAGTAAACTCAAGAACACTGAAACACAGATGGAGGAAGTCAAACAAGCGCTGGCGTCTTTTAAAGACAACATGCAGATGCTTATGGACAGTGTCTCACAGTTGACAATGAATGTAGGCCATATACAGACGGCACTGAATGACCCTAAGGAGGGACTGAAGGCTTTTGGCGAAAGAATTAAAACCCTGGAAATGATGGCTATGTCAATGGACGTAAGGGAACAATGCGGGTCGTCATTCCTCAGAGCTACACTAACTCCCCAGGCGGGGGAGATGAATATGCAATATGGCTCACAATAAGAGGGAATTTCGAATATGGCAGTGGAATTGCGGGGGGTACAATAACAAACGTTCCATCATCCAGCAATACCTTAGGTCACTTCAGTCTAAACCGGATATTATCGCACTTCAAGAGACAGGATATGGATATGTCACACTCACTGGATACAGAGCCATAGAGTGTCAAACGTTCGGTAGGGGCCTGTACGTGCTTGTAAATAAGCAGCTTACGCACATCCCACATGAATTAGGCGTCATAGACGAAAACCTAGAGTACCTCATGGTTGAGGTTGTAGTACCAACTTCACACAAAAATCAAAGGAACAATAGCTTATTCGTACTCAACATTTACAGCAGTCCGAAACACCAGAAACAACACTTCAAGAGATTATTCGAAAAGGCTACTAATTTAGCTGGAAGTAGACCTCTGATTATATTAGGAGACTTCAATGCAGCCCACGAGCTATGGGGCTACGTTACGACGAATGCCAAGGGCAGGAATCTGTGGAATCACGCGGATGAGGTCGACCTGTTCTTAGTCACGGATAAGACACATCCTACAAGGCTTGGCAATTCTGTCTGCAGAGACACCACACCTGACCTTACGTTCATTAAGAACACAGAGCATGTTTCATGGATTAATACAAACATGAATTTTGGCAGCGATCATTACGTAATAGAAGTCACACTGGAAGTTGAGAAAGGCCGAACTCGAGAATTCGAGGTCGTAGATTGGGACCTTTTTCGTAAATTAAGAGCCCAAAGCGAAAAAGAAACCACCAAACTCAATCTCAGAGACTGGTGTGAGGGCATCAGAAGGGACATCAAAACAGCGTCCAAAATAATTGTTACAGATACTAATGTAGAGGCAATGAACTCGAAACTTGCCCACTTAATAGAAGCCAAGGAAGCCATAACCCGAAGGTGGCGGGCACAAAGGCTAAATCGTAGGCTCAGAAAAAGAATCGCAGAACTTAACAAACAAATCGAACAATACTGTAACACCCTCTGCCAGCAACAGTGGGACGAGTTTTGTGAGTCAATCGATGGGCAAATCAGGAACGGCAAGGCGTGGAAATTGATCAAGCATCTGCTGGATGAAAAAGGCACTAAAGCCAACCAAAGACACAGCCTTGCCCGAGCCATACACGTAGCCCTTAGGGATCAGCCCATCGAAACAGTTACCAAACAACTAATTGACAAATACCTACCAGTTAGAAATGAGCAGGACCAGCCACTTCCATCAGAATACAGGGGAGCCGCTCAACCGGAACTCGACCAACCCTTCACCATATCCGAAATCCGGAGGGTGTTAAGTGAACTAAATCGAAATTCTGCCCCCGGTCCTGATGGAGTAACAAACAGATCACTTAGAAATCTCGATGAGCCATCCATTGAATCGCTGACAGACTTCATTAATGAAGCATGGATCTCAGGCGAAGTCCCAGAAGAATGGAAAACTTCACAGGTTATACTAATACCCAAACCGGGTAAACCTCCAAGCTTGGACAACTTAAGGCCAATATCACTTACCTCATGCGTGGGGAAGGTCGCTGAACACGCAATCCTTAACAGGCTAAAAGACCACTTAGAAGACAATAATATATACACTCACAACATGCTGGGTTTTAGGTCTGCACTTTCCACGCAGGATGCCATGAAGCAAATTAAACACCACATACTCGACGGATATTCTAGAAATACTAAGGCCATATTGGGATTAGACTTGGAAAAAGCGTTCGACAGAATCAAGCATGAGTACATCCTCAGAACGATAGAAGACATTGGACTCGGGTTGAGGATGTTTAAATACATCAAATCCTTTCTCGAAGCACGCACGGCGAAGATAAAGGTCGGAGACACAAACTCGGAAGTGGTTCAGCTCGGAGATCGAGGAACCCCCCAAGGATCGGTGATCTCTCCCGTCCTTTTCAACCTGTGCATGATTGGTCTGTCCAGAAAGCTTGGCAAGATTAACGGCATTGACCATACCATATATGCTGATGACCTCACTGTATGGTGTGCTGGTGGCAGTGAAGGGCAGATACAGGACGCACTGACTGAAGCGATCAAGATGGTGGAAGAATACCTGAGGCCCACTGGACTCAGGTGCTCCCCCCACAAATCGGAGTTACTACTTTATAGACGTGAAAAGAGGGGCAGGCCTAAGGGCTGGAAACCTCTATCGGAAAGCAATATACACCTACATACAGAAAATGGTGCCAATATACCCAGAGTCAACGTGATCAGGGTACTAGGCTTTTTCATAGATGCAAACGGTGGAAACCATACCGAGGTCAAGAAAATCACCCTTAAAACGGATAACGCGTGCAGGATGATCAGACGCCTGGCAGGAAGACACAAGGGCATGAAAGAAGATAACCTCATCAGGTTAATCAACTCATTTGTACTCTGTCATATATCATACGCCGCTGCCATGTACAATTGGACGCAGTTTCAACTCAAAAAGCTTGACGCAGTGATCAAGAAGGTTGTTAAAAGCGCATTGGGGCTCCCAATTCGAACCAGCACTGCAAAACTGCTCAAATTAGGAATACACAACACGACCATGGAGATCGCGGAGGCTCAAGAAACATCACAAATAGCGAGACTGTCTACAACCAGCACGGGAAGATCAATCCTAGACAAGATCATGATCAACCCCATTACGGATTCAGCACAGTACGTTAAAGTTAATCAAGAATTCGCAGACAACATAATTGTCGCACCTCTACCCAGGAATATGCACCCAAAATATAATATCAACAGGAGAGTCGCACGAGCCAGGGCGTTAATCGAGAAAATGGATAAAGGGGGCAGAGGAGCCTGCTTTGTCGATTCGGCTGCCTACAAAGGTCTAACTAAGTTCGCGGCGGTGGTAGTGGATCATCAGGGCAATTGCACAAACTGCGCCACGGTCTATACTAACAAACCTGAAGACGCTGAACAAGTTGCCATTGCATTGGCACTAATAGACGATAGATTCATCGAAATATATAGCGACTCGAAAACGGCTATTAGAGCTTTCAATAGGGGAAAGATTGCCCCGCAGGCTGCGAGAATACTTAACAAAAGGCAAACAAATGTTACACGTTACATTTATTGGTTCCCGGCGCACCTTGGTTCACTTGATGGCATTCCTGTCAATCCAAATGAATCGGCCAACAGCGTCGCCCGCGACCTTACAGACCGGGCCGCTTTTACATATGGTTTTGATTCTGCTGGATTGGAGAACTTACATAGAGATACGCTCATTACATACAATGAAATTACAAAACATTACTACATGGGAAGGAGGGAGTTTCCACCCCCTCACTATAGGCTAAACAGAGCACAAGCAGTTACACTTAGACAATTACAGACAGAGTCTTATTATTCACCTGCACAAATAAAGAAATGGTATAACATTGCAGACATGAATATTATATGCAAAGCATGCAAAAAGGAGATATGCACGCTTGAACATCTGCTCTGGGAGTGTGGGTCGCTCGGCCCTGGCATTTCCCGGAATCGGTTTTTAGGAATGATCAGATCTCCTGATCATATCCCTCAAGTCCTGGCTGTCCAGTACGCCCGTGATAGGGCTAGGAGGCTTGACCTCCCGGTCCCAACATGGAACTAGCCAGGCAGGTGGCAACACCTTGTACAGGACCAGATTAAAGTTTTTCCTCCTCCTCCTCCTCCTCACTTGCTTATGCTTACACGACTTCGCGAATATGTGTCAGTGCACCTGTAGAGGTGAGGAAGCACCAACGAGGGATTTATTAAGAGCACCTCAGTAAAAAAAAAATTTTTCAGAATAGTCGTGAGGATATACCTAATTGTTATGAACGATTTCTTTACTACCGTAAGGAAGGCTTCAGAACTTGCGCCGTAACATATGTACCTGGCTTGCTGGACACGGTCCTGAGATTCTTGCGATCAGCGGCGTTATTTCTAGACTGTCAAGTAATTTTTTAACTGCTCACGCAATCGAATTAGATATCAACTCGCGATCACGTGCCTTGCAAGTAAGCGAAAGACACGCGGTTGAGGCCCATTGTACACTTTGCACGAAACCACGGGAACAGAAAATTCGTATGGAGACGTTTTCCCTGTAATCTTAGAGCACTGAGCACTATTCCGGTTCATCAGCGATGCCTTTAAGGCGGTAGGTGCACTTCATAGAATAAAAACAGGAACAGCGCAACACAGGACGAGCGAGTAAACAGGACAGAGCGCTGCCTGTCCTGTTTGAACAGGACAGCGCTGTGTCCTGTTTACTCGCTCGTCCTGTGTCGCGCTGTTCCTGTTTTTATTCTAAAGATGAACCAACCAGCACCATTGAACACACTGCACTTCATAGCTCATTCGACGACCAGTATGAACTGATACAAACAAACAAACAAACAAACAAACAAACAAACAAACAAACAAACAAACAAACAAACAAACAAACAAACAAACAAACAAACAAACAAACAAACAAACAAACAAACAAACAAACAAACAAACAAACAAACAAACAAACAAACAAACAAAAACAAACAAACAAACAGACGAACAAGCAAGCAAGCAAGCAAGCAAAAAACAAAACAAAGGTAGCAGACGGCCCTCATTCGATACATGCGCTGTTGACGTACCTGCAGTTTCGCGTTTCGCTCAGCGGGCCGCCTGTCACATGGTTCATTGCGTCCAGCGGACGCGTGGATGGGTAACCGCGTTGCGTTACGCGGTCGCCGCCGATGCAGGGGGCGACGGGGAAAGGCGCGATAAAGCGAGAGAAGATAAAAGAAAGACGAAAAAAAAAGTACGGAAAGAGAAAAGAAAACGCGGAGGAATGAGGACGACGGATGGCAATGGATACGCAACGCCAGAGCTCCCCCTTTGTGTGAGATGCCTGGTTAAGCGCGTGCTGGGGCGTAGTGGTGAGATGAAAAAAACAAAAACAAAAGAGAAAATAAAAACGTTGAAATAGAGCGAGCGAAAGAAAGAACTGCGCTGCGGGACGCCTCCGCAGTGCAGTGCCGACAGCTTAATAGAAAGCAGCACCTACACTGCGTTGAAAAGATGAATGCTAGCGATATTATTCATGTTTTGTAGAAACCAGCGAAGGACCACACGGGAAGAGCGGTCGATGAACAAACACATTGATTTATTGGCTCAACAGATTATGACATCTGTTGATAGCTGTCTTCGGTTCCGTCATCCTAGCAGCTAAAAATGTTAGTACCGGCTTTGAACAGGACAATTTCGTCCTCAGTAGGTATTTCTGGGTCATTGAAAATTTCTGTCTTTATGTCGTTCTTTCTTTTACCTTCTTCAATGCGGTCATGGCTTACAATCCTTTACCAGTTGTATTTTTTGCGGCGCTTCAAGGCACAAGACCGACAGGCTATTCTTTCGCCTGACCGCATCTGTCCCTCAGGGCCTTTCTTTTCGTTCGCCACCTCTGCTATAAACGTGTCACGTGCGCCTTCGGCACCTGTGGCTAGAGTCCGCTATTCAAGGTCCACTTCTCCACTGCGCCGTCAATCTCGTTCGCACTCCATCTCGCCTAACCATCTCTCTGACCTTTTTTGCACCACCCCCCACTGAAAACCGAGACAGCTCAACTTCTTGAGGTGGAGCTGCATTGACCACCTTGGCAAAAATCCTCGCTTGACCTTGCCCGCTAAGCTCAACCTCTCCGACGTTCATATTATACAATGAGCATGGCATTCCTGCAAGCGCGTTGATCGCCACTGGGACGCACGTGTCTATTATGAGCGCCACTCTTAGCCGTCGGCTCAAGAAAGTCTGTAAGTCTGAAAGTCTGAAGAGTCGCCGACAGCGGGACAGTCGCTATTATTGACATGCATGTGCCCGGCCCGGTGGTCGACGTCCTTTTTACTGTCAAAGCCCGCTGTCCTCACGAACTCATACTTGGCCTCTGTATTATTTCCACCAATTCTGCTCTCAGCGACTGTTCGACCGACTAGGTATCTTCGCCTCGCCTCTTTTGTCAGACGCCAGTGACCCGCCGCAGAGCTGCCTAAGTTGCATTGACTCAATTCACCTGCTTCCTAAAGCTGTGACACGCGTCCATTTGTATTTCTCGTCAGCTGTGCATGTGTGGTACAACCTATTTTTCATCCATATACCTACTATTCGGATACCAGCAGATTGTCGTCGACAACATGGACCGGGGGAAGGCCGCCTTTGTCCCCCCGACGGCCCTTGCCTCTTCAAGGTGAAGCCCTTCAGTCTGTGTAAAGCACCGGTCACCTTTGAACGAGTGACGGACGCTATGCTCCATGGGTTCAAATGGTCGACGTACTTGTGCTACCTGGACGACGTGATCGTTTTCTCTCCCATGTTCGACACGCATCTAGATAGTCCATCAGCAACCCTTTAGGTGTTCCGTAGGGCTAGTCTTCAGTCGAGCTCCACCAAGAGCCACTTCGGTCGCCGCCAAATCACCGTCCTCGGCCACCTCTTGGAAGCTAGACCTGATCCACACAAAATACGAGCCGTCACTAACTTTCCTGTCCCGAAGTCCACCGAAGACGTTCGTAGTTTCGTAGGCATGTGCTCTTATTTCCGCCATTTTGTGAAAGATTTTGCCGTCACCGCACGCCCCCTTACCGGCCTTTTAAAGAAAGACGTTCCGTTTTCGTGGGGTCGTGATCGCATCGCCATGCACTCTGCTTACTACACCGCCAATCCTGGCCCACTTTGATCCATCCGCCCCACACGAAGTTCGGACTCATGCCAGTGGTTACGGCCGGCATAGACGCAGGCTTAGCCCAGCGCCAGCGTGGACGCAACTGCGTTATAGCCTATGCTAGCCGGCTCCTGTCAGCTGCTGAGCGCAATTGTTCATTCGCAGAGCGCCACTGCCTTTCACTTTTGTGGGCAGTCGCTAAGTTCCACCCGTACTTATACGGATGCCCTTTCTGTGTGATCATAGATCATCACGAGCTCTGCTGGCTTTGCTCATTCAAGGACCTGATTGCCGACTAGGCCTGTGCTCTGCTCTGGCAGAGTAAGGCAAGAGTAAGGCGGACCGCTTGCATGGCGGACCGCTTGCATCAGGATGTAGACTGTTTGCCCCGCTACTCCGTGAAAGGAAGGAAGGAAGGAAATCAACTTTATTCAGGTCCTGCAGGCCACGAGAGCTTTGGGCTCTCATGGAGTGGGCGTCTCCCACGACGGAAAAAGCCGGCCGATAATGACGCAACCGCCTGCGTTTTCTCAGTGTCGCGGTTGCTTCGGATCAACGAATATCAACACTGCGATCCTTCTTCACGAGATCTCATCGACCGGCTCGAGTCTTCACCTGGTGATGCCTCCTTCCGGATGTTCGTTTTCAGGGATGTAAACGTATACCACCGTAACTATCACCCTGACGGCCCTAATTTTCTCCTCGTCGTACCAGCACACCTAGGTTCGACTATACTCCGCCAACTTCACGACGCTTTCACGCCCGAGCATTCGGGTGTTTAACGCACATACGACCGCGTACGCCATCGTTTCTTTTGGCCTGGTCTCTACCGCGCCGCGCGTCGTTACGTCGCCGCCTGTGAGCCATGCCAACGCCGGAAAGATCCTTCTGCGCTGCCTGCTGGGAGTCTGCAGCCGATTGACACATCGCCAGAACCTTTCTTCCGAGTTGGTACAGACCTCCTTGGCCCCTTCATTCTCTCCGCCTCTGTATAGTAATTGGGTTGCCGCGACTACCGATTACGCCACACGCTACGCAATCCCACGAGCACTCCCAACGAGCTGCGCTACTGACGTAGCGGACTTTCTCCTGCGTGACGGGATCCTAGTACACGATGGTGCACACCAATCACTTGCTGCAAGCGGCTGTAACTTCCTCTCTACTGTCGTCGATGACATCCTGCGCTCATGTTCGACAGAGCGTAAGTTCACCACGTCATGCCACGCACAGACCAACGTCCTCACTGAGAGCCTCAACCGAACCATCGCCGTCATGCTCTCGAAGTACGTTGCGGCTGGTCACCACTAGTGGGACCTTCATTTACCGCATCTGACGTCTGCATATAATGCATCGCTCCGCGACACCGCCGGTTGTTCACCATTTTATCTCGCGTACGGCCGAGAGCCCGCCTTACCGTTGGACGTCTTGCTGCCCTCGACTGCACCTTTTGCCAGCGAATATGACCGCGGCGCCATCGACCGCACTGAATACTCGTGGCAGGTCGCCCGCGCTCGCCTGCATGCTTCTCATGGAAATCGGAGAAGCCTCTATGACTGCCGACATCGATATGCACACTTTGATCCGGGTGCTCTTGCGCTTCTTTGACCACCCACCCGCCACGTAGGGCTGTCCAAAAAGCCGCTGTCGCGTTATAGCGGTCCATACCGCGTGATGCGACAAGTGCCTGATGTCACATATGAGATAGTCCCTGCCGGTTCTCCAGCGTCGTTGTTGGCATCAAGTGACATCGTTCACGTAGCAAGGCTCAAGCCCTACCACACTCATTCACCCACCGTTACGTCGATGACGCACCGGGACTGTGCTCCTACCTCTGGGGGTCGTGATAGCGTTCCGACGCAGATAATTGCCGCCTCAGCGTGGCTGCGGTGAAGAAGAGGAAGTCGAAGTGGTGTCGATCTGTGTGGATCGCTATTTTGATCCCGCTTGCACTAAAACAGGATGTGAGACCGGGCTAGTTGGCATTTCATGCTGAAGTGACTAGCGCAAGAGTAGACGCGGGGGACAAAAGGGCGACAAGGACAAGCTCATGACACTTGTCCTTGTCGCCCTTTTGTGCCCCGTGTCTCCGCTTGTGCTAGTCACTTCTGCACCATAACGCAGTAAATATAGCTTTCTGTCTGTGTTTCACGTAGCAATATATAGACACACACGCGCGGACTTCGCAGCGGCCTCCCTAGATGGCTCAGCGTCTACACAGGTAGGGACGAGAGAGGAACCTTGCTGCACACATGCCTCACACATAACTTTTGTCTGCCGCGGCAGTACAGTGTTTCGCTAGATTACTTGAATACTAATAGCATTAAAGCTGACATTCATCGTGAAATGGGTTCTGCTGGAATTTTTTTGTAACTGTTTATATCATACTTCTCACCCAACACCTTAGCATGCCAGACCAGGTAAACATATAGTCAGCTTTACAATAAAGCACGGCACCTCTAACCCGCAGTAGTGACACGCCATCCCACTGTTTAATCTAAATATATTCTCATGTTCGGGGCACTGCAGACAGAAGTAGGCAGTGAAACACCATTAGTGTTTTACTAATACAACTTCACACAAAGTGACCGAAGAAGGTATGTCTTAAAGCTCTTTCCAGACGCGCAAAAAGACAAACATAGTTTCGTTTTTTTTTGTCCCAGAGAGGACAC
Source organism: Dermacentor albipictus (assembly GCF_038994185.2). NCBI lineage: Eukaryota > Metazoa > Arthropoda > Arachnida > Ixodida > Ixodidae > Dermacentor > Dermacentor albipictus. Next base: position 112,298,181 of record NC_091825.1, on the reverse strand, counting down.
AGTATAGCCAACAGAATTAGGCGCTCCTCTCGCGTCATGTTCGAAAAAAAGGAAAAGAAAAAAAGAAACAAAACGTGAGAAGTATCGCACGCTGTTTTTGTTTACTCTCGTGGGATGGCAGAACGCCATGATGGCCGACAGCAAAAACACCGCACGCGTTGCCAGGCAGGGCCGAAGAGTGGTGTGTGTGTGTGTGTAGGGTGGGGGTGGGGTGGCACCCAGCGAGGGTAGAGCGTCCTCCGGCATGCATTTGGGGCGTTGCCGGACCGGACGGAGCCGCCAAGTCGACGACGTCGACGCGGACCGCGCGCTGACGCTGCATCGGCCCCCACCACAAGCCATCGCCCGGCGCCCAGCATTGAAGTGTCGTGGCCGCGCACGTCGAGGCGGGGAGGGCCGCGCGTGTCGGTGCGAGCGTCGACGCGGTGACGCCAATTTCCGTTCTCGTTGCGCGTGGCAGTGTGGAAGAGTCCGCGCGGGGGCCCAGCAAAGCCGGAGCCGTCCAGGGAAGCAAAACACATCGGGTTCGCGCCGCAGCGGGGGGGATATCCGCTTACGCCTGGAGATCGGGGCGAACGCTTATTTGCAGCCCTGTGTTATCCTCTCCCCTTCCCTCCCTCCCTCCCTCCCTCTGCCCAACTTCCAACCTGCCACCACCTTTGCTCGCGCTGGCAGAACGTTGCGACATCGGCCTCAGCACCGGCTGCTGTTCTCGTTCGGCTCCTATAGCTTCGACACGTGGGGAGCGGCGCGAGTTGGCGGATCCCGAAAGCGGACGCGGTGCAAGAGACAGCGAGATTAGGTGGACCCCCATGAGAGGGCGACTTGCGCGTGGCCGCCTGGAACAGCAGCAGCAGTAGTAGCGTAGATGCGGTGTCTCTGGAGAGAAGCGTTGGGCGATTGAAAGCCTTAAATTTAACGGGGGGAGGCACAATATATCTGTGGAAAAGGAGGAGGAGGAGGAGGAGGAGGAGGAGGAGGAGGAGGAGGAGGAGGGATTGTTTTCAGAATGCGCTTTCCCTTACTCGGTTCTAGGGTGGCGCCTCGGTCAAAGTTTGGAGCAGTCGACAAGTACTCTGTTGTGTTGAAGCTGGACCTAGTAAAAAGGAAGAACGCCGGTTGCACTCTGCCACTTTGATCTGCAGAAAAGATGCAGATAGTCTGCAGATTTTTTGCCACCTTCAGTACCCTCCCTGCTACCAATAGGTACACGTTTTCCTGCTAAAAGCCTGCAAGACTTCTACACTAACCTCATGCAGATAGTATGGGGAAAGCGTGCAGAACTGTTAGTATCCGGAATTTATCTACCCTATCAGGAAGCGCTTGTTTCTTGACTCGCAAAAAAACATAACAATCGAAGCAATTGTCACTGTAACGTCTATAAAGACACTGCTATTCTACTACATAGCGGGTGCATCATTTTCTTTTCTTTTTTTTAGTTTGACACACTATTTATTTTGGTTCAATCCGCGGTACACATCTGAGAATCCATACCGCTGCAATGGTACTGAAACGTTTTGTTATTTAAGGTGCTATCTGAGCTGCCCAGGCAGAGTTCGCACATGTTTTCAGGCACTCAGGTATTCAGACATACACATTTTCAGGTTTTATATCCTTTATGCGGCCACACAGCTGAGAAACTGCCGAGAAATAATTGGATTTAACTGATCGAGCGATAACTGGGTTTGTCGGTGCACATGAAAGAAACAGTACTCGTTCATTTTATGAAAAAAAAAGATAAAATCGCTTCGACACTCGCGATGAAACCGATAAATCAAGCCGAACCTATGAGAACATTGTAAAAAAAAAAAAAGCTGTACGTGCATTATTGGTGAAACCAGTGGTGAAGTCAAGAAGCACTCATTCGCAACCTGTGATCTTAATGGTCGTTGAGTTAGCACGCTGTGCCCTACCAACCTTCGTACTATTACGCTTACTGCAACGGACCGCGTTGGGCGCCAAATATAAGCACGGGTCTGTGGCTTCCGTGGGCGCCGGTTACTCGAAACCGTCAGAGAGTGCCGACACCGAGACACGAGAGGAACACCATGCACCGTTCCATTGCAGTTCAGCAATCGCCGTACTACGGCGGCGGATGGGAAGCGTGGTTTTTTTGGGATCGCGCGTCACGGATGCACAATTCCAATGAAATGAAATCCAGTATGGCAGCCTCTCCACAAGCACTATCGTTGTCGTGCCACCGAGCTCTCTTCTCAGTATTACATGGCTTCGGCCAATATCGGTCGTGTTCTCGTATCGCACCGCCCGGAAACGGTACGCGCTAGGTGAAACTTGAAGCCGTTGAAACAGAGTCGAAACTTCAGGCTTCCTCCCCATTTTTGCGATGCGATGCGATAACTTTATTTGGAATCCGGCGATTGAGAGGCCCGGGCCTGGGGCCGCCTAGATGGCCACTGGGAGCTGCTGCTCCTGTGTGGCTTCCTTGGCTCGCTGGACGGCCCAAAGTTGGTCTTGGAGTTCTGAGCTGAGCAGCACGGCCGACCACCGCGCCCGTAGATTTTCTGGGGAGACTGCCATTTTATTTTGATATATTTCACATCCCCACAACATGTGTTGAAGGGTGGCACTGACAGACTTGCATAGCTTGTACATATCGCTCTCGTATATATCGGGGTAGAAAATTTTTAGTTGCACGGGACTCGTATAAGTTTCTGTTTGTAGTCGCCTCCAAGTAACGGACTCAGCTCTGTTCAGTTTAGTGTGAGGCGGTGGTAATTCTCGCCTCCGATTTTGATAGAATTTTGTAATGTCACTAAATCTTGTTAATATGTCTTTTTCTCTCCAAATTTCCTCCTCCGCGTTCTCCTGACCGATGGAAGTCACTCTTTGCTCAGCTCGGCGAGTAAGACCTCGAGCTTCGCGGTGTGCTACCTCGTTGAGGTTGACTGCGGGAATGTCTGGAGTCGTATGCGCTGGGAACCAGATCAATTGCCTGCCGTTCTTCTCTGCATTGGAGAACTTTGCTTCATTGACTCTGATGATATGCCATGCCTCAGGAGAGATCCTACCTTTTGCATAATTTCTAATGGCCGCTTGAGAATCGCTAATGATGTACTGAGCATTCGTGGAGACCAATGCTAGTGCAATGGCTACCTCCTCTGCGGTCTCGGAATGTTTGGTATTAACTGATACGCTTGTAAGGGGTTTTTGGGTGTGATCTACGATTACTGCGACATAGCTATTTCTGTCTGGGTATTCAGCCGCGTCTACGAAGGTTGCTCTGTCGTCTGACCCAAAGCTTCGGATAATTTTCTCTGCTCTACTCTTGCGTCTGCCGTCGTTGTAACCTGGATGCATGTTCTTGGGTATATTTGGTACTAGGAGTTTGTCACGAATTTCTCTCGTTATCGTCATCTTTTCCCCGTATAGATTGTGATAATTCATTCCTAGTTTGCTTAGTATATGCCGTCCCGTTTTGGTTTTGGTTAGTCGCTCTGCTTGAGATGTTTGTTGTGCTTCTATGAGTTCGTCCAGTGTGTTGTGGAGTCCTAACTTTAGCAAGAGATCCGTGTTCGTACTGATGGGAATCCCTAGCGCTAGTTTGTATGCTTTTTTTATCATGTTGTTAATTTTACGCTTTTCAGCTGCAAACCAATTGTGGAAGGCTGCTATGTATGTGATCTGACTGATTACGAATGATTGTATCAGCCGTATGATACTTTCTTCCTTCATACCTTGGTGCTTGTTAGTAATTCGTTTGATTAATCTCATGGTGTTTGTTGCCTTTGTGTCTAACTTCATTACGGTTTCCCTATTTGTGCCTTTGTTCTCGATTACCAGACCCAGCACTTTGAGCTGGTTGACTATTGGGATATTCCGCCCGTTCTTGGTGTGTAGCTTGATTTCCTCATGAGCCTTGTTTCTGTCGTATCCTCTGGGAGGCCTGCCTCTAAGCGTGGGGCGGTACAATAGAAGTTCAGATTTCTCTGCAGAGCATGTGAGGCCTGTTCCTATGAGGTGTTCCTCTACTGTGTTAATTGCAGTCTGGAGTCGTTGTCCTATTGATCCGTCGCTGCCATCACAGGTCCAGATAGTAATATCGTCCGCGTAGATTGTGTGATTCAGGGACTCTATGTGATTTAATTTTTCGGGGAGTCCCATCAAGACGAGATTAAACAGCATCGGTGAGATGACAGCGCCTTGCGGCGTGCCGGCCCCCCCTATGTCGATCTCGGGCGACTTGAGCCCTCCGACAATGATACAATGATAGGATACAGATACAATGATACAATGATAGGATTTCGCAAAAATCTTTCGACACAAGATGCGATGCTCCAACTTAAGCAATAGATAATCGATTATAACACGCGCTCGACAAGGGCCATCTTGGGCCTTGATCTTAAAAAAGCTTTCGATAATGCCAACCACGAAACCATATTGGAAAACATCGAACGAATAGGACTAGGGCAACGGACGTATAACTACATCAAGAGCTTCCTATCAGATAGGAAAGCAGTCATCTCCTCCCCATTTTTGAAGCAGCGTTTTGTTACTTGGCCGTGACAAATGATCTGAGAAACAACAGGGTAGGGTAGAACGTCCTCGAAGAAAAAAACTGCGCCCAGGCAACACAAAAGAAACAGTGTCAGGACGCAGCCCGTCGTATACGGTCGTTCTTTCTGCGTCGCTTCACCGTGGTTTGTTTTTCAGCCCAAGGGAGGCGGTGGAATCCGTCAAACGACGAAGACAATGTCGTAGATACGTATGCTATGACTGTGACTTGTTAAAAGCTTGTCTTAAACGTGGAGCAAGCGAACTAATTATGGCTGCGTTGCTATCACTAAGAAGAAGAAAGCAAGGGTTAAAATGAGTGGTCTGTACACATAGGAGGAGTCAATGTGTTTAATCATTGATATCGGTAATACCGACGTCAGGTTCTTCTTTGCAGAAGAACAAATTGGCATGCCCGAATAGGAGACGTGAATTTGACGGAATAGAACTGGCAATAACAGAGACAAAGCGACATAAGGAAAAGAGAACATTGGGCACTGCGTCTGCTGGGGTTCACTGTTTCAAGGTGTTCAACGCGTATATGCCAGGTTTGTCTTCGACTCCAAGAGAGTTCGCTGTATGGCTAATTCGCACACGGTACTTAGAAGGAAAACAGCGCGAGCTAACGGGACAAAGAGGAGTGAAATACAAGAGAGAGAGAGAGAGAGAGAGAGAAAGAAGTTTAATGACACGAAATGCCGAGAGGTCGGCCTGAGGTATATTCCTCTAGCCAGCTACTCGGCATTGGGGGAAGGGGAAGTGGGAAAGAAAGAGGGAAGAAAGAGGTGCATGATGGGTGACGATGACGATAGAAGGAAGATGTAGAAAATATGGCAAGCAATTGGGCATGCTCAAAGTCTGCAGTCCAGGCCTGTAATTTTTAAAAAGTTCAGTAATGCCTTGATGGCCTTAAAACTCGACTGAGCGTCTGGCCAAGAGCCTAAAATAATATCCTCCGACAACGGTGCACTGTCGAGACGCGTAAGGTCCTTGACCAACCTATCACGCTCTTCCACGAACTTAGGGCAGTCACAAAGCACATGACCTATAGTTTCAGTCACATTGCACACCTCACAGTGTGGAGACTCGGTGCGTCGCATGAGGTGCACGTATCCGCGCGTAAACGCTACCCCCAGCCTTAGTCTGTGCAGAAGACTGGCATCGCTTCGTTGAATTTTCGGTGGTAGCCTAAAATTCATGGTGGGGTCCAATCTCTGGAGTCGTCTGTGGCGATTATCTGGATTGTCCCAGTGCTTTGCTGTCAATTTGCGGATGACACTGGAGAGGAGACAGTTGGCGTCCGCTCTTGAAAAGGGAATTGAAAGCAGGGACTCTCGTTCTTCGAGTGCTTTCTTCGCTTCGGCGTCGGCCAGTTCGTTGCCCTGTATACCACAGTGACTAGGGATCCACTGAAATGTGATGTGGTGGCCGTGTTCTTGCGCTAAAGTGTAGAGCTCGGCAGTTTGAAGAGCCAACACTCTATAAGCGCTTTCTTTCAACACCACTCTAAGCAGTTGAAGAGCCGATTTTGCGTCACTGAAAACTGTCCATATTTGAGGAGGCTGTCGCACAATATATTTAACGGCCTCTCTTATTGCCACTAATTCCGTAGATGTTGAAGTCGTCTTGTTATGCAGACGAAACCGTCGAATGACTTGATGCGCAGGCACGACGAAAGCCGCACCAGACGCATACGACGAGACCGAGCCGTCTGTATACACGCTCACCGCGGAGTCATATTCTTTCGACATATATTCAAGTGAGAAATGTCTGAGGCCGACGGTAGGTATTCGCGATTTTTTAGAGATTCCGGGAATAGATAGACGTACCGGTATTTTGGACATTACCCATGGGGGCATATGTGGAAGGTCAGCCGGGGCAAAGTATGCTGGTATGGCAGATGCTTGGCATTTAACGGCTCTTGAAAAAGTGGAGTCCGGCCGTGTATCGGGTAGTTTCGATAAGGGATGACGTCCGTGACGGCAAAGCAGTCGCAGGAATACTCGAAGAGGTTCGCATCGTAGATAGACAGGTAAAGGGGTGACGCGAGCCTCCTCAATTGTTCCATAGGTTGAGGTGCAACGTGGAACACCGAGACATGTTTTCAGCATCTGCGCCTGGGCACTTTCCAGCGTACGCAAACATGACGGGCTCATACTTGATAAAACTGGCAGGCTATACCGAATGTATCCGACGTAGAGAGCCTGGTACAGCCGGAGTAGCGAATGCTCAGATGGACCCCATTTCATACCGGCCAGAAAGCCGCCAGAAAGCGAAAAACTTGAGCAAGCCCAGTTAATTTTTTCTTCAACATTGCCACATGTTTCGACCATGAAACACCGCGGTCAATGACAACGCCGAGGTATTTGTGGTGGGTGACATATGGGATGGCATTTCCATTGATCATAATTGGATACGAACACATAAGCTTCCGTGTGAACGCTATCGCAGCGCACTTGTCTGGGGCCAGTTGCAGTCCTTGGCACTGCAGGTACTGAGACGTTAAAGAAACAGCTCGCTGCAATCTGGCACGAATTTGTGGTCGCGTGACTGCGGATGCCCATATGCATATGTCGTCTGCGTAGGTACTGATGCGTACTGTATCAGGAATTATTTCCGCAAGGCCAATAAGGGCAACATTGAAAAGGGTCGGGCTGAGAACTCCTCCTTGAGGCACTCCACAGACCACAGCGTGTCTTGTCGTTTCGCCAGCATTCGTGGACATGAAGACTGTACGACCATCTAGGTAATTTGCAATCCACATGTAGAGACGGCCGCCGATGCCTAGATTACTGAGGGCATCAAGAATGGCTTCGTGCAGTACATTGTCATAAGCTCCTTTTATGTCTAAGAAAACTGCTCCTACAAGTCGGTGGCGCTTTTTTTCCTGTTCGATCGTGGACACGAGATCAATGACCCCATCTATTGCAGACCGGCCACGTCTAAATCCGGTCATCATTTCAGGATAAAGCTCATTCTTTTCCATGAACCATTCTAGTCTAGTGAGTACCATCCGTTCCATCACCTTACCGACACAGCTAGCTAAAGCTACTGGCCGGTAAGATGACATGTCGTAAGGCGATTTTCCTGGCTTTAGGAGGGCCACCAAACGGCTGGTTTTCCACTGCTTCGGGACTGTACTGGTTGACCACGTGGCGTTATAGTATGACAGCAGGACTTTCCGACCTTCCATCCCAAGGTGGCACAGAGCAGTATACGAAATACCGTCAGGTCCAGGGGCAGAAGATCGTCTAGACGCAGCTAGTGCAGCTTCCAATTCCGGCATCGTGAAAGGAAGGTCAAGACGGTCATCTTTAGGAGGTAGCACGGGTCGATCCAATGTTGGACATGCTGTAACATCAGTACGGGTGACTCTCTTACAGAAGTCTTCGGCAACCTGCACTTCCGTCAGACATTGGTGAAGTGCTAGAGCACGGAAAGGATGTTTTTGCTGAGGAGGGGCACGAAGGCTTCGTACTACCTGCCAGATCCTAGAAAGTGGCTTTCGAGGTTCCAGAGACGAACAGAAGGTCCTCCACCGTTGTTTTCCCATTTTTTGAAGGTGACGCCGTATTTTTCGTTGAGCTCGTCGACATAAGACAAGGTCTAATGACGATTGAGTTCGCCTAACCTTCCTTTCCGCTCTACGACGGATCGCTCGGAGTCGTTCATTTTCAATATCAATCGCCGTTCTGGATGTAGGTGCACAGATGAGCTTAGTTGTCTTCTGCATTGATGATACAATAATGTCTTCTATATCAGATGGTGAAGTGATGTCTCCGCAGTACTCTTCGACAGATGTAGAGAATGTGGACCAATCAGTGCAGCGTACAGCAGGTGGAGTTGATTGCACAAACCACTTCATCTGTACATATGTTGGTATATGATCGCTCCCATGCGTTTCTATGTCCAAGCACCAGTTGACTAAGGGCAGGAGGCTCCGAGATACAATAGTGAGGTCTAAGCAACTTCCGTAGGTAGTGCCGCGGATGTAAGTTGGAGATCCATCGTTGATGACAGCCAGACCTTCACTGTCTATGAAGTCCATCAAGTTCCTACCCCGACAGTTCATTGCGGCACTTCCCCAGTAAGGATGATGAGCATTGAAGTCTCCAATAACAACATGAGGGCCTGGGGAGCTTTGTAATACAGTGGATAGATAAGATAGTTCAAGTCCTTGTCTAGGAGGTATGTAGGCGCCGATGATCGAAAACACATGTAGTTTATGTTTTAGTGTCACACACACATATTCATTGCTGTCATGTGGAGTGATCGCGTTCCGCACAAACGTCATGTCGCTGCGTATACACATTAACACTTTGCTCTTGGGTCCATCTTCACGTGACCAGAGCTTAACGTATCCGGAAAGGCGAAATTCCGACGTGAGATTTGGCTCGCATATCACGATCACTGGGAAGCGGTATTTGAATACTCGTTGCCTAAAGTCAGACATGCGGCCGCATAGACCTCGAGCATTCCATTGCATTATAACAGAATGATGCATCTTCTGTTCCAATGTCCAGTGTTTTATCGTGAGAGCCATGATTAATACCCTTATTTTAGAGCCGCTAATAGCGGCTCCATAGCATCTAACGCCTTCACGACCGACAGTGCAGTTGGCGTTGCCAATCCGGAGAGTAATATACGCATAGTGTTTACTAGCTGTTTAAGCATGTCTATCACCTTTTCATTTCCAAGCCTTTCAGTACTCTCCCGGCACTTGGGGAGCGCCGAAGGAGTATCTCCTCCGGAAGCCCTCAGTGGTAGCGAAGGCCACTCAATAGCCGAAGAGGTTGGACGCACGTTGGATGACGCCTCATTCCTTGACGGGCGCGGAGATACTGTGGGAGGCGCATCTTGTGTGTGCCGGCCTTGCTCTCTCTGTGGCACGGTTTGCATCCAAGTACTCAAAGGAAGTGCCTCTTTACCCCGAGGCTTGCTCTGGGAGCGGCGACGCCTTTGCCGCAACCTGCGCCTTTTCTTGCGGACGGAATCGGCAGCCTCCTTGTGCGTGGAGTTCTCTCTCACCATTTTTCTCAGAATTTGCCTCTCCTCTACCATTTTGGGGCAGTCCTTGGATGTCGCTTCATGGTCTCCGGAGCAATTTGCACATTTCATGGCGTCAGTCTCACAGGAGTCTACCTGATGAGCACCACCACATCTTCGGCACGACGTAGGATTCTTACACACAGCACTCACGTGGCCCAGTTTGAAACACTTGTGACACTGTAACGGTCGTGGTACATATGGACGCACTGAGTGCCTCACATAACCTACTTTGACCGATGCTGGCAAAGAGTCTGACTCGAACACCAACTTGATGCACCGGGAGCGGCCGAATCGGTGGATGTCGAGGATTCGCACTGTCGACGATAATAGAGATCGCAGGTCGTCATCCTTTATGTCAATGTCCACATCCGATATCACACCAGTGCAGGTATCTTTGCCGTACGCTAGGAATGAGCGAACTGGGATGTTGCCAACCACTTGAATGCCTTTCAAAGCCTCCAATACTGCCTGAGAATTCACGTCCACCGTCAGAATGTTCTTCCGAGCATTAATGCGGATCTCTCTCACATGTCCTGAGGCTATTCGATCGAAGTATTTGGTCAGTGATTGTCTATTCAACGAATTCATATTCGTACCTTCCGTAGTTGGGGTGTAGCCCACGGAGAAGACCCGTTCGTCACATCTGCTGTTATGAGTAGAATCACTGCCTGCTGACGTCCGGCGAAGCTTGCGCTTCAAGTGGCGCGATTGGACTAGCGTGTAATCACTGTCCGAGTCCATGTCTGCCGCTGTTGAGCTGTCAGATGAATCGGGAAGCCTACAGTCGGTGATGTCGCGGTTTCCCACGGACAGGGCTACCGCCGCGGGACTCGCCTTGCCATGAGGGCGCGGAGGTCCTCCGTCCTCCATTCTGGAGGACGACGTCTTCGGGGAAGCTCCTGATATGTAGAAGGCGCACAACTTTGAAGAACCACAGAACAAGATCGACCGTTCCGCACTTCTTCGTCTTCGTCGTCTCGAGAGAGAGAGAGACGTATAGAAAGGCAGGGAGGTTAACCAGAGGTAGTTCCGGTTGGCTAATCTGCACAGGGGGAAGGGTTAAGGGGGATAAAAAGAGAAAGAGAGTGGTAGGGGGAGATTGAGGGAAAGAGAGACGAGCACGAACAAAGCGCGTACACTATAGAGCGGTAGGGGGCGGCGTTCTTATAATAAAGTATTTCGTGAAGCCCCGTAGACCGCAGGAACCTTAATAACGCGAGTAAGGTCTTCAACACGGATGTTCTTTCGGAGCACTGACCTAAAGCCTTGAGTTCTGATAGCGGACGATTGTCCAACTGGTCCAGTACTCTGTACATCACTTGTCTTTGGGCGCTATATCGTGCACAGACACAGATAATATGTGCGAGCGTCTCATCGCTGTTGCATGCGTCGCACGTGAGGCTGTTGGCCATTCCAATAAGGAAATCATCATCATCATCATCATCATGGTTACGCCCACTGCAGGGCAAATGCCTCTCCCATACTTCTCCAACTACCTCGGTCATGTACTAATTGTGGCCATGTTGTCCCCGCCATTCTTATCCTTCTGATTATTTCAGTCTCATGATGCGGATCCGCAGTCACTACCTGTCCTAATAGATGTATTCCCTTGTCACTTCCAGTGCCTTGCTACCTATCGTAAACTGCTGTTCTCTTCCGAGACTGTTGAACATTACTTTAGTCTTCTGCAGATTAATTTTTATACACACCCTTCAGCTTTGCCTCTCCAGGTCAGTGAGCATGCACTGCAGTTGGTCCCCTGAGTAACTAAGCAAGGCAATATCATCAGCGAATCGCAAGTTACTAAGGTATTCTCCATTAACTCTTATCCCCAATTCTTCCCAATCCAGGTCTCTGAATACCTTCCGTAAACACGCTGTGAATAACATTGGAGAGATCGTATCTCCCTGCCTGACGCCTTTCTTTATTGGGATTTCGTTGCTTTCTTTACGGAGGACTACAGTGGCTGTGGAGCCGCTATAGATATCTTTCAGTATTTTTACATACGGCTGGTCTACACCCTGATTCCGTAATGCCTCCATGACTGTTGAGGTTTCGACTGAATGAAACGCTTTCTCGTAATCTATTAAAGCTATATATAAGGGTTGGTTATATTCCGCACATTTCTCTATCACCTGATTGATAGTGCGAATATGGTCTATTGTTGAGTAGCCTTTACGGAATCCTGCCTGGTCCTCTTGTTGACGGAAGTCTAAGGTGTTCCTGATTCTATTTGCAATTACCTTAGTAAATACTTCGTAGGCAACGGACAGTAAGCTGGCCGGTCTATAATTTTTCAAGTCTTTGGCGTCCCCTTTCTTATGGATTAGGATTATGTTAGCGTTCTTCAATATTCCGGTACGCTCGAAGTCATGAGGCATTGCGTATACAGGGTGGCCAGTTTTTCTGTATACGCAATGCCTCATGACTTATGAGTTCCTAAAAGCAACGCCTAGCCACAGACGGTACAGCATGGTCTGTTCACGTCCTGGTAGCCCAGGTGGTAGGGGCACCCGTATGTCCAGAGAAAACGAACGCAAACGACGCATGGTGAAAACGTTCGAGTCCCACAGGGGCAAAGTACATTCACGGCACATGAATCGCAGCCCAGCCGCAGCGTCAGTTCGCGAAAGCGGAATGAAGACACGTTGACCTCTTTCATGCCCAGATTGGGTGCGGCATGGACATTCCCGCTGATGTTACAATGTCCTGGAAGCCACTGAAAGATTATGTTGTGTCCCTTGTCATGGCTGCGATGATACATGTGTCGAATTTCTGAGGCCAGTTATTCACTGCGTCCGTGGCGTGTTGGGCTTTGTATGCACTGAAGGGCTGCCTTGGAGACACTAAAGACTGTCCATTGTTGCGGTGGTTCCTGCTTAGTGAAATCATGTGCAGCACGGAGTGCCGCAAGTTCTAAACAGAAAAAGGTGTGACGCTTTAGTTTGCTCTGTTGATGAGCTCTAAACCTTCGGCTCCTTGAAGTTGCGCATCTGTGGGAAACGGGAGCAGCGCAATCTGAACCAAGGAGACCTTGGCGACGAACGACGCCGGTCTTGTCACGGGGTCTGCGGTCGCAGATGCATGACACGTCCCATGCATAGTTACGCAGGAAAATAACGCCGATGAGGAGGGTGGAGTCTGGGACCGCGAACGACCCACATTGTTGGGTTTGCCGGGTGGTGGCGGCTGCGGGAGGGAGTGAAGGCTTCGATCGACCGTTAAGCCGCGAGCACACACACACACATATATAAATATACATACACACACGCGGTAAAAGCGGGCAGAAAGACAAAAGGAACCCCAACAAAACGTGACGAGGGTAGGTGCACGTAGGGAAGGGAAAGGAGGTGCGGTGGCTGTCGGTGCAAGGGTGAGAGACACTGGGAGTGGGTGACCAGCGAAGCATACGGCACGCGGGAGGGTGCACCGACTCCACAAAGATCGTCGCCCCCCGGTAGCACATCGACGCAGACAGCTGGCTGGGCAGCAGCAGCAGCAGCAGCATGGACCGCCGGTTGCTCAGTGGCTCCTGGATTGCGTGGCTCGTTCTGGCCACCGCCGTTGGAGGCGCCGGCAGGGCGGACGGACTCGCCCGATTCGCGCACAGGAGAAGCGACGCCATGGACGTTGCGCTGAGGCAGATCAACCTCTCGCTTCTCTACACGCTGGCGTGCGGTAAGCCTATACGCCGAAACGCGGTCCCCTCCCGCGCAGTGACCGATGCGGATTATATTGGTGTCTGAGAGTTGCTGCAGGGCTCACTGGAAGTGCTTCTGCAGTTCGCCGCTAAGGTCTCCGGAACAATGCGCCTTCCTTCGTCGAGTGAACTCGAGGCTACAAAAGCCCGTCAAATTGCAAAAATTTAACCCTCCACAAGCGTAGCCCACGAGCGAACGTTGCAGTGACAATCGATTCGTTATTGCACTCATTGCTATCGCGAGTGGTGGGGGGGGGCGAACGCTGGCCAGTGATGATGATAATTACGATTGCGATGACGATAATTTATACGGCGTTTAGCGTGCCAACCCAACGCAGGAGCTACGAAAGAAGCCATAGCGAAAAGCTCCAGAAGAATTCGGACCACAAGGGGTTCTTTAATGGGTAACCAAAGATCGGTTGCACGAGTGCCTTTGCGTTCCGTCATCGCTAAAAAGCGGTCATCGCGAAACGAACCCACGACCTCGTGCTTAGCAGCACGATCGACACCATAGCCTGTGGACCACCCGCAGACGGTGCTGGTCAATGAGTAAGCGCTCTCAGAGAAATTTTGCGATTGCGAGGCGTGGTTGTCACGTGTAGCTTCTTAGCGTGTATAATTAAGGTACACACCCACACGGTACCTCTAAAGCCATGCGTCGCGTTATCTTTAGACTTTGAGTGCACAGCTCCAATCTTACACCGTTCACGTAGACAGGAAAGGACAGTTCTCGTACTCCGTTACCTTCAACGCTAGTTTACATTAGTTAGTTGCGTTACAGTTTCGGCATTGTATACTGTTCCGCACCAATATCGGACGGAGCAATAGTAGCCCACGTGCCCTACTTCCACGCCGTGACATAATGTCGGAGCAGTGTGTCTGTGAAGAGGTTATCCAGAAGTTCCACGCACAACCGCTGGCATCCGTTTCCGCCGACTTAAACGCGCTCTGGTGTCAGCAATTGCTGAAGCGGTATAGCCGTAGGCAGTTACGACTGGTGTCTGAAATTAGCCTCGTTTTCGTTAGCGCTCATTACTGATAGTAGACAGACCAAGTGGTGTGTGTGTGTGTGTGTGCGCGCGCGCGTGTGTGTGTGTGCTTGTGTGCGTGTGCGTGTGTAGGCACGACCTACACACTCACGTCCCGCGACACAGTTGAGTGGCTGATGAGCAGGAAGCTATCGCGGCCCGCTTGCGCAATTGCTGGCAGCTGCTTCGCGAGGAAGCTATAGATAATGAATGCCGACGTGATTATATTACTGCAGCTCAGTCCGACTGGCGCCGCTTTGAGAGTCCTAGAAAGAACCCGCGGGCCCTGAGGCCATTTGCAACCGTACCTTCCGCACAGGTCACGTGGGTGGCGTTACAGTTTACGTAATGGAAACACCGTTAGGACTCTTAAATGGCTCGTTAATGGCTAGAGGGTAGCGACATGACACGGAGAAGCGGTGCTCCGGTCTTATTTGCATATATTATGTGAGCTTATGAACAACGTAGAATAGGCAAAGTGATGGTTCTTCAGGAATCGTATGAGTTTGGCAGCGAGGAAACTATCGATTATGCCCTCTATCATTTTCCTCGCTACGGCTCCCAGAGACAGCCGCTCGCGACGGTGCTGGCACACCTCGACGAACGGCCTCTTTCTGCGCAGAGGATCTTGGGACTGCCGGCTTTTATTTTTATAGGGTGTCCCAGGTAACGATAGCCAAGCTGTTCAACGAAAAAGAAATATTTGAGAAACACGGTGAAAGATACGATTTTGAGACCTATGTTGTTTGGTTGTCAGAGCGCAGACGACCGAAAATCGTGGGTATTTTAATTCTATCGTGCCCCGTGTTATTAATATTATTTTTAACTTTCTTTGAAGGGATTGGCTAACGTTAGCTGGGACACACGGCATAGGACTCACGGTCTTCACACCTGCCGCGTTCTTATTGATGTGCATGTGTTTATGTGTTTCTCTTTCTTTCTCGCTGCATCTGCTTTTTTCCTAATCTTTCTGTCTCCCATTACCCCTTCCCCAGTGCAATGTAAAAAATTGGATGTTTGTCTTCCGGTTAACCTATTCGCATTTAGCAACTCATTTGCCCCCCCCCCCCCTCTCTCTCTCTCTCTTGAGGTTATTAAATGAAGTAGTGAACCTTTTTTTAACTACGTCACCTGAGGTTATGGAACGAGCGCAGAATATAAGTCCATTCCGGTGATACCGGAATGGCTGCCCTTCCGCTGTCTCCGGGACGCAGTCCGTGACGAGAACATTGGGCTCACCCGAATTTTATTGTACACTGTACATGACGGAGGGGTTGGGGGTGGGGGAGGCGTGCATGGGCTTCTTATGAGATCCAGGCCTCCTTGAAGATTCATATGTCTTTCTGCAAAGCCATCTCACTAGGAGATACGTGAAGAAACGCGCATGTGTTGAGTGATAATGAATTGTAGTGAAGAAGAGACTAGCAAAGCTAGAAGAAGCAGTGCGCCCTGCTCCCGCAGGAAGATTGACACTCAGCAACTGAATGTTTCTGCCTTCTCCTCTGTACCTGGCGAACTCGTAGCTATACATAAAAAGAAATTTTGGACATTGGCCCTTCGGAAATTTGTTGAACTTCGCCGCAACGCGTCAGCGTAGCTCAATGGTTAGTACTTTCAAAAATTATATTTCGAACGATCGACCTAGTTTCAACAAGTGTTTCTTAAAAACGTCTAGGCGGTACTTCCTTCTAATGCCACAAGCACTTAGGACACTTAGTCGGCACTTAGTGCTGCGCTATAGCAGTGATTTGGTCCTGAAAAAAAATACTGCTATTATGCAGCAGCGGAGTTAGGATAAATGGACTAGGTGAATGTTATCAGACGGAAGTGCTGTCTGGACGTTGCTAATTAAAATTTGTTGAAACTCCGCTAGTCTACTGAAGTATAATTTTTTTTTAAATGTTGCCCATTGAGATATTTGGGTGTATTACGGTGAAGTTCGACATATTTCTGAAGGGCGATGTCCAAAATTTCTGGACATGCCCCCCCCCCCCCCCCCGGCTATGAAGAAAAATAGTTTAACCAAAATCCCCGCTTCCATTATGACGAATAAACCGTTTATTTGCAACAAGGATTGATTAACCTAATTGGAGAAAGGGGGTGACAGCCACATTGAGGTCTCAGGCGAAACCAAGACTCAAGAATTGGAGTTTTTTAACGCAAGCTTTACTTCGTTGATAAAGTATCACACGTGCATGTACGTTTTGTTTCCTTTTAGTGGCGTCTAATACTGCTGTTATGATTACGGCAGCTCGTTTTCTGTCAGTGATATTGTAGACATATGAGGCGGCGCACTCAATTTAGGGCTAACCATAACTCATACACCTTGCTCGGAGCAGGAGGAGAAGGACGATGTTGAAACGGCATGCTAGCATTCGCTCCGTCCAAGCAATTAAACTAAGTTATTTAGTATGTGAAGTATCTGGGTCCAGATAAGTCACGGTGTTCATTGCGGCGTGAGCATGCCACGTATAATTAACATTTCCAAGTGGGATAAACGAGGGGGAGAGAATCTCGAGACGAAACGAAAATCAGTGGGTATCTGTTCCACAATGTCGAATCCACACACTAAGCATATTAAACGACTGGTGACCTGTAGCGAGCACTGCTAAACACCACCGCCGGCTGAACAAATCACATGTTTTTATAAACTATTAGTGGCAAGCGAAACGTCATCCTGGAAATGTAGAGTCTCTGCGAAAGTAAGACTAAGTCCTCCATGATTTCGCATGGAGTCGGCCTGCGTGTCACCTTATTCAAGAGAGCCTCTCGCTTTTCGATGAACTGTGGACAGTATAGCGAGACTCGCGAAGACTATACGTGAGCTCGAACTTGCTTGCCATTTGCTTGTAAATGGGCACAAATAAAATGAAATGAAATGAAACTCTGGAGTTGTCACTCGTACTATGCGTTTTATTTTATGCGGCCGCTTTACATTTGTACACGGCTATGCAATGCGTCTCGTGTACGAGACGGCATTGCGCATGCGTTGAGAATAGCGCGGGTGGTCGACGGCCTCTTCTAAACTCGCAGGAAATTGCGGGAACTAAGGTTCAATTTTAGCTTGTGTTATAGATGGCGCGGAATGCGTACAGCTTGACGATGTCGGCGATGTTGACTTAAACGCATTTCACATTGTCTGTTTCACAAGTGTACGGGTGCCAAATGAAACAATGGATAAGCGACACGTTTTGCGGATTGTGAAACCGTATGGCATATAGCTTGGCAGTCATGAAATAATGAGTTCTAGCGCTCGCCCTGTGGCAGTGATTGTTCTCAAGCTCGGGTGTACATAGCGAGCCCGAGAGCAACCAACGAGTCAACTGTTAACCGACTTCGCGATTAGACGTATGTAGACTGTTTCAGTGAGAGACTAAATAAAAAGAACGTAAATAAATCATTGGCACATTTAGTTACATTGCAGTTATTACACTATGAGGCTTTTGAACTTTATATTCTGTAAATAAACCCTGGAAAAGGCTGCGAAGTTTGTTGAGTGGCCAGCGCCAAATAACTGACTTTTGAGCAACCATTCCTTACTACGTATTTTTTATTATTTTTGTGAAAGTAAACGTTTGTTTGAAATTACTTCGCTTTTGTTAGTTTCGCAGTTTTGTTAGTTCCAATGTGGTTGGTCCCCCGTTACACTGCTTTACAATACGACTTCTCAGTCTCCGTAACCATTGTCTCGCCCCCGCGTGATATATGATTAGACACTGAAGCGGCTTTGTACTTGACTTTATCTTTTTTGTAGTGCTGTTACGAAACTGCACCGGATAAGTACGCACTGGCAGTGTCAAAAGTTTATGAAAAGCGGGTATACCGCGAGAAAAGTCGATTGTCAGCTCAGTTTTAGCTTGCAGCCATGGAAATGTTACAGCTATATGTTGGTCACGTGCACCTGTTCCTGTAGCCCATTCGCAGTGGCGGCTCTTTTCCCAGGATGCGGAAATATTCCGCTTTTCTCAGGTCCTGCATCCCGTAAACGTCTGACATTGCCTGTGCGTTGTTCGCACCTATAACCGAGATACTTCTGCATGCACGGGCACTAGCTAGTGCGTGCAACCGCCAGCTCCACCTCTAATGCTCACGTTTCTTTTTTTCGTTTTTACCTTGCAGACACTACCGTTAGCAGTGAAGTCCAAGTCAAGAGGTTTCAGTGCCTGCTGAATAACATCGTACGTATGCTAAATACCTGTTCACGCAACGTGGTTTTTTTTCCCAGTAGGAGCCGTGCGTAATTCCAGATCTAATGTGTTGGTCATATCCTTGTCATGTTAAAAACGACAAGAGGTAAGTGTTGGCGCGTTTAGCCTTCCAGAGGGCTTAAGTTCTAAGGACAGTATGGAAAACGTGAACGGATCTTCAGCAGAGAATAGTAAAAGACGACCGGAAGATTCTTGGCAACAGGCCTCAAGGTAACCTTCGGAATAAAAAAAAAATCGCAGGTGTATGCAAACCCGTGCTATAGATTTATACATCAAAGACGGCTAAGCCGTATAAGGGAGCTCTCGTACCCTTCGGGAGTCCTAAGAGTTTGTTTTTGCCGCCCGCCGAAACGTGCACCCACAAGTTTGCCAAGGTTTCACTATACATCCAGTGGAAGTCCTTCGCTATATCGGGAGCATTTTCAAACGTTTCGCTATATCCTAACGTAAAACTTCCACGCTCTGTTATATCCGACACATTTTACTGTAGCTCCATACCAACGTCGGCGCCTGACTGCACGTTCACATCGACGCCCTCGTCGTACTTCGGGGCTCCGACGCAGTCTGCGCTGCTAGATCTTCTCTGATTGACATTTGATGCCGACAGCGACGCCGCACGGTACCGCCGGCCTTCACTGCCATCGCATGAAAACCACTGTGGAACTCCCCTTAACAGCTTGATTGTATAAAAATTATTATTGTCAGTTTAGTCGAAATAACAAAACACTGACAACGATCAGAAGGAGTAGCACTGCGCTCGAACTCATCGCACGGTGTTCTAACCTTGTTTCTAACCGCACGCGGGTGCGACTTGTTGGCGCGGTGCAGCACAACGTCTGCTGGCCAGGAGAGACATCACCCTGGCGACCAGGCGTCTCAGAACGCTGGCGCCGTGAGCGCCGCCAGGAGTCGCTGCAGGCGTCGCAACTCTACGCAATGAAACCAACGGGAGACCGTCGGCATTAGTGGGAGCCCTGTGAAATATTACTTATCGCTATCTTGATATTTACTGCTCTGACCGGAGCATACACAGATCAGCTCACTAGGGACGCTAGTGTTCCTACACAGTGCGTCACGTCCTACTGCGCTGCCCGTAACGAGCAGCGCCAGTAAAATGACCTCATTTTCAGGTTGTGAGCACTAATATTTTAAAACGAAAGGCTTAAGTGGCTCGTGCTGCCGCTGGCCTTAGAAAAAAAAAGCGTCGTCCAGTTCCAATGGTACAAAAACTATCATCATCTACAATGACTTTTAGCCCCCTAAACAAGGAAAAGAATGCAATGGCCCATCCCTCTCGTAATGCAGAGGCTACAAGCACTCGGCAAAGTGAAGTGTACAGTGCATAAACTCATAGGAATCACGCATACAACGTATAGAAACGCTTTGTCCAGTCGAGTGGCACAAAAAATGGACCACATGACCTTCTCGATGGCTCATACCTCCGTAAGGCTGAGGCTATAAGCACTCAACAAAGTGAAGCGAATAGTGCATACATTCATTGAAATCACCGATACAACACACAGAAAAGCATACGTTTCAATTCCCTGCTAAGAGGATGCAACGTAAAGTCGCAGAGAAACGTTGGCGGCGCGCGCGCGAAGCCGCAGCTAAGCGTCGAAAACGAGCCGAAGGAGCCGAACTGCGAAAGCGGTAGCGCGACGATGCAAGATGGCGCATTACCAAGTCTGCAGCAGGCTTTCGCCTTCACAGGAGTTTACCATGCTGCCGAACTTTCTTCTTGAAGCGAAAGCATTATACTGGCCGCGAACTTGCGATTTAACCATGGTGGTGCTCCGAGGAGGCACATGACGTCACAACGCGCGCCTCCTCGCGGATATTTCTCTCTCTCTCTCACTCCCTAGTCACTACTGCGCATGCGCCACTTGTAGCACCGAGCCACAGGTGTTCCACCGCTGCGCAGCGCCGCGCCTTTCTGCCGCCGCCTTTTGGTATGACGTCACATCGCGTTCCTCGTCGTTGCGCTCGCCTCCGCTCGCTTCGCCAGCTGCGTCGCATGCCTGATAACATGTCGGAGGATTGAAAATTAGAGCTCGCGTGTGCCGCAACCACAGTTGAAGCGGCAGTATGGACGGCCGCAGTACTGATAAGCAGGAGGAGGCCTGGAATCAACATTGTAACGAGATGAAGAGGAAACGAATCGCCCAGGAAACAGACGAACAGCGCGCCGAACGACTGGCTAAACGCCGCAACATAGCTAGACAACCAGACTAACCTGGACTTGCAATCAAGATTAACCAAGGCTAACCGTGCTATGCCTTAGCCTTCGCTACGTATACCCTGGCATAGCCGAGCTAAACCACTGCCAATTTTTTTATGCGAAGCATATTACGAGGGCTCAAC
This sequence comes from Dermacentor albipictus, assembly GCF_038994185.2. Lineage (NCBI taxonomy): Eukaryota > Metazoa > Arthropoda > Arachnida > Ixodida > Ixodidae > Dermacentor > Dermacentor albipictus. Next base: position 112,277,323 of record NC_091825.1, on the reverse strand, counting down.
CCAGCTCCTCAGGCGCGGCGGTGACCATGAAATCACGTGACACCGTGACGTCACGACAGAGGAGAAGTGGCTTTGGCTCAACTCTTGCAAGACGGGCTGGGTGGGAATCGAACCAGGGTCTCCGGAGTGTGGGACGGAGACGCTACCACTGAGCCACGAGTACAACGCTTCAAAGCGGTACAAAAGCGCCTCTAGTGAATGCGGTGTTGCCTTAGAAACGCGCTGTTTCTAAGGCGTGCGTCTCTTGCTCAGGCGCACATTTCGTTGCCGCGCCGAACGCTGCTTTGCTCGACGCTCACCGCGTCCAATGCGGGGCGCGTAGTCGCTGCCCTGTAGCCCATTGTCTTACACCCCTTGGCGGGTCGACGGGAACGCTGTCGCGTTCCACTCTTGAAGGCGAAGAAGTAATGCATGAGTTGTTTCTTCGTCTAGCCGAACCAAATATAGCCAAGCAACAGCAGTTCACCAGGCTAAACAGTGGTTCAAGAACTAAAATAAAGGCTAGTATGCTTCGCATCCTGGGCTTAACCTTACCTAAGCCACAGCCATTTTTTTTGCACTTAGGCACTAAATTAGTCACTAGATTTACGATAAAGGACACGCGCTCTGAACGAAATGTTTTATGAAGTTTGCTTGCGCGCTGCCATGCTAAAAAAAATCCGAAGAAGAATTTTGTCAGAAACATAGGCTTGGTTTGAGTAATTGTTGCGGTTGATTAATATGAGACCTATCTTGCATATACGGCATAAGTAAAATATTATACGTCAATGGTTGCAAGTAATGAAGGTAACGGCAACGGCGAAAATTCACTTGGAGTTTTCATATAATAACTATCTCAATAGAAATGACCGCTGGTGTGAAAATGGGGGAAAATGAGTTGGAGGGAAAGTTAGGCCTAAATGTTGTACTTCGTTTAGCTTTGAATACAAAGATGCAAACATGATGACCTGTTACTGCACGCGGAACAGTGATCTGAAGGACAGATACAAAACGTTAGAGAATGAGGAATATAATGAGCTGGATGGAAACACACTAGAACCAAGCTTCAAAGTCGATGCGCATGTTATCCATCCTTACGCAGCAAGAATTCCTACCCATGAAACTGTCAGGTTGCATAAAACTGGGCAGAAGTGCACAACTCTGTGTTCGGCGCACTTTGAATTTCAGGCTATGGACGGAACTGAGCATAGACAGAGTCACCGACATTGACTTTCTTTTATGCGAAGCATATTACGAGAGCTCAACCCAGCTCCTCAGGCGCGGCGGTGTCGCCTTGAAACCACGTGACACCGTGACGTCACGACAGAGGAGAAGTGGCTTTGGCTCAACTCTTGCAAGGCGGGCTGGGTGGGAATCGAACCAGGCATAGAGTTTCTCACTATAACACCTAGAGGGTAATCTGGCGCCACCGTCTATGGGAGTTTCTTAAGGGGGCACCGTGCCGTCATGGGAATGACGGTATATGTGCCTGCGAGGCTCGTGTTGGCTGGTGTTGAAAGAGGCTTCGTCTAAAACGTGGATATGGCTACGCAAATAACGCGTTCTCAAAGTAAAATCTTCATAAAATGTTTCCATTCACGCATATTACATCTTTACTCACCCACGATGCATGACCAAGCGAAGGAAAGCAAGAACAGACGACCAACTGTTTCAAAGCGAGTGCGAATCTTGTCGTCTGTCCTCCAACTTTAGCGGCCCGCTGATACTTTTTACGTAACATGTAGTCGTACACACAATAACAAGTTCTCATAGTTAAACAAAACATGTTTTCGCGTAATCATAAAGCTAAAACAGCTTTTCCCGTGCTGTTCTAGCAGAAAACGAATCATTGTGACAGACGGAACGGTACTTGCCAAGCGCGTCTTCAAGGTGTCCTGTCTCTACGAGAACGATGCCAATCCGAATCCTCAATATACCGGCATTCCCATGCATACCACAGCGCAGCAGCGCCAGATTTCCCTCTAGGTAATGTAGTGAGAAACTCTATGGAACCAGGGTCTCCGGAGTGTGGGACGGAGACGCTACCACTGAGCCACGAGTACGATGCTTCAAAGCGGTACAAAAGCGTCTCTAGTGAATGCGGTGTTGCCTTACAAACGAGCTGTTTCTAAGGCGTGCGTCTCTTGCTCAGGCGCACATTTCGTTGCCGCGCCGAACGCTGCTTTGCTCGACGCTCACCGCGTCCAATGCGGGGCGCGTAGTCGCTGCCGTGTAGCCCATTGTCTTACACCCCTTGGCGGGTCGACGGGAACGCTGTCGCGTTCCACTCTTGAAGGCGAAGCAGTAATGCATGAGTTGTTTCTTCGTCTAGCCGAACCAAATATAGCCAAGCAACAGCAGTTCACCAGGCTAAACAGTGGTTCAAGAACTAAAATAAAGGCTAGTATGCTTCGCATCCTGGGCTTAACCTTACCTAAGCCACAGCCATTTTTTTTCCCTTACTGTAAGGGTTTGGAATGATTCTTTAGTAGAGAGGGGGCTCTTTGAAGTTCGGTGGCTCGCTTGGCCTACATTACTGTCGACGCCTTCTGACACAGACACGAATTACGATCGCGAAAGGGAACCGAGTTAGTGTATACGTAACCCTCGAAATGCAGACGCGTTGGACCCTTGCCACACGTTTCCTTTTGTAAAGTGACGCCGCGGCGGGAACGCTTTTCGTCGGGTCGGTATGTTGTGGGCACATCCGTCTTCGGAGTTTGCGCCTTCAGAGCTCTCGGCAGATCTCATAGGCGTCCGTTTCTCGCGTTTGTTTCCCTACTGCTGATTTATCGCCATTTCTGCTTCGCGCAAGCCGGATGAACTCGGGTTCCGTCTTCCTTTTTTTTTTCCTTCCCACATTTTTTTTAAGATGGAGTTTGGCACCGGGAAAAGAAAACAATAAACGAAGCAAGCTGAATTCATTTTTGTTCATATTTCGCAGACTGGAAATGGGTCAGAAGGGAGTAAAAGCGATCGTTTTATCCGATGTTGCAATGCTTCGTATTGTAAAAAAGAAAGCTCTATTGTACGCTTTGTTAGACTTATATATTGGGCAAGAAATTACAAACAAGAAATTTACGAAGTAAATATAATTACATAGTTCATTTTTTCCCAAACTGCAATTGAATAACAGAAGTTCAATCATTTGAATAAATGCAACTAACTACACTCTTTTTTATCGATACTTCTGAAATTACAGACGGATCAAAGGGGAACGGGAAGAATGGACAAAGCGAAACAAACTGAAACAATAACGAACCAGTGAATAAATAATTGAAAGATATACTACATGATGAGGCGAAACACATTCAGATTTAGACAAAAAGAAGAGGAATAAAAAAGCAGGATACGCTCTGGCTCGCCACTAATATATTTACCGGAGCACACACGAAATATACGCAAATACACGAGACAACAAGACCTGATTGCAGAAAGAACTATGGCATACACCAACAACACGCAGGCGTACTGAGAGGACGCCCACAGATTGGTACGCAGGCTGACGGAGTAATCAAATTTATCGTCGCTGATCGCAAATGACACCTGGGAGGTGCGGACCTCACCATCTTCTCTGTGTATCAGAAGTCCGAACAAGCTCCAGCTAATGACGTCATATCTCGGAATATGTATAGGGTGACCTTGCCGCGGAAAGCAATTGAATTCCGGTGAGGCAAATGGAACAGTGCGGACAGAAAAAGCCTCTACTTATTGGGCCTGATATTGATGCGTGTCTCGACTTGTCCATCGTAGTGTTTAACCGCACTATAATAGAGAGCTTTAGTTGTACTGCAGTAGATCTGTACCGTAATATCCGAAGCCTGAATGCGAAACTCATTGCAAAGACCAACTGGATTCAACTAAACCGCTGGCGCAGATGTACCGGCCACATCGTAATAATTGCGAACGTATTATCGTAACATTGCTTATTAATTTTTTTAATTATTGTGTTTTACGCGCCGAAACCAAGATTTGATTATGAGGCACGCCGTAGTGAGGGACACCGGAGATTAGGACTACCTGGGGTTCTTTAACATGCACCTAAATCTAAGTACACGGGTGTTTTCACATTTCGCCCCCATCGAAATGCGGCCGCCGTGGCCGGGATTCGATCCCGCAGCCCAACACCGTAGCCACTAAACAACCACAGTGGTCGCTTAATAAAAAAAGAAAAGAAAGGAAAAGAAAGAGTATTCGTGCAGCTCAAGTAAACTTCTAGCGCAATGTGGTTCACCATACCACCGCATGATGGCACCACCAGCATTGCCGGGAACGCCTTCTAACATTCCCGTGCACATAATAGCTAGTGTGTGTCTACGCTACGTAAAACCACTTTAGTAACATTCGGCCGATAAGATAACTACCCTGTCGTGTGGCGCATTTCAGTGACTGTTACGTCTGTGACCTTGTTTCCTTCGCAGGATCCGGCGGACAAAGCGGTGGTGCTCGGTTGCCAGTACAACGTGGGAGGCACCATGGACGCCGCCACTTTTCTCACAGCATTGTGCGAGAACAAGCTGCCGTGCACAAAGGTGGGCTGAGTGTGCAAGTTCCACCACGTCAGGTGTTTCTTTAGAAAAAAGAAAAAATATACCCAAAATGGAAAAAATCCGAAAAAAAATTTCATTGAGAAAGGCTGTTTACATTTCACGCTATTAAAAGAGCGATGTTAAATAGTACATGTTTTAATCCACCGTTGTTTATTTTTTTTGCAACAGTGGATATTTATCGCTGTATGCTTGCATGTATTTCTGTATACCTTCAATTTCAGGTTTGCTGTGATCTGCTACATTTACATGTTTGATATGTTGCATATCGCTCTGAAATATTCGGTTAGGTTTTCTTGTTGCCGTTATTAGCAGGCCTTAGTCAGGTGCTCATGCATACATTTTTTACTGGGCTACCCTGGTTTTTCTTGTCTATGTGAACCAGAATTCAATTAAAGATGAAAGGGAAAGAATTGGTTTTGTAGGATGGCTAGATCTGCCACCGCTGGTTTCACTGTGCGCGGCCACGAAATCATGCGGCTACGTTCATATTTCTCGCGTTTTCTTTATAACGCGGAAAAGAGAATTACGCGAGACGTAGCGCACTGAAAAACAACAGAATCGGGTCTTTTAAAACACAGTTATTACCCTTCTATGAAAATGGACGTCTTCAGTGCAGTAATTAAAAAGTTCGTGAATTAATCTTAACTTGATTATCGATAGTTCAATGATGAAAAAAGTTCTCCTGGTGCCGTACGTCACTGCTTACAAAATACCATTGGTTTCATCCTCGTATATTCTATTTTTTATTTTTAGAAGCTTGGTAAACGTTAGCTGGGAAACCTATGTGGATTGCACTGTGATTCTTTTACACAACCACTACTATCTCACGAGACTGAATACTGTGCGACATACTACGACAGATAACAAACACTCCTGGTACGTCCAAGCGAGACTGCAGGAAAGCCATCGATTTGTAACTTTTTTTTTATAACTACCGTTCTATTATCAATATAGCTTCCATGAAAGCACTTACGCGGCGTTTGTTTTCGTTGATTCTTATCATCGTTTGAGTTCGCCATCATGATTTCAATCCTAGTGAAAGATTAAGTTGCCAGCTGCAGTGTTATGAGCATCCTCAGCTGTTTGCTTGTACTGTCACTGAGCTGAAACGTACAGTCGCGGACAGAATATAATGGACCGTGAAATCTAAGAAAAAGCTGAATATCTCCGCAACCTCACAACGCAATCTGGTATTTGCATTTTAGACCTCGACTAGAATATGCTAACAACGTTGTCGTGGGCAGTTTTACTGGTTACTGCTACAGGCTGCTCGGGAATTTAACGTTTTCGGAGATCCCGTGGTCCATTTTATTCTGTCCGCGACTGTACGTGAGCTGACTCGAAACGCGCTCAGAGGAGCACGGTCAACCAAAACAGAAGGCTGCCTTCATAGGTAGGCGTGCAAGAAATGTTGGATGAAAACATTATCGCTTTGTCGCGCAACAGCAGTTAGGTATGCAAAAATCTAACGGCTTGAAATGCACAGTCGGCCACGAGAAAATGCGTGACACGGAATTTGCGAAAAAGAAAAGAAAGCCCGAATCCTCGTGACGTCATCACGGCCGCCATCTTGGGGCACCACCACGTCGAGCAACGGCATAAACAAGAAACGTGACAGCGCGTCACGCGCGTCATGCGCCGAGCGAAAACTCGATAACAGTGATAATCAAATAAAAAACGGTCACCATCCGAAAAAAAAAGTTTACAATGTACGAGTGATAGCATGGTGTACTGACGTCATCGTGGCCGCCATATTTGGGTACTGGCACTCCGAGAAGTTGCGTCCGTGACGTTACGTGTAAGCTAGCTATATGCACATAGCCACGAGTTCAGTGTTCGAATTTGTAGTAGTTTTTGCGATTTGTACAGTGATTCATCAAATTACAAGTTCCGTGCCGTGATAGAGCAGAAATATTCGTATTTGCCGGGAAATCCGTGTCCCGTACACTGTTGTGGCGGACTGTGCTGAGAGCTGGGGCTCGCGATTTACGCGTATCTAAAACGTGCCGGGTAGCTTTGAATGAGTCAAGTGGGTTACTGCTATTTTTGTCTCAGCCTCGTGCGTCAGATAGTGGCGGCTGATAACGCGCCGTCTGGAGCAGAATTAGACAACGCTACATATGGTTATACAAAATGTAAGCTTGCTTGTAAAGGTTTCAGCGTCCTCAGGGAAAGCCTATAGCTCTGGACGCGAGAGAATGGAGAAAAAAAAATGTTGAGATTAAAAATAAAGATGCGCTTTGGGAACAAAACCGGGTCCGCAACATCAAACCAACACGGCGGCCTCTTACGTTCAAAATTACGAGCATTATTTTTCCCCCCCTCGAACAGCCAGTCGTGACCAACCGCGCTCATGTTTGCATTCCGAACCACGCTCTCACAGCCGCGGTATCGACCGATATCAGAAATAGGCTGCGTACGTCGTAGCGTGCTGAGCTTCTATAAACTAGATTGCGAAGGGCTACCGTAAATGCGATGTTTCCTGCGGAACGACGGAGAGTAAACGAAAGACTGAAGGGTCACACTCGTGACGAGCTGGAACGTTTCGAAATGGCCACCTGCGTGCCGATCGGGCTCGACGAAGCGGAGAAAGCCTAGAACGTTGTAAGCACGGAAGCCCCTCCCCCCCCCCCCCCCCTCGAAAGTGCGGGAAAATTGAATTTCTGCTTTCGTACGCGGAACCTGCTGGTGAGAGTGAGTGTGCAATGGGACGTGGCTGCGATGATAAGCAAATTCCATTCATTTTGGTCTTCAGCGTGTGGTGTTTTAACAATGAATTCGCTCACTTTTGTTTCAGTTGAGGGCGTGCATGGCTTCAGAAAGAGTGAGTACCTTTCGTACACATTACACGTTGATCTTTAACGTGTCGTTGCGAAGATAGATAGGACTTTTTGGCGGGTGCTACTGCTAACAAATGTACTTTGCGAAAAAAGAAAAGAAGAAAACACCGTCAAGGTGCTTCAGTGGCAAGAAGTCACGAAAGAAAACGTTCCAGATATGGTAAATGCATCGTTTGACGTCTTTGCATTTTGGTTACCTCTCTACAGTATGGAAGAGTAATAAAGAAAGAGTAAGCATCGAATTACCCTCCAGTCAACGGATGTGCCTATGAAAATGAAAATACACTGCGCCGGCGGTTTCTGAGTGCAGGAATCTTCTGCACCGTTTGTTCACTTTCGCAAAAGAGAAACTCTCTAAGTGTGTGCAAATTTTGTGACGTTACAGGTCAGAACTTATTTATTTACTAGGCGTTTGGTAAACTTAAGTAGCGTTTCTCTGTTGATTATGAGGATGCTCACAAGACTTGTCACTAATTACAAAACCGCAGTAAGCAAGAAGTGCGCGCATGAGGTAAGATAATGTTGCACTTGTCTAGCTTCAGAAATTAAAATGAAAAGAAGAAAACAAAGCGACCGTAGTAGTTAGGATTTGCGACAACGTGCTGACACTTCTCTATAATATAGAACACATATTTCCTAATAGTGTTAAATAAGCACATCAGGCTCGCCACCATGATGTTTGTAATAGCAAGCTTTGCTATTACAAAAACTAAAAACAACGCAAGAATGGTTTTTGTAAAGCAGGCTTTCTGGTGAGCTTTTGTGTGCACGGTGAAACAATCTTCCCAGTCGTGCTAGCAACAGTCAGTCGAATGGCAGATGTGGGCTGACAGGCACGTGCGATAGCAACCTGCTAAATAAGATTAAAAAAGCATATCAAATTATCGGATATGGGCTGTACTTGAATTCTTGAGGGTTATAGTATCGGAGTCTTGATACTAGTTACCAGAGCGCAAGAATAGGTGCGCAAGAACTTTCGTGAAGCTAAACATTTGGCAGAATTACCTGGCGCTTAGCTCTTAGCAGGCAGACTTCTCCAGAAAAAATTTGTTTCTCCTCCATTTCTGGGAAATAAAGCGAATTGAAATTGGATTGAATAGGCTGGTGACTTATAGAGTAAATTTACTTCCACTCTTGTGCTAGCTGCGCTACTGCTTGCACCTTTATAACAAACATTATAAAAAAATCAAGCTGTGTGGTATGGATATTTACGTTATTCTTCACGATTAGTTTAGGCTTTTTTTATTTTTGTGAAGACAGCGCAGAAACGGAACGCCCACTAAGCTCAATGAATCGACAGCAGACCTGCACGAGTGCTCTACCCGCAATACTAGTCTACTCAGTCGACAAATAGGATACGTACTTTCAGGTCACCTCAAACCAATTATTAACTTTAACGCGAAGCCGACGCGTACGGACAACTTATAGCTTTCGTACCCGCACGTACGATTCAGCAGCCTTAAGTTTCATCACGGCAACCTACTTGCTACTCTACTTCCGCGCTTTGAACAGCGAAACCGAACTTAACCCACAAAACGACTGTTAAAATACTACATACCAATACTGCAATAAATAATTATTTAACGGATAATGTTCATTTTTTAAATATCGTCCTCGCCGGACGTGCCCAGTCGAAGAACATGCGACCCCAGAAGCCGCCGACCCTCCCGGAGGCCGAGAACCCCATCCAGGCCGGCGTGTCTGGGCCCGAGCAGGGCGGGATGGCCGTGAACCAGGAGTCGACGACGAGCACGGCCGCCCCGTCCACGAGCGCTTCCACGCCGGCGCCTCCCGAGGAGGTCCCAACCACGTCCGTGGCCACGGTGCCTCCTTCGACACCGGCTGCACCGCCTCCAGGAGGTGTGTACTGCGAGGGGGAAGGAAGGGGGGAGAGAACGGTCAGTGGCCGAGACTGACGAGGCACGGCGTAGAGAATAACTTTTTTTTTCGTCGTCGCCGCGCAGTGGGCTTGCGAAGCGGCGATAGGGTTGAAAGCTTGACGCAAAGAGAAAACCGAGGGCTCGTGCGATGCGTGCGCTGAGCCCCATCTCCTCCACAAGACATGTCCTTGCGGCGGATAAGCGCTAAACTTATATGTTAATTTTTTTTACTTACGCATACCGCAGCACAGTAAGGGCTACTGCAGGAGTTGGGAGGGCTTATACAGGAAATGCAAGAATGAAAAATAATGATACACTAACAAACAAATCAAGCAAGATTGAACAAGTACAGCAAAATAAATCACCTAAAAAATACGGTCACTTGTCGCTAAGTGCCGACAACAACTTATCGAGCGGCCGACAACGAGTATCGCCGTTTAAAGAGTTCCAGAACTCAATTGTCCGGGGAAGAAAGCTGAATTCGAAAATGTTGGTCCATGCAAATATGGGTGCAATGTCTAATTCATGGTGGCTCTGAGTTGACGATTCCTGAGGACAGCTTAAGAGGGTGTTTGACAGGCGATAGGAAGGGTTGACGATGCAGTGTAATGTATTTAAATACTCGTTACCCGACGTTGAAAGAGGAGTTAGATTCGGTGAGACTAGTGCTTTGGATGGAGAAAAGTCGCGGTGGTAGTGGTGAAAGATAAAGCGTGTTTCCTTCCTTGGACGGATTCTAAGAGATTAATTTCGTGCTGCTGACGAGGAGACCAAACAACACAAGCATACTCCAACAATGGCTGTATGAGGAATATGGCCAGTGTTGGTTCAGACGGTAAAGAGAGGAAGAGAAATAACTTTATTTAGTGCCCGGCAGCTTAGAGAAACAAGTCCTCGCCAGAACGGTGGCCAGTAGCCCTTGAGCCCTGGCTGCTTCCTCAGCTACCTGGATGGCCCAGATTTGGTCTTCCGAAAGCAGAGACGCCACCGAGAATATTTAAAAAAGAATCAAACGTTTTACTGGTCAAACTTCTGCGCAAAAAAGGCATGACAAAACAGAAAAAGAGACAGCAAAGTGAGGATAGATTGCGCCGAACACAACAAGTGGTAGTAGAATCCACTCACCCTGCTCAAGTCATTTCGGCATTTATACATGTGTCACCATGATGCATTTCAGAGGATTCAGTGGCGTTCACATAGATTCAAGAGTATGCAACACCGGCTACGTTCACATGAACCCATCAGGAGCGGGTCGAGCTAGAAGTCGGGCTCAGACAGCGCGACTCGACAGCGTTCACACGAACTCGTACCTAACGGGCCAAGATTTTTGCGACAGCATGCGTCTTGGCCAGAGGTAAGATAGCGAGTCCGGTTAATAGCTGCTGGCTGCAGAACACCGACCCGACCCGTGCATGTTTACGTGTTTACTTCAGATGGGTCGGACTGGGTCAACCATGTAGTAGCGCTGGCTCAACCTTATTCGACGCTCGCTCATTCTGACCAGCTATGGCGTTTACATGAGCATGACAAACAAATCTCGACCCACCAAGTGAACCCGACCTGTATTTGACGTGTTCGGGTAAACGCGCTGACTATTCACGGCGCGCGTACCATCTCTTTAGACGCGCCCGTCTCACTACCGAATTCGTGACAATGGTCACAAAGTTTCGGATAGGTCAAGCAAGTCTTGGACGAGAACGATAACGTGATAACAGTCACGCTTCGGCGGAGCGCAGTCACTGGTGAGAACAAGTGCTTACGCCTCCACGTTGTGCCTCGTGCTTTAGCGCTGCATTTCAGCACCCTTCCGCACCAAGTGACCCAGAAACCAACGCTTCAGGGAGTGATTCTTTGTACTCAGGTCAGTGGCCTGCATGGTAGTGGTAACACTTGCAGGTAACACGTGTGTGTGTGCGTCTGTGTGTTTGTGTTTGTGTTTGTGTGTGTGTGTGTGTGTGTGTGTGTAGAGAGAGAGAGAGAGAGAGAGAGAGAGAGAGACGGGATGAGAAAGGTAGGGAGATTAACCGGATGAGATTCTGGTCCCTGTACTGGCGGTAGGGTAAGGGGAAATGAAAGAGCGAAAGAACAGTGGAGAAAAAAAGCAAACTAACGGGACAAAAATATAGGGAAGGTCATGAGCGTCCATGAGAATTACAATCTATCCAATGGGATACTCTAACGTAAAAATTTCAAGAGTGCCTTCACTGTCTTCTGGTGTGATGACTCTATAGCTGGGCGTTCCAGGACAGTCTGCACCGGAAATGGCCGGTCGGCAAGACACACCAGCGTGGTCGCGAGTGACTGCCTGTGTGCGCCGTATCGGGGACAATGACACAGAACGTGTTCTATAGTTTCCTCGTCGTCGCAGTGAGCGTAAGATTGCGTAATACAGAACATTGTGGACGTTGCAGCAGGCGTGGCCATAGCACAAATGGTAGCGCGTCGCACGTGTAATGCGAATGTTGTGAGTTCAGCTCGCACCTGCGGCAATTTGTTTTCTTTTTCCTCTGTTATTCATTTGTCATTAATGCATAACTTACAGACGTCAATTGAAAGCTACAAAAACTTCCCTTACGCTTTCCTTGGCTTCCTTATCTGCTGGCTTCTTAGGGTGGTAACGAACGAAAATCTGGCACCTCAATGTAGTGTAGCCCAAACCGGACGCCATTGACCGGCTCTCCTCACTGCCCTTCCTCTCATGGCTTTCTCTCCTGGCTTTCTCTCTCTCGCGACTCAAGCGCTCTGGCCACTCCTCGCGCGGTACATCCAGCGGCTTCGGCGAATTTCTCTCCCTCAAACTCTAACCCCCGACGTGTTACCAGAGGCGGCGGCTCGGACAACGAGCCGTCCGTACAATATCAGTTCGCCTCTTTCTCTCAGAAGACGACCCGCCCCCGGAGGGCGACGACGAAGGCAGCCGCGAAGACGAGCCGTCCTTGCCCGCGGTCACCGCGGGGACGTCAACGACGTCGACGGAGCCCCCGCCCGCGCCCGTCGACGTGCAGCCTCCACCCGACGACCCCCTGCCAGCGCCCGCCGAGGAGGTGACGGGGGGAGACGAGATGAGCTTCTACCCGTGCCTGTGCGCGCGCAAGGCCAAGTACCGGGGCCTGCTCTGGAAGCCGCGCATGAACAGCCGCCGCACGAGGGCCATCACGTGGAAGGACTACAACTTCATCTTCCCACTCAGTGTCGTCAGGGTACGTATACTCTTCAGAAGGGTATAGGCTTAGGCTGGTTGGTAATACGCAGTTACACTAGAAGCATACCGCGGGAACGACGAACGACAAAGACTAGAAAAACAAATTATGGGGTTTTACGTGCCGAAACCACTTTCTGATTACGAGGCACGCCGTAGTGGAGGACTCCGGAAATTTCGACCACCTGGGGTTCTTTAACGTGCACCTAAATCTAAGTACACGGGCGTTTTCGCATTTCGCCCCCCATCGAAATGCGGCCGCCGTGGCCGGGATTCGATCTCGCGACCTCGTGCTCAGCAGCCTAACACCATAGCCACTGAGCAACCACGGCGGGTGGCGCTCGTAGTACTGACACCTAGCCACTAACACTAACTAACACTAACACTAACCTAACACCATAGCCACTGAGGAACGACAAAGACTAGAAAGAACAAGCGCTAGTAGCATATAGCACTTGTTCTGTCTAGTCTTTGTCGTTCGTCCTTCCCGCGCTATGCTTATAGTATAACTGCGTATACTCGAAGCGTGTCGGTACTGGTGGCCGGTCGGCCGCGGAACTGCCTCGTTGTAAGCGTGCGACGCGCTCTGAGTCGTGAGTGAGTTTAGGTTTCGTCCAGGGCGCATAAAGTCTGTACGCGAAGAAGGAGTGGTGTTGCTAAGAAACGGGTGTGGGGAAATGGAAAGGCCCCGCGGTGTTCGAAGAACGCCGTTGTTTCGTTGAAGGCGGTTCGCTAGCTTGCTCTGCTTTGCAGGAGGCAAGCCGTCGGCACTTTGCATACCCAGCTGGGCTCCCGCCCAAGAACTGTTGGAGCCCGATGCTGTTGATTGGTCGAGGTGATTGTCAGTGATCCGCGATCGGTCAAGTATCTTTGCATTTTTACAACGTGAAAGCTTCATATACCGCGTCAAGACGTGGAGGTAAGATAGCTGGAGGAAGGCTAGAATTAATTAATTAATTTACAATTCTGCGTCCGTCTACCTCATTTTGGTCCCGCACTTTTCGGCAGAGCCAAGTGAGTACTATTTCATCTCGCGAATCACTAACGCGTCATCATTCGTTTACCAAAAGCGTTTCCTGTTTCGTTCGGCACACGCAATGCGTCCAAAGTATCTGGCTTCTTCAAATAATTTACCTTTACAAAAATAATGTATAGTAACCACTGTCGAATCGTGATATGTTGGACTCATAGCATTTTAGACATTTCACTGCGAGCATACTGTTAGTGCTCGACAGAAACGCCATGCTATAGCTCTCGAATGTTGCGGTACCCCGACGACTCCCTGCGCGCTTCTGATATTGGCCACCCCAGGATGTAACGAAGCTTAGTACTCAGGCGAAGTGACTCGCATCGTATGCAACCATTCAATGAATACATATTGGATAGTTTTTATGCGTTGCATATTGCAATCACTCACTTCAGCCCTTGGGCGCGGCCGCGCAGCCACCATTGAGGGTATGAGCCATTGTTCATTGCTGCGCGTCTCATATGTGGGTCTATTCTCTTTTAAGTTTGCTATGTTTGTTATTAAGTTGCTTCTATTCTTATGCGTTGCATATTGCAATCACTCAGTTCAGCCCTTGGGCGCGGCCGGGCAGCCACCATTGACCTTTAGCGCAACCACGTGACGTGACGTCACGACAGCCGGAGGAAAAGCTGGGCCCCAACTCGCGCAATATGCAACGCATTCTTCGCTTAACCAAGCTAAGCCTGGCCATTTTTAACTTAGCGTGAGCAGTCCTCTTCCCTGCGACCGGTGTGTCCTTACAGTTATCACGCAGCTGTTCAGCCGGACCACTGCTTGGCGTGCGCGCAATGCTCGTGCCGGCAAAAAAAAAAAAAAAGCGCAACACTGCTTTTGATCCACTGCCGTGTCGATTGAGCTTAGCAATGTGGTGTGTACGTGCACTTGTCCTCTGTGGTCGTCTCGAAGCTAAGCTGGCAGCAAGTGTATTGGGTCTCTGCCAGACGCGCCGGCTAAAACACGCAAAATCGACGCAGTTCACTGCAGTGCTCTAAGCGTGGGGAGGAGCGGATTGTAAGCGACGCTCGGCGCTACGGCGGCTCATTGAATCCAGTAGGCTAAACACGCTAAACAAAAGTTAGCGCGCTTGAATTCTGGACTCGGCAGCCGCACGCGTATCGTTGTATTGTGCAAGAATACTCGTGTACCGGGATTTAGGCAAAAGTTCAACACGCCGCATGATCGTGGCTTGTCTTATGACCTCTATATTGTTTTGGAACATTACCCACATAAATAAATAAATAAATAAATAAATAAATAAATAAATAAATAAATAAATAAATAAATAAATAAATAAATGTCTGCTCGTTAAAGATGGCTTTGCCGCACAAATATAATATACAAGATGTAGCATCATTGCATGGTTGTTGTGGTGGCGAGCCTTTTTGTGTGCGTGTGTGTGTTGCAAATCAATCAATCAATCAATCAATCAATCAATCAATCAATCAATCAATCAATCAATCAATCAATCAATCAATCAATCAATCAATCAATCAATCAATCAATGTCGCTGATTTTAAAAAATGGCTCTGCCGCATAAAATGTACCTTTGCCAGGCAGCACACTTGCCGGGGCAGTTTCCATGCTTGTTCATGTGGGGAGTCAATCCATATGTGTGTCATCAATCAATCAATCAATCAATCAATCAATCAATCAATCAATCAATCAATCAATCAATCAATCAATCAATCAATCAATCAATCTCTGTGGTTGTCTGACCTGTCTTTCGGCAGGTTACTACGTGACTACTAGCACACTATGTTTACAGCTGTGTCAGCTGCTATTTATGTAGACAAACTGTAAAATGAAATCTTAATTATTAGAAAAAACCATCCAATTTTACAGTGCAAAAAGTTTTTAGCAGCGACGATATAAATGGACATTTTCTTGAGCTGTAATTTTTTGCTCAAGAATGCCTTCGGATGCGAACGGTAAATTACTGTGTTTCATTGCGTTCATTGTCTGCTTTAATTAGCACGCGTATCAATTTCAATGAAGAATATAGGTTCGTGTTATTTTACTTTGCGCACTCTCATAATCCCGACTTGTTAGGTGCATGTAAGCTTAAGATCTTTCTGCTCTTATAGCGCATATCAGATTGCATTGCTTAAGTGGTTTCGCGATGCATACTTAACATTGTGTATTATTGCATTGCACATTTATATGATTTTCTGAGTCGAGAATCCCTTCATGTATTGTCCTATAATTTTTTTAGTATGGTTGTCACACGCTATTACTGTCAGTAATCTGAAACTTGGTATTTCGTAGAACGATGTCGTCAAACGCCGCTAACGACTCCTTCGACAGCACAAATCACCTATGCGTTTAGAGCATTCCTTTTTTTTTCCGTGGCACCTAATATTTGGGCAATTGAAGAAAATACATACAAGGAAAACATCTCAGGTCGTGGAAGATAATTTCGGCAATGCAAAAACACGGCCTGTGAACGCCGCCTTTCCATGTTTTCCGTGTTCTAACTATGGTAACTTAGCGCAATGTGGCGGGCAGGCAGGCAGGTATAGACACAAAGCATACAAGGTGATTGAGCAAAAGAGAAACTGTTGTTGAACCGTTTGCCGTGGTCAATAAGCGCTCACCTGCATGTTGAGAAAAGCAGAAACTGCGCGCAGGCATGTAAGCGTGCCTTTCATTAAAAGTACAATTCATTTGTTGTTTTTGCAGCCAAAAGTTTCAAGGCAAGTTTGCGAAATCTCAGAGCGGGAGCTGCTAAAGCACCGAACGCTCACGTTGCTGTCAGCAGAGTTCTTGAATCTGAGATAAACCAACTTCTCCCTCGATGATTGATAGGGTCATCAGTTCGTTTTGTCAAAACGCCGAAGTTTGGTCAATTGCGCTTAAAAAAAATTTTGCTGCGATTCACAACGTGAATTACTGATCTTGTTCTTTGTGGTCAGTGGGTCAACAGGATAACGGGCGCGTCTGGTTAAATGCTCCCCGAGGGACCACGTGGGGCTCAGGAATAACCGGACGCAAAAGCCGACGTTCATTTCGTGCAGTTAAGTGCACACGGCTACTGTGCTCGAAGGCGCTTACTTAAGCGAAATATACGCCCATCCTTTGTTTCATTTATAAACGATTCTCGAATGAGTGCGCACTTGAGGCAGCTTTCGGGACTTACATTGGCGCGTGCTTTTGTTAATGGTGTTAGCAGAGGGTCTCGTTGACGGATTTCGCGCATATCTTTAACGAAGAGAAAACATAACAGAGAAGGGTAGCTTGGAAACATAGAAAAGGAGTTGGCGAGACCATTGATAGTAATGGAAATAACGGTATTCATAAATAGTTTTATGCATAAAGACAGGAGGGCAGGCGAAAGGATACAGAAGCAAGTAGGAAAGCAATATTGTACAAGTGCATTACTGTTATGACAGTCGTGGAGTTAAAGTACAATAAGCTCCACGCCAGACTCCTTAAATACCGCGTTTACTTCACTGGTTGGCGTTTGTAAAGCTTTAGCATTCTTGTGTGACAAAGTAGAATTTTTAGTGTAACTATAAAACAAATATCTGTCACTCAAGCCAATGAAAACATGAGAGACCAGCGATCCTAGTTTCTTTCTTTCTTTCCTTCTTTTTTTCTTGTCTTTGTTGTTTATTGTCGTTGTTTTTACGTTTTAGAACATTAGAGAAATTATACATGAAGAATTAGCAGAGAACAACTAGCTGGCAATCTAAGGTCTTGTAGATAAGGAATGAAGAAATACTGCTTCATTTCGAAGCTTCGACTTTTTCCAAATGAAAGCAAAATTTAAACACGAACCAAGTAGGGTATCTAGCGGAAGAGACAGCATGAGGTGCTGAATATGTAATATGTAGATATGAGTATGAACATCACATGTCAGAAACTTACTTTGACTGCGGGTGCAATATTAGCCCGAAAAAGAAAGAAAAAAAGGTAACCCTAAAAACGCATTCGTGATAAACAGTTTGAGCAACATATAAGCCAAGACGCGAAAAAAAAAAAAAACATCCCTCTCCTAGGTACGTATAATGCTTAGAATCATAAAACTATATTCTCTGCCTACCTCGCGACAGCACAGTTAAATAATTTCTTTTCAATTCGGTTCTTATTACCTCCTCGTGTGCTACGACAGCCGAAAAAGCCTAGTTTAAGGTACCACGATTATGTACTGAAAGCAGCACTTCCTCGTACGCGGAAAAGGCAAAACACGCCTACACGTTTCTCATAGCAAGGCCGGTTGTCTTTACCCAAACACAGAGGTGAAGACGTAACATTGTGTGACCGGTTGGCACATTGACGCTGCATCCGGAACTTTCTTTTCATTACCGCAGTATTTGAGACGCATTTCACACTGGTTTCTTCGTCGTCAGCGGCGACACAGCGGTCTAGGTCAAATCGGCGCCATTTTCCTCGAAGAGCAAAGGGAAGAAGATGACTAAGCTACTTACACGCGGTTCCGAGGGCACCTTACTTCATAAGTTCATATCAGGAATTAGTATTTTATTATTGAAGGAGAATGGAGCGTTGTAGTGTACGAGGTGTTTTACGAAGATCACGATAGTTAAAACGATCTTCACTTCTTGTGGTCACATTCCTGTGGTTCCTTCACATCATTGTCTTCCTTTGTTCCTTTATCGCTTTCTCGCATTCGTATTTTTTATGTGCTTGATCTATGTTAACAGAAGTAACCCGTGCTTCTTATATAGGCACAACCACCTTCTAGAAATAACTTATTAAAGGAAATCTGCACTGCGGACAAAAATAGCAATAACGAAGTAAATGACTTGCAACCATGCCAACCGATGCTAAGGGCAAAAGAGACTGCGTCTATCTGGTCTGTCTCTTTTATTTTTTATTCGCTTTTTGCGCGCAGCGTGTCTCTTTTTTTGTTGTCGTTGTCTCTCTCTCGTCTGGGCATGCGCGACTGCTCTTGCGATGCAAGTTCGTGCATCACCGTCTCCAGGTTTTGCACCCCGGGACGTGTGTCTGGAATAGTCATTCTAGTTCTATAGGTGTTGGGTGACGTCAGCACAGGGAAGTTTCCTCGCCCGCTGGAAATGGAGGAAGGAGGGGGGGGGGTGTAGACGACTCCCCCTCCACCCGAAATAGGGGGGGGAAGTGTAGGTGACTTCCCCCACCCCCCCCCTTCAGAAGGCAGGTCATCGACACCCTAGCGTCCCCCGCCCGACGCCGCCAACGGCAAGGCCGAAGCTGCCTGCCGAGACGAGGCAGTGTTCGCCGGTCACGTTGGCAGTCCGTGGCGAGCCTACCCAAGCACGCAGTTGCAGCGGCCGCGCGCGCGAGTGTAGCGACGATCGATTTTCGAGACACCGCAACACACTTTCGCCTCCAGTTGAATTTATGAAACAGCCACAGATCTGGGGCGCGCGCGCGGCTTTCGAGGGAGCGGCAGCGCTCGGGGTTTCGACTTTTATTTTTTTTTCTTTCCGCAGCCCCTTTGTTGTCCCTCGGCCGCTTAGTCCTTTTTATTCGGGCTACGTCGAGTTTTTTCGCGAGGCGATTAGAAAAGCATCTCGTGGTTTGGGCTGACCGCTTGCTTTGCCCGTTGGCCCCGAAAATGCCGCGCGCAAGGGGAGGGGAGGGGCTAGTTCAGAAGTAAAAAAAAATAATAAAGAGAGAGACTATGAGCGCGCATTTATGAAAGCTACGCGCCGAAACGTAGCATCAAACACAAGGAATTGGTCTGGGAAACGATTGTAAACTTCATTTTCGTAGAAGATAAGGCAGTTCGATCTGCTTGCCTTCTGGGGCTGCGGGAGTGCTGTGCGTGCATGAAAGAATGCAGGCGCCAATAGGGAAGTCTCAAAGTAACTAGTGGACTTATCAATCAACCAACAAATGAACAAATGATCCAAATAATTGATCAATAAATAAATATGCACATCACAACTGGCTTCGCCGCATAAGCATTATTTATCGTGTGCAGCGCACTTGCAGGGGCAGTTACATTGTGTGTTGATATAGGGCTGCCGAAATTTTGCCTGCGGGCTGTCACTTACACTCACTCACACTTTCATCCAATCAATCAATCAATCAATCAATCAATCAATCAATCAATCAATCAATCAATCAATCAATCATTCAATCAATCAATCAATCAATATGTTCGTTAGAGATGGCTTCGCCGCACAAATTATACCCATGCGGTGCAGCATACGCGTAGGGTCAGTTTCTCCTTGTGGTAGTGTTCGGGAGTGGGGGCTGTCAGGATTGGGGGCTCAATCCCTTCGTCCGTGGTCCTTTGCCAAGATTGGAGTACGGCATGAATTCGAAGGTAGCTGGCCCATGCCGTCGTCCAACTTATTTACGCTGAGATCGTTGATGAAGTGAAGAACTGCTTCTCATCGAGAACGAGGGAAAAGGGTTTATTTACAGAAATTAACTCAGTCTAACATGACTGCTTGAGAAAAAAGAGTAACAGTCCAACATGACTGCATGAGAGAAGTGACTCAGTCTAACATGACTGCTCAAGAAGAGTGTGTCCAACATTCGCACAACCACAGTTTTTATACACTCGATCCGCCGGTCCTACGACGCGGCGGCTGTTCGTTTACACATCACCAACTCGCAGCTGCTCTGAAGATCAGTTTACAGACACAAAGGCACACACATTCCGAAGCCCAAGCGACGGCGTTGAAGGGGGTGCCGTTCCGGAAAGTATCGACGCCGATCGAGGGTCGCTCGTTGTTTTGCGTCTGCCGAAACGTGAGAAGCGCAAAAATAAGTCGTTCCCGCGGCAGCTTGACCAGGCGTGTCAAATCAGCTCCGCGTTGGGGAACTCTGGAATCATTGTCCACACACCGAACTCGTCCCGTCACAATGTCGAAGGGGCTGGAGGAAGGCGGCGGATTCCAGCGCAAAGGTCGCTTCTTTGAACGCCTCGCAGCTGCAGCGACGGAGAGGGGGAGGTGCGCGTCTTGCACCCCTTGTCGTAATCGGGTGGTAAGGTGGCAATCTTGCTTCGAAGCTCGCCATTCTTGACAGCGCCTCCATGGGCCGGAAAGTCTCGACTGTCTAGCGCTGACAACCGCTAGGCAGGAAGAGAACGGCTGCGGGGGATTGATGTCTTGGCTCGCAGCGACCACTTGTGCATTGATGTCACCGCCCCAAAACATCCAACAAGGACAGGCAACTGCAAAATGAACCCCACAACACGGCTCTGCGCCGAGATGACGTGCATTGGCTCTCACTTTAGACTCGCTAGGCTTCAAAAAAAAAAACAACAACATAAGTGCAGAAGCAAACAAAAAATGCTGCATTTCGCTATGCCAATTTCTGAAGCAAATTCCTGCTGACACATTCAGCAATCAAGGAGGGAATCCTGCCAAATGAGAGGGGATCTTCTTCACTTAATAAAATTAACACTAGTAACCCTAAAATTTAGGCGGGACCCCCAAACGCAGAATTCAAATTAGCCTGCTCAAACCATCCGCATTGCTATGCAACTTTCCCTTCTTATATCTAACGGAGAAGTTGTACTCTTGGAGAGTGAGGCTCCATCGGAGCAAGCGGCCGTTTTTGTGTGACATTTGATTGAGCCACGTCAGAGGACAGTGGTCGGTCTCGAAGATGAACTTCGCTCCGTACAAGTAACACGACAACTTCTGGGCGGCCCAAACCAAACAAGCGCATTCCTTCTCTGAAGCGCTGTAGGCTTCCTCTCTTACATTTAGTTTACGGCTGGCGTAGAGGATAGGATGCTCCTCGTTATCGTCGCCGATCTGACTAAGTACCACGCCCATACCTCTGTCGCTTGCGTCGCATTGAACTATGAATTCCTTTGTGTAGTCTGGCGCGCGAAGCACAGGGCGAGAAACCAATAGCGTTTTCAAACTTTGGAAAGCGTTCTCTTTGTCCTTATCCCAGAGTACGTTACTCGGTGCTCCCTTTCGGAGGGCGTCCGTTAATGGACTTGCCAATTGCGAGTAATTCGGAATGTACCATTGATAGTACCCCACAAGTCCCAAAAATGAACGAACGTCCGTTTTCGTGCGCGGCTGAGAAAAATCTCCAATCGTCGCTATTTTCAGCTCAGCCGGCCGTCTCATGTCCTGACCGACAACATGGCCCAGATAAGTAACCTGCGAACAACCAAACCTACACTTTTCCGCTTTCATCGTTAAGTCGACTTTAAACGTACGAAGCTTCGCATTCTTGTCGTAATAGAATTTGGCGTTCCTTTGAGCTATTTCCATGTTCTTTCCGACTAGTTCTCGGGTTGCGCTTAGCCGTTCCAGTAAATTTAGCACGTATTCAACCACTGTTGGACTCTCCCCTCTTTCCTCCCACATCTCTCTTAACATTCTCAGTGGAGACCGGAGTGTCCTCCCATACACTAGTTCTGCTGGTGAGAACCCTGTCGCCTCATGTGGAACTGTTCGCAAAGCAAACAAAGTTGCCGGCAGACAGTTCTCCCAGTCCTCCTTGTGCTCGTAACATAGCGCACGCAAAACTCGCTTAAGCACCGAATGCCACCTCTCTACACTGTTTGACTGAGGGTGATAGAGAGAACTGTGTATTAACTTTACCCCGCACTTTTGCAAGAATGTGGAAGTCAGCGCGCTCGTGAATACTGACCCTTGATCTGCCTGAATTTCGGCTGGAAACCCAACTCGTGCAAACACTGTCAAAAGCGCGTCTACTACTTCGGTGGAGCTGAGCTCTTTCAAAGGGATTGCTTCTGGAAACTTGGTGTCCGGACACAGCATGGTAAACAAGTACCTGTAGCCTGATTTTGTTTTTGGAAGAGGCCCTACCGTGTCTATTACAAGTCGTCTGAAAGGCTCTGTTATTAAGGGCACTACCTTCAGTGGAGCTTTCCAAGTCTCTCCTGGTTTACCAGAACGCTGGCAGGCGTCGCATGATCTTACAAAGTTTTCTACATCTTTGAAACAGCCAGGCCAGTAGTATTCCATAAGCAATCTTTCCTTTGATTTGTTTATGCCTAGGTGGCCGGACCACCCATTTCCATGACAAAGACTCAAAAGGTCCTCCCTATACTTAGTAGGTATGACTAACTGATCTAAAATCCTACCCTTACGATCTCTGTAATGCCGATACAACAATCCTCCTTTCTCATGTATCGTTACGTTGCGCCTAGCAATGCCTTCTTTAGCTGTGTCACGTAATTTAGCTAAGCTCTCATCATTCTTTTGCTCAGCTGCCAGTGACTCTCTATCCACGCGTAAGAGTTGATCAAAGTTCTTTGAGGCCGGTGATAATAACGACCCTGTCTCGCTTGTGAGCGCGTCTGCATGCTCTTCCTGCAGGCTAGAACTCTGACACTCTAGTGCTACGCTCTCATTGAGCTGGTCAACTGGCAGGCTCTCCTCAACTGTTCTTTTGTCCGTCGGGCCTAGCTCGGATTCGGGTATTGAAGCTATCCCCTTTTCTGCTTCAGCTGGAGGAGCTTGAGCATTTTCAGCCGAAAGCGCCGCGATCTTACGAGCTTGGCCTCTGGTCAATGCCTGTACTATGCCCTCTCCCAGTTTGAGCCCTCTGTCACGCAGTAACTGATTCGAACGATTCGAAAAGATGTAGGGATACTGCAGTGACAAAAATTTGGAAACTGCAGCCTCAGTCTCTAGCTCCCCGAATGGTCCACTGATTTTGACTTTGGCCATGGGCAGACACACGCTGTGTTCTTCTACAACCTGTTTTATCCATGCTACTTCTCCTGTGAAGTCCTCTACCATCACGTAAGACGGATGGACAATGTCCAGCGTGGCGGCACTGTCTCTTAGCACTCGGCATGGTTTTCCATTAACTTGCAGGTTGTGGAGATACGGACTTAAAAGTTCCATATTCTCATCTTTTTCCTCCACGTAGGAAAAAACTACGCTAGACTTCTCGCAGTTTACAGCTATATGTCCCAGTTTGTGGCATTTGTAACAGCGAATTGGTCTAACAGATTCGAATTTTCTTTTCTGTTCTTTTTGTGCGGTTTCTCCGTTAAGTTTCTGCTCGCTCTTTTCTGCGGGCTTTTCCGCCAGGTCTACAGGCTCTGATCGTCTAGTTTGCGCACCCTTTTTGAACGGAAATGGTTTCCGCGGTCCATTTCGACCGTCCCAGTTTCCCTCCTCGGCGTTCAACTTTCTACGGGTTGCGTACTCTTCGGCTAATTCAGCCGCCCTTTCCACAGTATTTACATTACCTCTGTCTTGCACCCACAGTTTCACAGCTTGGGGGATGGTTTTGTAAAACTGCTCTAGACACATGCATTCAATGATCATGTCTCTGCTGTCGTACGCTTCCGCGCTTTTAAGCCACTCGACTAGGTTGGCCTTTAAGCTATATGCAAACTCCGGATAGCCCTCGCTATCTTTCTTGCCTGTGCTCCTAAACCTTTGCCGAAAAGCTTCGGCTGAAAGGCGGTATTTCTTCAGGAGACTAGCCTTAACTTTTGCATAATCATATGCATCCTGCACACTCAGTCTGGCGATTACTTCCGCCGCCTCAAACGGCAACATAGACAGCAACCGCTGTGGCCATGTACTCGGGCCGAAGTTCATCTTCTCGCAAGTCCTTTCAAAATTGCTTAGGAACAAGCCTATGTCGGTCCCGACCTCAAATGGCTTTAATAGCCTGTCCATGCGGTACGATTCTGCCTCACTTGATCGACCCAGAGCGCCTTCACTTCCTTGAGGCAACTCCAAACGTTTGCTTTCAAGTTCAAGTTGCATTTTCTTTAACTGAAACTCGCGATCTTTATCGCGTTCCTCTCTCTCTCGCTTTTCTCTTTCTCTTTCCCGTTCTTCTCTTTCTCTTTCCCGTTTCTCTCTCTTTTTGAGAAGTTCCATTCCCATTTCAATATCTTCCTCACTGGCCTGATTGGAAATTAGCTCCAATAATTCCGATTTGAGCATTTCCTTGCGTACATCTAGGCCCAGTTCCTCACCAACTATCAACAACTCGTCTCTCAGCAGTGTCCTTAACTCCATGACTGCTGCTTTACTGCTTTGATTCTGCTCTCTAAATTTAGCTAGGAAACACAACCTAGCTAACACACAACAATCTAGCTTCCCTACTGTTCTAAACAGAACAACCCCAAAATGAAGCCTAGAGAGTCAAAGCAAAAACCAAGCACTCACCGCAGATACAGCACCATGTCGCAAAGTCCATCTCACCGCTGTCAGCCAGTTGTCAGGATTGGGGGCTCAATCCCTTCGTCCGTGGTCCTTTGCCAAGATTGGAGTACGGCATGAATTCGAAGGTAGCTGGCCCATGCCGTCGTCCAACTTATTTACGCTGAGATCGTTGATGAAGTGAAGAACTGCTTCTCATCGAGAACGAGGGAAAAGGGTTTATTTACAGAAATTAACTCAGTCTAACATGACTGCTTGAGAAAAAAGAGTAACAGTCCAACATGACTGCATGAGAGAAGTGACTCAGTCTAACATGACTGCTCAAGAAGAGTGTGTCCAACATTCGCACAACCACAGTTTTTATACACTCGATCCGCCGGTCCTACGACGCGGCGGCTGTTCGTTTACACATCACCAACTCGCAGCTGCTCTGAAGATCAGTTTACAGACACAAAGGCACACACATTCCGAAGCCCAAGCGACGGCGTTGAAGGGGGTGCCGTTCCGGAAAGTATCGACGCCGATCGAGGGTCGCTCGTTGTTTTGCGTCTGCCGAAACGTGAGAAGCGCAAAAATAAGTCGTTCCCGCGGCAGCTTGACCAGGCGTGTCAAATCAGCTCCGCGTTGGGGAACTCTGGAATCATTGTCCACACACCGAACTCGTCCCGTCACAATGTCGAAGGGGCTGGAGGAAGGCGGCGGATTCCAGCGCAAAGGTCGCTTCTTTGAACGCCTCGCAGCTGCAGCGACGGAGAGGGGGAGGTGCGCGTCTTGCACCCCTTGTCGTAATCGGGTGGTAAGGTGGCAATCTTGCTTCGAAGCTCGCCATTCTTGACAGGGCGCATGGTGCGAGTCTTGTACGCCTGCTGGTTAGCTCAAATTTTTGTAAGTGCATTTTGAGCTCCGAAAGCTTTCAAACACAGGAAACGCTTTTCGCTATGATTTATGAGCAAATCGCTGAGTATCCATTCATATGCATAGAAACACTGACAAAATAAAGTCGTATATGTTCTTTCGCGTCATTCGTCATTAGGCTAAGATCGCGATAAACAATAATACTATCTCCCATGTAGCGAAATATGTCAGGTCCTTACACGCAGCGCATTAGAAAAAGAAATGCTCTGGATATGTCGTGCGCAGAACGCGTGAGAGATGCAATTAAAGCACAGGAGAAGAGTGTCGTAGCCGTTTTGAATGCTTGATCCGTAGGAAAGAACAGCGCCTGAACTTTTCTGCAGACTAAATACCTCTTGCCCATTTTTTTTTACAGGAATGTCTCGTTGCAAACTACTAGAGACACCAGGCTACTAACTTCCAGCGCAACTTCTACTGACACAGAGTTGAACAGTTTCCAAGAGAGAAGCAGGAAGAATAACCACTGCGACCAAGGCTGTCCATTCAAGAGCCTAGCTTGCGCTTGCGATGCACGTCACAAGGGCTAACCATTTCTCGAATTTTGTCACTGACGTGACGGTACTAACAGCGTAAAGTAGTCTTTCGTTCTGTTTTCGTCGACTTGTGCTTTCGTGCTAAAGAAGCTGAGGCTTCCGGTTGTAATAAAGAAATACTACACCAAAGATGACGCGATGTAGCACTTACAAGACAGCTACCGGAATCTGTCACACCTAATGCTGCCAAAGAGAGATGGCATCTTTATGTTCACGTTTTAATGTGATCGAACAAGCATTGCGAGTGTAATAAAAGATCGTTGTGTGAAATAAACTTTGTGTTCTTTAAACAATTTGTGTTTGGTAGCACCTGTCTTTAAATATAGGTACACTACATCGGTGGCTCACTGCTGGTACACGCCAACGTGGTGGCTCGGGAATTGCGGCCTTGCGCTGCCAGCACGAGGTCGTGCATTGGGTACGCGCTAAACAGCGTCAAGTAATCGAAATTAATCCAGAGCCCTATACTACGGAGTCCCAGATAGCCCACAGTGCAGTATCGGGACGTTAAACTCTGCAATTTAATAATAATATCAGTTGCATTTGACTTTTGCGTCTGACGATGCAGTAAAATCGAATAGAACCCCACTCATCCAGTAACAAGGGAGCTTAACGTGCGAAGCACGAACCAGAGGTTAGCTTTTCGATTCACGAAAGCTTCCCTCTGCAGAAGAAGCTTATAGTTCACTTGACTGGTGCTGCTCTTGTGTCGCGCACGAAACTAATAGAAAATACTGGTGTGAAACTGCCGCTTCGTCGAATCTGTAAGTTGCTACTCTCGATGCCCACACAATCGAGGCTTTTGAGCTAAGAACTGTGCAGCCCGTGTCAGGGTATCGCCACAGGAAAATAGCGAGCGACGAAGTTCAGCTTAGCTTCTGCTTTCGACGTCGAAACGAACATCCGTCTCAACTACCACTCGCAAATTTCGTAAGCACGGCGCGACTGATGGCGGCATTTTCTTCACGTGACGGGGGACGTTGGTTAGTGTGCACCAGTGCGCTAAATTTAGATCCACTTCCAGTTTCGTAGATGAAAAAAGAAAGAAGGATGGGTGGAAAGAGAACATGACACGGCAGTTTCGAAAATGCAAGCGCGACGAAAGCCAATCATTAATGGATTTAGAATCCCTGCGCAGTTTCTAAATCTGTCTTTTTGGCGGCTACGAAGGAACGAAAGTTAGATGCGTAAATTGACGTAACGTTGGCGTTCACATCTGCCGCTGAATTCAAAAGGAAAACAGGCCCGAGTTCTTGCAGGAACGCTGGTGTATTTTAACTACCCTCACACTCTTGATGGAAGACGACACGGACGTAGCGGAAAGCAGGAGCCTCGTATCCAAAAGGGAGCGGTGAGTAAGTCGAAGATGGGCGCGAAGCAAACACGGAGAGAAAGAAGGATCCATCTAGTGGGTATCGCCATATAGCAGCCAAATCACGTGACCGCCACCGCGCGCGCGCGCCGCGGCGGACGGGCTTCCCGTTCGCACGGCGGCCCCTTCCATTTGTTGACGCAAGTGGCTCCATCGCGGGGCGGACGCTGCAAACACGAGCGCCGGAGAGCGAAGGAGAGGAGCCGTCCGGCTCGCGCGCTTGCTGCTCGGTGAAGCCTCGGCGGGGCGGTGCGCTTTGCTGCCGCGACAGACGACCGCTCGCGGGAGCCGCACTTTTCTCATCCCGGCGTTCATCCCGCCCCAAGGGAGGGCGGCCATCACCGCCCGAAGGAAGAAGGTCTCAGGTGCGTGCAGTGCGCGAACGACGCTTGGTGCCCAAGCCCGCAGCTCGGGGGTGCCCGCCCCGCGACCCATAGTGGATACACGCAGACCCGAGTGCCAGCCCGGCGGCGGAGTGCGGAAGAGCAGCGCGGCCATCGGCCGGATCGAAGCGCCGCGTGCGTGAGTGGCGCGATGCCGGTGGCGGCGGCTGCTGCTGCGGCGGCGGCCTCGGTCTCCTCGGCGGCCGCGACGACGAGCTGAGTGGATGCGGACCGTGCATTTCCGAGCCGGAGGGGGCCTTCCCGAGGCCGGCAGCTAGCTGAGCGAGGCGGCGCAGCGGAAGCAGCAGGAGAAGAGCAAGCGATCGCAGCGTAGACCCATGTCCTCCCGCGACATGTACGGCGGCTCGCAGAGGTCGCCCCGGGCGGCCCAGAGCTCGCGCGACGTGATGCTGGGGCCGCCTAAGACGTCCTACGCGTCCATCTCGCAGCCGCCGTCTGCCAGGGGAAGTCCCATCGCGCGCAACCTCTCGTCGCCTTCGCAGGGCCGCCGCATGCGGCCCACCGGACCGTACGGCGTGAGCCGCTCGAGCAACAACAGCCCGCTGACCATGTCCACGCACGACTACTACGGCGACGAGCCGGACCTGCGGGTCTCGCACCGGAGCCGGTCGGCCACGCGCACCGCGCCGCCGGCCATGCGCTCCTCGTACCCGGGCGTCGGCGTCGTCGACCAGGACTTCATGCCCATCCGAGACCGGTCCCTGGAGCGCGGCGGCGTGGACCTGGGCCGCCGCGGGGGCGGAGGGTACCGCGAGGACATGTACCGCGAGACCACCATCGACGGCGACCCGTACCGGGACTACGGCAGCAGTGGCCGCGGAGGCGGCGGCGGTGGGAGCTTCGTGGCCGAGCTGCAGAGCCGGCTTAACGAGCTCCAGAGTCAATATGGGAGCGTCAAGCGGGAACTGGACGCGACCACGCAGAAGCTCGGCTCCAGCATGCACAGCATCAAGACCTTCTGGAGCCCCGAGCTCAAGAAGGAGCGCGCCTTGCGCAAGGAGGAGGCCGCCAAGTACGCCCTCATCAACGACCAGCTGAAGATACTGCGATCGGAGAACCAGGTGAGCTTCTTCGCATGCTGTTTGCCGGTGTGTGTGTGACGAGAGCGCGCGTGTGCGGGGGGCGATCGGATTGGGTGCGTTGCGGGAAAGCCGTCGGAAGCATTTTTCAGCGAGACGCTGAGGCGCGCCGGCACCTGATGCGAACAAGACTAGGGATTAAGCCCGCGCAAGTGACGGTGTCCCAGTGGTCGTACTATTCGTTTCGTTCTGTAGCGTACCAAGGGGAACGAATGTGGCAACGTGAAAAGTGTTACAAACCAACATTTCTCGTTGTTTCACCGCCAGAGAATTCTGATAGGCGAGCAAGAAAGCAGTGGTATTCGATTCTTAGCTCAGCAAGGCGCGAAATGATATTGCGTTGTAGTAATTCACACCAATGAATGGTCGCTCTTTGAGAGGAATAAAAAAAAAGAAGCTATGCGGCCCAGGTCTGTTTTAATGCGGCATAGTACGTCGTTCTCCAGCAAAATGAAAACCAGGAATGACACTCAAGGTACGCATACAAGTGTCTTCAGCTTAATCAATGGAGGGCATAATAAAAAAAGAACTTCTAGTAATGAACACCGTGATTCTTAAGCGCGCTTCTTAAGTGAAAAATGCAATCCGAGAGGTTGTTCTTGCGGTAGCTAGTTTCTGGACCAATCGAAGGGGGGCGTTGCTGTTGGATGAGCGATTGCGAAACCATCTCAGTTTCGACACGTTTGCAATGGCCGTTCGACGTTCTATGTGCGGCGTCTGAGTGACGCAGCAAATGAAAGAGCGCAACCACGTACGCGTTAAGATTACGTGGTCATTTGAATGTTACCCTCCATATTTCTTTTTTCTACTATCGAAACCTGACAAAAGAAAAGTTTAATCACTACAAACAAGTTTCAGCGTCAAGAACGCTGCTGCGTGAAATGCTCAAATGCAGGCAGTCTTGTTGGTAACAAAAGTTCGCGCTATCTTTGTCACTTATGCTTTCGCTTTCCGCGAGAACAAGGTTCTTTGCGGCAAATAAAAGAATCCACATTTACCCACTTGTTTACGCTAATCGTTAGGTGCACATGCGCGACTTGCAAGCGCATGTCGATGTCACCGACTACTTGGCGCACCGTCCTTATTTCACCGAGAGTCAGTTACGGTGTGCTTGGATGCAGTTAAAGCGATTATTGCACGTGTACATAGCACGTCGTATCTGCACAGATGTCTCCACAAAGTGTTTGCATAACAAAAGCGCTCTGTAAACCTTGCTCCGGCGTCTTGTATTCTCGGGAAACTGAAGGAGTTGTAAAGAAATAAATAGAGTGGACGCGTGGCAGGTGTCCTCTACTTCAATTGTCGTGGAAAGGCCGTGCCACTTACTCGTCCGCCTCAATGCGTGGCGTCGTACAGCCAGACCGTGCTGTTAAACCGACCGACCTCACGAGCCTCATCACAGTAGAGCATTTGCAAACTCTTGGTTTTTGATTTCCTGCTTCGTACAAATTACAGTGGCACCTGACTTTACGCCACTCTTACCGTAGCAGCGTCGTACAGTCAGAAGAGAGGTACAGAAGACTTCTAGCAGAAAACACTACGTGCTGACTTCTGGAGTGCGGGGCTGCCCACATCTCCGAGAAACAGAATGCGCGGAAGTAATTCAATGCTTCGTGTAAAGTGTGACGTGCCAGTATAAGCACAAAAGATATGTCGAAAATCAGTGACGGGTTACGGTCAGGCCTCGGCTTGATCAACTCAGTTGGATCCCGTACCTGAAAAACGGCGCAAGAGGCATAGATCAGTTAGCAGACGACAGTTGTCAGTCGCCAGACGATTTTCGAGCCATCGCTCATGTCGTCTGTTAACTATACTCGCGGACAACTTTTTGTGGCAACGAAGGGAAAGCTACGGTGGCAAAGCGCGGCCAAGCGAGAGCGCTTCTGAAAAGATCCCCGCGTTTTAATCCACGTCAGTTTAAGCTGGGGAGGAGTAACCATACACACCTTATTAGAAACAGTTAAATAAGACAAAACACACCACTGAATGTAAAAGTTTACTTATTTTGCGGCTTTTCCCTTCTGCGTCTGGGCAAATGCGAAACCGTCGCACATGGTAGCTCCGTCGATTCAGCGTCTGTTCCGAGCAACTAAAAGCTGTCAAACGCTGGCGGACTACTTGGAGCGGTAACACATGTGCAGAAGCTCCGCCCCCGTAGTTTTCCCTTCACTGCCACAGAAAGTTGTCCGCGAGTACAATTCGTTTCCATTGCGCTGTTTTCAAACGAGGCACGGGTTGCGCTTCAAGACAATCATTAAAGGTCTTAAAATTCAAGGTAAAATCAAGGCACAATCTCTGTTGATGTCGCTTCGAATCGCCCTTCCTGCAAAAAACGCACTTTATCTCCCACTTTCTCTTGCAAACATCGATAAAATGTCTCGACAACCAGTTTGGACAGCCGTGTAACTTGTTGAAAGCCGACGAAGGGGGAGAAAAAAAGAAAAGAAAGCTCACGAAGCTATCTGAGATAGGATATATATGCGCTATATTTAGCCACCTCTACAAGATACCCAGTCTCGCAGCCATCTAGAGATCAATACACCAATCCTTTGAAGCAGTATATAAGAGGGCATTGTGCCCTTAGCTGTCCGGTCTGGTGGGGAAATCCCCTGAGTCACTCCTCGGCGCTTGGAGGACATGTACATTGCGTACTTCGTCCGTGTGAATGGTATCGTGGTGTTGTTACCGTTTTTGCCCCTTCCTGTTTGAAGAAACGTGCTAGTGTTGTCGTTCCACGTAATACTCCTGTGGAGAAGCGGAAAGGGGCGGATTTTAAGTTTCATGCCATAATTACCAGTTAAGGCATGAAACTTAGGGAAATCCTTAACTTAGGGAAATTACGGGTGTTTCTTTCTTGAACCATAGCAAAAAAAAAAAGACATATTCCCCTGGGAAGACGATTCGGAAGAACATGACTTGCAAAGCTTTTTTTCTGGTCTCTCTCTCTCTTTTTTTTTTTTTAGTGGCAGTATAGAACACGGAAGAGACGGGTAGCTTCCGGGCCCCGCGATGGGCTCGCACCCCGATTCCGGGGGTCCAAATCCCGGTTGGGGTTCGCTATATTTGATTTAGGTCTTGATTAGGTCTAACAGGAATACTAACTAATTTGATATATGTGGCTTCATATTACATCGGTCTAAAACGTGGCAATGTATTTCCTTCGCATTTTGTGCTTACGTCTTCTCAGCGTTGGAGGCTTTGCAAGTGTATTTCGAGATAGAAAGGCTTCAATTTTATTTGCTCCTTTTATATGTATTGTTTCCATTGTGCTAAGAAGGATTGTTTCTTAGAAGAAAGTGTAAAATTGAGTACGATGACTGCACTCACGTCAAAACGGAGGGAACGAATAACACTCCCTGGAAGTAAGACGCATATACGCTTTCTCTTTCTGCTACTGCTAAGGAAAGAATGCCCTACGCTCACAGATAAGATAGTGGTGAATGGGACCACCCCATGGCACCAAGGCACGTAAGCGCGTTCGCTAGTGCGGCTCATTTAAGCACCTAATCTCAACCCTGTGCATGCGGTCTTTAAAAGATGATCGTCAACGTGTCAAAGCAGCTTCGCATCGAGAACAAACACGGGAAGGATGCAACGTGAGTGCACCAATTTTTTAGGGAGAACCTGAACATTTCTTTCGCTTAGAGAGACACTGCGAGTTGGAAGGCGTAGGGTTTCCTACTTAAATTACTAGGGGAAGCTTTGGCCCTGCGATCGGTTAACTATCGCGAAAATAAATGGTCCGATACTCGTGTTAATAGGTCTAAACAGTCTAATCTCCGCGTTGGTGGGCTCACATGTTTTTGTGACGTTACCTCATTACCCTCTATCTGCCTTTGTTGGCTTAAACTTACAGACGCTTGCAGATTTGTGTGCGACAGAGGCTATAAGCCACTGAGCACAGGGCGTTATCATTGCGAATTGTTACATTTGTAGCGCAACGTTCTGTTGAATGCAATCGATTTGCAGTGGCACAAAGCCGTTTGCTCATCTAGCCCTCGCGCCATTGAAATCTATCTATCTATCTATCTATCTATCTATCTATCTATCTATCTATCTATCTATCTATCTATCTATCTATCTATCTATCTATCTATCTATCTATCTATCTATCTATCTATCTATCTATCTATCTATCTATCTATCTATCTATCTGTCTGTCTGTCTGTCTGTCTATCTGTCTATCTGTCTATCTATCTATCTATCTATCTATCTATCTATCTATCTATCTATCTATCTATCTATCTATCTATCTATCTATCTATCTATCTATCTATCTATCTATCTAATCATAAATCCGCTTGAAGAAAGGAAGCAAAAGTTGAGGCAAAACCACGCGGCAGACACCGCCCATATTTTCCATGCTGGCTGAGCGGCCGTATTTGAAACTCCTGCAGGCACTAAAGCCCCATTCCCGTCTAGTAATATCTTTTTTTTTTTCGGGAAACTCCAGGCCGGGAGGTCACGTCGTCAGTTCAACGGCTGACGCTCGTCCCTCCAAGGTTCGGGTTGCTCGATCGACGCGGGAGATACGGGCTGAAACAGCTGGCGAGTGTCGCGGCTCCGCCGAGGGTCACTAATCGCAGAGGAAACACGAAGCACAGGGGTAGAAGAGACGAGATACGTGGGCGTGCTGCTTGCCGCAGGAGTCACCGTACGCTAACGATAGGCGTCCGCTGAACGGGAGCACGAAGTCGCGCGGTCAACTTACAGATGGGACAACAGGACGTGTGTTCTTGGGCTGATTGTAGGGGATGACGCTTTCGACAAAAAATTGCGGCGCGATTGGGAGTAAGGCGGAAAAAGAAAACGATGAAACGACAGAGCGTGCCCCGTGCTTGAAGCGCCTGTACTACAATGACGGGCAGATCATTATTTTTCGTCCTGATGGTTAAATACTGGGCCGTAAATAAACAAACATATTGTCCGTTGATGCTCTACTGCTTCGAGTACGCTAATGCTTAGGACTATATATATATATATATATATATATATATATATATATATATATGAAGTTTGCGGCAATAATAAGGGAAGCCTGATACATGAAATGGTACAGGTAAGGGGATTTAACCAAGAAATAACGTACTATGGATTAAATAAATAAATAAATAAATAAATAAATAAATAAATAAATAAATAAATAAATGCTTCAGAAAAGTAGGAGAAAGTAGCGATGGAGAGATCAACACTTTCTTTTGGACAACTCTGAAGGTACCTTTCGCCGACTTTTCTATGAATGGGAGTGTGACACTTCGATCAATCACGTAGGGTAGGCATTCGCTTTTCATTTCTCCCCTGTGTCGTAGTCATATATTCATATATTGATCACTTGCTCTATAAATAAACTGCCTGACGTTCTACCGCTCTGGCTTTCGGTTATGTGAACCAACGCAAGTTTACCCCCTGGCGTGGTCGTTCTGTGACTGCGCTTGCAGACTATCTCGGCCGACATTCTTAAAATCCATGCACCGACCGTCTCGGGAAAAAGAAAAAAAAAACTGATTTACGTGACATGCTTAGAAGGGAAATGTCGTAAAACGCAGAAACTGGCAGCACGGTACGCCCTCGTTTTCTTTTTTTCTCCCTCAAACCGTTATTGCCAAATACGCCGGGAAATGTCATCTGATTCATACGACGGTCTTGGAACAACTCGTAAAACACTGACGCGCGCAGTAAGAAATGTTCTCGTTTATGTCTTATGCACTCGCAGAACCTCCTCCCTCGACGCATTCTTTTCCGTTACCCTTATGCGGACGCTTGCGTTGCCGGAGCTACATAACAAATCTCCCTCGGGCCGCTTCCAAACGTGTTTACGAAACTGCCGCTGTTCAGCTTTTCGAGGGCTTTCTCACAACAATTGTTCGTTTCTGCTGTGTTCAAAGGGAACCATAGCAGTTGTGCTCGCACTATGCGGTGATGCGGAGCAATCTATGCGCGGAGGGGTCCGCAAACTACCCCTGGCAGAAGGAGACCCCGCAGTGCACGTCACTCAACGCGGAAGCAGTGAAATAATAAAGCCGCTGCATGGGGTTCTATGTGCTCCTGAATATTGGATTCGCGTCCAGCATAACGAGGGCCATAAAAGTCACAAAGAACGACGATGATGGACGCCTAATGTATATTGAAATGTAAGGTGAAGTTGCTGCGTATCGAATAGTTTTAAACAGCTTTGCCAGACTTGTAGAGATGCCGTTTGTAGGGAGAAAGGGAGAAAATAAAGGGAAAGGCGGATGGGTAACTAGATTGGAATATTTAGTTTGCTACCCTGCGCTGGGGGAGAGAAAATGGGAGGGTAAAAGGCCAAGGAAGGTAGATAGAGAGAGAAATAGAGAGTGTATAGCACCGTCAAGATCAGTTCAACACAGCCCTCACTTCCGGTATGTGTGTGACTACTTGTATTGTCGTCTTCCTTGTGAGATTACTATACTGCGTGCTTGTCTCTTCGTATTCACAAACATCTAACTGCTCGCCCAACAACTTACTTTGCTAAGCGTGAGTGCTCTTAGAGGGCTACCTTGGTGTCGCAGTACGTGACCGATATTAGACGGCTACTATGAGTAGTTTTGCACGTGACCCAGGAGGAACGCTTGTATGCTACATGATACCGTGCCGCCTGATGCAACGGTAATGAATGCGCATCTTTTGGGAACGTCGATAAGACAGTGCGGTATCAGTGCGAGTCCTTCGTGGGCAGCCCTGCGTTCTTACTGTGGTTGCCAGCATGGCCGCCGAAGCTGGAACACAAAACACTTCAATGGAATGAACTGTTTCCCATTGTCTGGTTACGTAAACTTACTAATTTTTTTGTCGAGAATCGATTAATCCCGGAGTTTGGCGTACATGAAAACGCTGCTTTCACGTACACTGCAGTGAAGCTCGCGAAACAGAGCAGCACCGCCTGAGGTCTACGCCCTCTGAGCCGTCACGTGACGCGATGATTTGCCAGGAGGCCTAGGGTTGCCTGCAAAAATTTCTAGAGAGAACTCGGGCGATGCATTCGCTGGGACGATGAGAAGAGGAGATGAACTCGTCTATTCTTCGTGCTCGTAGCTCAGGACGTCCATATTGAGTTGTTTATTACGCTTCATCTTCGTAAAAGCAACAAGCAATCATAGTTTTCTAAACGCACAACAGAGCAATCAGCCTCTGCGCGCGTGCACAATCATTGCGAATCGCTGCGTTTGTAGCGCAGTATTTCGTTGAAAATGATCAAGTTGCAAAGAAACAAAGACATTTGAAGCTACATTAACTGTTTTGTAATAACCATGTGTTGCTAATACCCCCCATGGTGGCTAGACCCTAACGCTTGCAGCTCCCCTAACGACACCAGCGCCAGCGTTCCCTTTAGTAAAATTGATAGGAAACTCTGCCAAACGGAGAGGTCTTCAATTTGAGAGCGGGACGCGGACTACGCTAAGCTTCATCTCACTCTTTCTCTTTTTCACAACGTTCACTGAGCGCGTCACGGCCCTACTTTCATTCCCTACCCCCTGTGCAGCGCGGTTGAGGTGTCCTCTGCTGAGAGACAGTTACTGCGCTGCACTTTACCCCATCCTTTCCTTCCCATCATCAAGAACCTCCTTCTCTCTCACGGCCTTCCTCGCTGACGTCACGGGGTCAGCGCGCGGGCTTTCTGTCCGGCTTAGCAGGGTGTTGAAAGGGCTCCCGCTGAACGAACTTAAGCTGCCGCTCCTCGCGAACAGAAGTCTGAGATATAAGCGTTGACCGAGGAGAGAGGTGGGTAGAGAAAGAAAAAAGGAAGGAAGAAGGAGGAATGCGATAAACAGGGCCGGGTGTGTTCTTGACCTTCGTTGACAAACGACGTGCATATGACAGCGACCCGCTCCGGGGCGTCGTCGTGCCTTTCGCCCGCGCACGCTTCTTCCTCCTTGCCCACATCTCTCGTGGCACACTTATCGCTCGCCTGGAGAAACGCAGCCCCCGAGAGCCTGACGACGAGACGGGTTGCCCTGCCAGCGGCTCCGCTCAAACCGCCTTCGAGCAGCGAGATGCTGAGCGGGAGGGCGAGGAGGAAAGACCTCGGCTTCGGATCGGAGGCGCCGAGCTCCTTCCATGCCTGGGCGGCCCTGCGTCGCCCGCGCGTCTCGTCGAAATGGACCATCGCCAGCTTCCGTTTAGGAGGGAGCGTGCGAGCTGCACCGGCTCAGACGTTGATTAACGGGCGTCTTTCTTTGTTTCACGAACGCGTTAGCGCTTAGACGACCTTTAATTTCGCCCGATAAAGACGGCGTCGTATTGAGCGCGCTGCGTACCTTCTCTGGGTTGGCGTGGGTCGGTCGGTCGTTCGGCGGGTTGCCCGGTGGGTCGGTCGGTCAGGTTTTTGACAAGCAGGCTGAGACTGGGTTTAACTCGGGCTGTCGCTCGTTAAGAAGGAAAGTTACGTGCCCGAGGCTGGGATTTGAACCAGAGACCAACCTTTTGACCCACCGATTTTCTTCGCTCGTGGCTGCTGGCACTTTGACACTATCGGAACGATCACTGACGTATCTTATTTTGCTATGGCGCAAGCTTGACAAGGACAATAGAAGGCACATCTGACACACACAGCGCTACTTTCAACAACAGGTTTATTTCTCGTTCTCGTTGCTATATATACACCCTCGACCCGTCATACACCACGTGTAACATTTTTGGAAAAATAAACAAAAGATATAAACTGGGAACCACACGTAGGCAGTTTCTTGATTCACATATTCAAGGCAATGTACACGTTCAACGCGAGCAAAGATAATTCAGCTCTTTTTATGATAATGAAATGGAAGGTTTACTGACGCACGCATCACCGAATGTTGATATGTGTCTGGCTTCTATTATCAAGCGCGTCATTTCACACCTGCTTCTACTCATGATCACTAACAAAATAAGATATGCCGTACCAACAAGCCCCTATTGCTATCCTCATCGATCACTGACGCTTGGAAACGCGCGAACGCGTCTAAAAGCGCATCGTGATTATTCCTTGCCGTTTGCACCATTCGCATGCACAGGCAGCTAGGACACCGAGGCAACTGAGGCGCTCATTAGCGCCGACAAAGCGACGAATAAGGACAAGCTCACCGCAAGTGTGGGACTCAAGAATGCTTCACTTACAGTGGTTTCCAAGTGTGTGGAATCTCCAATAATATATTTAAAATAAAAAAGCGAGACACTGGCCTAGATGGGATACCCTGATTAGCTTTGGATCTGCGCGCCTGTGTGTGTTGTGCGAGCTTGGTGTGTTCTACGTGCCTCGTTTCGTACGTCATCATGTTTACCTGGCGCAGAATATTGTTTGAGGACTTGCGGATTAGTTGTTTTCCACATGCACATGTGTAGCCGACAGATTATTCCCGAAAGAACGAGGATAACCTGAAATGAGGACTGGTACATTCAATTCGCGTGTCCACACCGCAATTTACCAGAAACAGTTAGAACATTCTTTTTTTTTTTCACTAGCTCCAAAGACGCCTGTCTATTTTGGGATGTCTTTCAGAGATTTCCAAAGAAAATATTCGATGTTAATCGTCACACTATGACACACCTTTGCTAATTAACTCTCTATGACGATTGTACCGTTCGTACACATGGAAAATCCGTATGCTGGACGGCCATTTCTGATTGTCTTTTCAAGAGTGCATTACACTGGAGTGGCTGTTACCCCGATGAGAAAACGAAGGTTTAATGAGAGGAACGTCGGAAATGTTGGCCGCAGGTATGCATAAAAAAGATTCCATCGTTATTATGCACGCGATGTTTCATGGTATACTACGTTTGTCTGTCACTATGTCCATGTGACGCTGGTTGCCATTAGTTTGCCTACGTAGCAATTTTTCTCGCTATGTCATTTAATTATTGCGATAAATACCATGAAAGAAAGAAAGAAAGAAAGAAAGAAAGAAAGAAAGAAAGAAAGAAAGAAAGAAAGAAAGGAAGAAAGAAAGAAAGAAAGAAAGAAAGAAATACAAAGGTGTAACAAGTGTTCGCTGGAGATAGTTTTCATACAGAAGCTCCCACGCTCGATATTGGTTGCCGTGCCTTCTTTTTAGAACTACCACTTTTCAAATTATTCATCATCGTAGTGGCGTCCTTCATGATGATCGCGCCTTGTTGAGGATGATACACGGCTGGACATCTCTCAACAGTCGTTAACAGTCGATCGACAGTTGTTCATGAATGTGTTTCTCGATTGTTTCAATGGCGGCATGATTATTTCTTGTTGCAGATATTTAATTGGAGACAGGAAACCACTGGAAATGATTTGGTGCTGTGCGCTGACATTGAAAGGCTCTGTCACTTGACGATCTGCTGAGGGGTTTTCTTGGAGGCTAAACAAGCATTCCTACAAAAACATCACGCTTAGGCTTGAAATATTGCGGAGGTTGTGTATAATGGTATGGCTAGCGTCCGGATTTAGAGCCTACGTTCAGTAACGTCTTGGACACAAAACCATGCACTTTGTGCGAATGCGATGCAATGACACCGGCCCGATTCTGAAGACCGTAGGTCTCCTCGATTTGGCTGAATTTCCTCTATACTGGTTCAGAAAGTTCAACACTTTTGTTCTTTATTTCACGGTGCAGTGCATGTCGGGAAATCAAGACTGCACCGTTCTATTCGACTACGTGCAGGAGCTCGTCCGGCACGTATTCACGCTCTCCCTCGACTGGCTATGTTTTGGAAGGGAAGGGCGTCGTGCACAATCTTGGTAGCAGACGAAATGGTACAGCGATAGTTGATTCCTGCGCGGACTTAATCACCTGGCCACTTGGTTACAACAATCACACAGTTGAGGCGCGGAGAGTGAGAGAGAGACAGAGAGATAGCAGGGAGAGGAAAGGCAGGGAGGTCGACCAGACAAGCGTCCGGTTTGCTACCCTACGGCGGGGTTAAAGGAAAGGGAAATAGAAGAGTAAAGAGGGAGAGAATGAACATTGCGTGCACGCGGGAGGATGCGCAGGACTATAAGCGCTTACTCAGTCTGGTGCACTTGTATAAGTGGGCCGATGCAGGGATAGCCTTTTGTGCCAGTGACGGATGTTTCTACGGTCCGAGCATCCGTTCAGTTCAAGTTGTTTCGTAAGAGAGGCGTTGGACGTCGCAGCCAGGAAACCATTGGACTATAGAGAGAAAATCAAGAAGAAAAAAAAAAGCAGAGAGGTCAGCAAACGGTCGTCCGCGTTTTTTTCCCCTGCAATAGAAGAGGATAAAGGGGAGAAACAAAACTTCAAATGACAGAAAGAAGTGGAGAGAGAGGGGGAGAGAGTACTCGCTGCGCACACACTTGAAAGTGCATGTGGAGTTTATCTCAACGGCCGCAGATACCGGTCGATTTGAGATAGCACGTTAGTACTTTGCTTTCAGTGCTAACGTCGCGCATGGCTATAGTCCAAGGGTCTTCGCTTCTGGAAACGAGCTTGAGCCCGGCTGGTCAAATCCTGTCCGAAGGGGCCCGCGCTGAACGTTGTACCAGGGAAAAAGAAAAGGCACGAAAGGTGTTCAATGGTTTCTTCGCTTCCGCAAGAGTCACAAAAATGTGTGTCACTCATTCCAATAAGAGACCTTTGCATATAATTCTGCGGGATAGAGGCGACACAACAGTGTCGCACCAGCGCAGGAATTTTTTTTTAGGTACTTGCAACATTAGGGAAGGATACAGAGCATGGAGACCACAGTTAGGAAGTTTAAAGGAAGACAAACAAGTGTGTGTCCTAGTTAGAACCAGGAAAGAAAGTTTTTTTTTTTGCAGCGTCGGTTCTAGATACGGAAATCGTTTTTTTTTTTTTTTCAAAGGGGCGGATCAGGCAGGCGTCGCCGGCGAAGACATAACCAGCAATGCCGGATGCGTGATGGCAGCCAGTGAAATGTGACGTCATGCCCTTTATCGAAAGCTTGATGGCGGTGCTGTCTCATCTCGTGTACCAACAACTGCTCATCAGTATTGTCGGGGAGAGGGAAAACACTAAGAACAGCAGCATGAAGGAGCATATAGCGAAATTGCTTGCGTAGTGGCGCTGGCTTATGCGTCGCAGGTGGCGTTCGTTGAGACCCTAAAGGACACTTACCAACGTCTAGGTAGGGCGGTGCAATTGCTCATGTTTTTTGCAAGGGGTATAGATGCGCTAAACGTCAAGCGGTTATGTATCGTGTACCTTCTCAGTGCATACAAGCGTACTTGCAATTATACCTACCTTGTGAGACCAATAGCGCCTCGATGATATTGAGAGTGGAGCCGAAACCGCTAAGAAACTTCACTTCCAGCGATTCCCACAGTGCGTGGTATCCACATACATACATACATACATACATACATACATACATACATACATACATACATACATACATACATACATACATACATACATACATACATGCATGCATACATACATACATACATACATACATACATACATACATACATACATGCATACATACATGCATACATACATACATACATACATACATACATACATACATACATACATACATACATACATACATACATACATACATACATACATACATACATACATACATACATACATACATACATACATACATAGTCGAATAAGGTCGAATAAAAATGTAGCTAGCAAAAAGGATCTAAAAGTGCCTTTTCAAGCTGACACATCCTGGTCGGGCGGTTTTCTAGATTATACTGCACCGCGAATAGCCTCGTCAGTCAGTTTTTACGGTTGTCGTAGTGCCCGATTACTTGTGTTGCTACCTTACTAAAAAGTGTGCGCAATGGTACTGTGATTATTTCTTTACCCATCTGTTTTATTATTTTTTGCTTGTTTCTCCCATTTATTGCAGTCGATACACGTATGAGATGACCCGCTTTTCTTTCTAAGTCTATTTCTGCATGGACGCAAAACGAGCCGTTGGCCAAGGATCCGGGCATTGCTGTTAGTATAATGTGTGTATATGAACGCATAAAATAATTTAACTGTAACGCTGGGAGAAAACGGATTGAAGAAGAGTGCGACGACGATATCTGGTGTGAGTGGCAAGACGGCAAAGAAATCAATTATTTTAAGTGCGTTCTATTATTTAGTTCCTGTAAGTGGGCTAAAAATTCATTTACCCTAATTTTACCGTGCATTTACCGTGAAGGTTTAGTTTTAGTAAACTGGACGATAGACCATTTACAGAAGCGAAGAAGATCTTGGGAACCTGGCCTCACAGTTCATTAGTCCAGAACGCAGTTCGAGCGCTTCTTCGCTACCTGAAGGCAACAGACTTGAGTGCCCAACTATAGACATCCTGCACCTAACTTAGTGCACTTGAAAGTGCGATAGACTCATGGTGTCTCTCTCTCACTCCCCCTCCGCACGCCTAGGGTAGCAAACTGGACACAGTCTGGTTAACCTCCCCCCCACTCTCTTTCTCCTCTCTCTCTCTCTCTGTCTCTCTCCATTTACCGTGGGCTCCAGGCCACCGTGGCTTATGCCCAAATTAAATGCCGAATGTATTAGCCGGAACATCTCTAAGTAGCCCTGCGATCCCTACTTTGCATGATACGGCTTACGTCATTGCATCAAGGTATACATAAAACCTTGCTCACAAAATGGTTTAAACAAATGATCGCTAGAAACATCTCCAGACTTTCAACGTCTACGTTCTTTTCCTACAAAATCCATTGGTGCCGTTCTCGGCAATTGAAAGTTTCCTACATCGGATTACGCTGCCGTATTCCAAGATTGACTTTTTACTTGCGTAAAGCTGGTCTGCTCTAGCTCTATGCCATACCTGTAATGAAATTGAATCAATGCACCGCTTCTTTTTATCCTGCCGACGATATTCAAATCGGATAAAGAGGTTACTCGAAGCTACACTTTGCAATATTGGAGTAGGATTAAATATTCCCATAATACTGTCATTTCGTGCCTCGACACTACAGACCGGTAATATAACATAGGCTGTAGCCACAGGGATGTTTGCCGCGCGGTGTTTGATTTTTTAAATGAGAGAAAATTATTACCGTGTTGTTTTTGTTGTAGGTATGCACTTCTCTAGTCACTATCAATGTGGCTGAAATTGACTCGGAAAATTCTTTATTACTATGGACTTTATTCTCTACTTCATTAATACATTATTTGAGTTCAAACCGCGGTGGTTGCTTAGTAGCTATGGTGTTGGGCGGCTAAGCACGAGGTCGCGGGATTGAATCCCGGCCACGGCGGCCGCGTCTCGATGGGGGCGAAATCCGAAAGCACCGCGTACTTAGATTCAGGTGCATGTTTAAGAACCTAAGGGAGTCAAGACCAAGCCAGAGCCCCTCAAGACGACCTTATTTAGATCAATGAGCCATTTGTACTTTCTTGCGCATTGGTTTCATATTTCTTAGGCAGCTGTGTTTATTACCGATAATATTTGTTTAGCCAGCAAGCATGTCTTTTTTTTTCTGGTTTACGTCATTTAATAGACAACAATTTTCAGTATTGCTCCTGAGCGTTAAATTCAAAAAGGCAACCACATAAAGAGAAAATAATTATTGATTGATTGATTGATTGATTGATTGATTGATTGATTGATTGATTGATTGATTGATTGATTGATAAACTCCATAACTCTCGGTCGCACGCGTGCTGGCACCTGTCAATGTTTCCAATGTTTACTATGCTCTGTGTCCGAAACGTCACTCCGGCTAAACATATAAGGTGACGCAAAAAGGCGGCGATATACTCTCGGTAATTTGCCTGCACGAACAATGCGTTCGTAGGGTTTCCGTTCCAGTCCTGTTCCCCAAAGACTCACCCACGCTTCCGGTGATGGCTTCCGTGGTTATAGCGCGGTCTCTTCTTTTGTACCTACGGCCGTGCGTTGTGCCTCCCATTTTCCTATTGATTTCTTTTGGTGCAACTGAGTACGGGATTGCTGACAGTGTGTGACCTACTTTCTGTTTTACTATTCAAGCAACAACAACAACAACAACAACAACAACAACAACAACAACAACAACAACGCTGGCGTCAGTGAAAATCCGACGCTTTTCGTCAGAAGACGACTACTGCGCAAGCAACACCGACGAGGACCGCAGCAGCAAGAACATATTCGAGTTAAAAAAAACAAAGGAGCATAGGTTTAACTTATTTAACCATTAACTGAAGAGATATGGGATTGTACAGGTTAGGAGGTATAAGACCAGCCCACCAAAATCTCAGAGGCCAGACTCGGGACAAAATAAGTACCGACGACGAAACTAGACGGAAATATCGAATAATCTACAATAATTAAACAAACGCTGCACGCACTGTAACGCAATTCGCAGGCACGTGTAGGTGGTTTCACCACGGTACATCAGAGGCGCCGCATGCAGAACGATTTCTCGTCGTTACACTTGTCCGCACTTTCGCTTCCTTTGCGGACCGTCCGCTTGTCGACTCGCCTATCGGTCGCTATAGTGTAACCAGCCGCCCGCGATAAATGCCGAGGACGCAGCGTCTGCGACACCATATATACGCGTAAAAAAGCGTCGGCATCGCGTTACCGGCGTTCCACGCGCGGCTGTCCATTGTCACTACTGCCTGCGCGCTGCATCGGAGAATTGAGCGCGCTTCGCCAGCGTCCACTGCGGCGCCGTTGCACTGCCTCGCCGGGAAACAGCTCGCCGAGCACATCGATCGCCGGCGGGCCAATTCGCTCCGGCGTGCCACACCAGTTACGCGGCGGTGCGCTTCCTTCCATCGCTGCTGGCAACCGACGTGGCGCTGCCCGGGGCGAGAGCTCTGTTGTTCATTGCCATCATCACTATTTTTTTCTTTAGTGATTGTAACGCTGGAAAAGGAACTATAACTCGATGACGATGTAAGAGTGCAGCGCGGTCTGCGCGGTCACACTTATTATTTTTTTTTAATCATGGGGTTTTACTTGCCAAAACCACTTTCTGATTATGAGGGACACCGTAGTGGAAGGCTTCGGAAATTTGGACCGGTTGGGGGTCTTTAACGTGCACCTAAATGGAAGTACAC
The DNA here is from genome assembly GCF_038994185.2 of Dermacentor albipictus. Classification (NCBI taxonomy): domain Eukaryota; kingdom Metazoa; phylum Arthropoda; class Arachnida; order Ixodida; family Ixodidae; genus Dermacentor; species Dermacentor albipictus. Next base: position 112,232,487 of record NC_091825.1, on the reverse strand, counting down.
GCGTGTTCTCGCATTGCGCCCCCATCGAAATGCGGCCGCCGTGGCCGGGATTCGATCCCGCGACCTCGTGATCAGCAGCCCAACACCATAGCCACTGTGCAACCACGGCCACACTTAGGCCGGCGCTCTTGTCCTCCTGCGAACGCTGCCTGCAGGCGGCGTTCGCTCTTTCCCACGCTCTATTAACTTTCTCTTTCACCCAGTGTAGGGTATCAAACCGAACACTCGTCTGGTAGACCTCCCTACCTCACCTCTCTCTCCCTCTCTCTCTTATCTCTCCGCCCACAAAAGCTAACTACACCTACGCTCTGTGTTTCCACGCCCCAAGAAATATACAGTCACCAAGAAACGACGCCGATGGCAAAAGAAGTATAGCCTCCGCCGTGACGTCGCGGAAATGAGCGAAAGCGATTGGCTGGCACATCTGTTTGGGATGGAAGAGAGGCTAGGAAGGATATGCCAAAGAAAGCTGTGGGCTTAAAACGAAATTTTAGTTGCCGAATTACGCGTTATACGAGAATCCTGTAAATCGCCGTCGGTATAGCCGCTTGGTAGCGTTCTCTGGCGTACGTGCAACGTGCATGCGCAGGTTCTGCTGCGAGACGTTTCGGAGGCGCCCAAGAGTTTTCATCGAGCGGGGCATGGGTGGGGTTCCCGAAGCCTATCGGAAAAGGGCAATGCTACTCCCTCCCCCCCCCCCCCACCTCTCTCGCCCCAAACGATGGCCGGTGAGGCAATACTGCTCTTAGCCCGCACACATTGGCGACGGTGCAGTGGTTAGAGGAAGCTAGCTTTAGCTCGATTCCAGGCACCGATCGCACTATTCAAATAGATGCAAAACACGAAAAGGCTTTTATGAGAACTGGTGCACCGATCTGAATGAAATTTGTTTTGAGTGAGAAAGGTAATTTCTAGCGATTCTCAGCAGCAGCACTTCGGTGTAGGGCTAGGAATGTTTTGACGAAAACTTCTGAACTAAATTTCTGAATTAGAATTAAGCTTGAAAGAAAAATTACCACGAGGTTCAGAAATCCGTAACTTGGCACCAAAAACACATATGGCAGTTCTGCAAATTCGATCTGTCAGAGCATCTAAAGAGGACGACTTTGATATATGAGCTTACAGCTTATGTAAAATGTTTACAACGTTTACGAGGGTTTCGCAAAAGCCCTACTCCTAAATTAGTGTCGAGTTTCAGAGCATTGCATAAAGCAGCAATTTTGTGAGCTTTAGATGTTTCAATAGATGCAATATACAGAAATGTGATATCATGATTTATTAATGAGTCATAGTTGTGAACATGGTTCTCAAGCTTTATTTTTTTCGATATTGCGATTCTCAACAATATTTGTAGAAACATTGATGGCATGAATACAAGATCTGCTTCCTACAGTCACGAGACTTCACATCTTTTTTTCTTTTAGATGCAACAAACGTCATTAAATTCGGTGCTGTAGTTGCCGATAAAAAAGTCTTCTCCATTCCATATGTATTCAGATGGGAACTTCCTAGCTTTTAAGAACCTAAATTTCCTGGATTTAAAGGGTCACTAAAGTGAAAAATGATTTCTTCTGCATCAGTAAATTACCGTTCTACAACACCAAAAATACCACTCTTACAACGATAAGACGTTTGGTAAGCCAGAAAAAGCGCAAGAACGAAATGCGGGTGGTGACGCCTACTTAAGTTCCCGCACCTGGGGGCTGTGACGTCTTGGATTTTGATGGCATCTTCTAGGGCCTGCTAATTATATATAGCGGTACAGGCTGAATACATTGTGTTCTAAAGGAACCAAATATTAAACATGGCAAGTTTCGGGAACCTTTATTCAGCCAACGTGGCCCAAATGCGAAAACATACTTTGGAATCCCTGACGTCACGCTGACGTACCGGCGCTGGGGTTTCGGCGCGAAATTCAAACACTGATACTTGGACCTCCATTTTCTCATCTAATAATCAAACTATTTTTTAAGAGAATGACTGCCTGAAGGGTTCTCATGCAATGCTTCATTAGTCTAAACTGATTTATTGTTTCGCTTTAGTGTCCCTTTAAGGTGCCAGGTTTGGCACCGGCTCAGTGTCCACTTTTTCTGTAGTGCAAAACTGATTGTTCGCATGACGACGTGATGATTATTATTATCAGAACTTACTTCAAGCTGCGCACCGCGCATACAACTGGAAAGCGCCTACAGCAACCCTGTCGGTGTATAGAAAATAGGTAGTCGTCATCGCTCCTCTCATAAACCAAGTACCAAATGTGCTTCGTGCATGACATTCGTTTAAGACGTGCTCAGTGTCGTAATAATTATTGTAATTCACAATAATTTATTCACTTCGAAACACGGAACTTTTTGCGCAGTGTAGAATGGTTTGAGCTGATATCTGAAATGCCAATGCAATACGCTCAGTTGTGCTCTTGCGAACGCCTCGTCTGCATGCTATGCGACGTTGCTATACTTTCTTTTCTTCATTTTTTCACGGTTCACTCCACGATGCCACCGTGATTCACTAAATGCTTTCTTGGTCTCTTATCTTTGAGATGATCCGGAAAGTATCATGGTACTATATGGTGATTATGAAGAAGGAAAGAGACGCTTAAATTCTGCAGCCCATCAGGGAGCAGGACGCAGTACTCTCCTAAGGAAACATCAGTCGCTCTTGCTTCCCTCTCCAGTCTCCATTTTCCTTTATTTTTTTAAGGACCCGTGCAATATTCCCATACCCCTATTACTTGGCAAAGCGTGAAGGTTCATTCTCGATTGCTTTTAGAAACGGCGCATAGTTTACACCTCCCTGGAGTTTCCCTAGAAATAAAAAGAAGAAAGAAAAAGGAAAGAAAGGAAGAAGGAAGTAAAGGAAGAAAGAGAACACTGCGCGAGTCGTAATTAGTGGTTTTCACCGGGCCCCATCGCAATGCTGACTCCACGACTAGGTATCGGACCTGCGACCAGGTGCTCAGACGCTGCAGCCATGCTCTATATAGCCGTCGAGCCGCCACCGGCAAGGAAGAGAGCGAGAATCGAGACTACCGATTCGGCTTCGTCCCAACAAGCCCGCGGCATTTCCCTCTAGAACCGTCGTGACGTAATCTTCCTCCCGAGAAAGCGATCTCCCAGCGCGGTCAGGGGAGCTGCGTTACTGAATGCGACGGTGACGGTGTTTGGGAGCAGCGTCTCTGCGAACCGCTCGCGATCTCCTTTCCCCACTTTTCCAACTTTCTCCCTCTCCCTGCTTCATCGGGCGCCATAGTGAACACTCGAGGGAAAGAAGAAAACAAATGGGGAAGGGCCCGGAGCGCTCTCCTTTCTCGAGGCGAAGGTGCGTGCGCCGTAGGCTGCGACGCCGTATATACGTTCCCCGAGACGGCGGGGGAAACATCTGCTGCAGCGAAACCGGGACTACGGTCCCTCCCATTCGGGGAGGCCGACATTGGGCGCGGATGCATTCACCGGGAAGCGAGACGTGTAGAGGAAAGAGTGCGGGAGAGAGGGAAGGACCGGGGGCTGCCCCGCGTGATACCGCGCTCGCGGGGGTATTGCTCTGGCGCTTCGCAGCTGTCTAACGAGGAAACGGGAGGTGTGCTTGCGTGCGCGTGTGTTTGTGAATGCGTGCGCGTTTGTATATGTGTATGGTGCGTGACTGTGTCGCGTCTGTCTCTACGTGCGTGCGTTTGTACGTGTGGGCATGACTGCACGTGCATGCATGTTTCGTGTGTGGCAGGGGAACCTGTACGGTACCGTAGTAAAGTGGCATGTGTGTGTGTGTGTGAGAGAGAGAGAGAGAGGTGGTGAGTGAGTATGTGTGTGTGTGTGCGTGTGTATGTGTGTGCGTGCGTGCGTCTTATGTGTGCATGAGTTTGTGCTCCTCGGCTTCTGTGTAGGACAATTTATGAGCGCGTTCGGCGAGAGAAGGTGGGACGCGTTCGGGTAGGTATAGGAGTCGAAGGCTGCATTATTCCGGTTCCCAGGCAAGCGATCGGTCCGCCTTGAGACCGGGGAAGGGAAAACCGAGGAACCAGCTTTTGTGGCCCACACCCGATCGTGCGACGAACCGAGCCGCGGTTTCCGCCGCTTCCGGCTTCAACCGTGCCGTCGCAGTTTCCATTCACGGCGGAATGGAAATGTACAGTGCCGCTTCTGCTGCATCCGTGCTTAGCTCTAAAGTACTTTCAGAGCTATACAGGTTTGTTGGCAGACTTCTAGAAAATAAAAATAAAGACAAAGTGAGAGAGAAAGAATGAAAGAGAAATAAAAGAGAAAAACACAGAGGGAAGCAGAGAGAAAGTGAAACTAAGAGGGAGAGATAGCGGGGTTAATGCAAAAGGATAGAAAGTTGGGCGAGCTGGCACGGTAACATATTCCTGGTTGGTAGCTTGAAGTGACACACACACAGACTAGAAAAAGACAGGACGAGCGCTAACTCTCAACTAAATCTTTATTAAACTATCAACATATATATATGTATATAAGTGATTGCAAGTATCGTGGCATACGAACATGGCAAGGTCTAAATACTATCAGGTAAACATATCAAGATGTAGGGAAGCCATAAAAACCAAACAGCAATATTTTCTCAGCACGCGGGTCAATCTCAAGTAATGTCTTTTGTTGTTTGGTTTGTTCTCATAATAGTATGGAGCTGCATGTAAAGTTCACTTACCGTGATTATGAATTCATATACAATAGACTTCCGCCAAGACGAACCCGGTTAAGCCGAATTTTCGGACATGATAATCCAGTGTGTTAGCATTTGGTTGGTTTCCCGTAGGCTCTAGGGGGGAAAAACCCCCTTTGAACATGAACCTGTGATTCTGTCAAGCCGGGCTTCCACAGCTGCCACTGACAGCTGCTGCTCTGTTGAGCGAGAGGGCGAGATCGTCAGGCTTGGAGGAGACGACTCTACTAGCGACGCGAGAATCAAATGGTATTTCTGTGGTCACGGAAAACTGCACCAGCATCGAAGATGACCTGGGAACTCGCAGGGCTGATACCACGAGAAACTGTAATTCAGCAGATCACTGAAGTGCACTTGCAGCCTGCAGGCTAACATTTATGGCGAGGGTACTGCGCGGCGGTATTCGTATGTGAGACAATGATATATACCCTGCATACGTTGGCGTTTTTCTTCAGCAGCATGAGGGCGCTAAAGATGTTTGAGCAAGCTGAGCCAAATGTCAACGTTCGTGACAGCCGCATAGGTTTTCTGGGCGCTAGCAAACAACAATTACAGTCAGTCTACTGTCTTAATCTTTTTGAGCGGGAACACCGGAGCCCCTATAACATTCGGTATTGCAGGCTAGCGACGGCATTTGTTTGCGAAGAGTCGAGAAATGCGACAACAGGCACTAGCTTCGTGTCCGTTGTTTGCAATGTACTCCCGTGTAGAATGGAACAAAAGGTTCCGGCCTAAGAATCTTTCACCAAGTGCCCCGGTGCAAGCTGTGGTTATTCCCAGCCAGCAGGTATTAGTTTCCTGATTGTTCCTAAACTATCTAGTCAAGCGTGAACCAAATAAACATAATGATCTGTAGCTTCTTTCGGTCACCCTATTTCTTTCTCGCTTTCTAAAATTCCACGATAAATAAATTTGTGGGCAGAAGTAGCAGCGAAAATCATACTTAGTGGTATTTAGCCCCAGACCATATGGCTGAGGAACGCGCCGTTTGACCTCGCAGTTTCGCAGTGGGACCTAATGAGTTGGCTGCGACCAGCGCTGCAGGAGAGAAAAGCGTCCAGCAGTACGACTTGCGAGTGCCCCGATGACGTAATGCTCGCGAACGGAGGCTACTCTCGTCGCGCATGCGCGCAACTATTAGGCGGTGCCACTAGGCGGCGCTCGTAGTTAAAAATTAAATTATGGGGTTTTACGTGCCAAAACCACTTTCTGATTATGAGGCACGCCGTAGTGGAGGACTCCGGAAATTTCGACCACCTGGGGTTCTTTAACGTGCACCTAAATCTAAGCACACGGGTGTTTTCGCATTTCGCCCCCATCTAAATGCGGCCGCCGTGGCCGGGATCCGATCCCGCGACCTTGTGCTCAGCAGCCTAACAGCATAGCCACTGAGCAATCACGGCGGGTGGCGCTCGTCGTACTGAAAGCCTCTTACTTACCAGCATTATCTTACCAGCAAGTATATGGCCTGTAGGGTGGGCAACACAGCAACAAAGACGGCCAAGCGGAAAGTCAGCGAGGCTGAAATAATCTCATGGGTAACGCCAATGGAAAGGAAACCTGCCATGAGTAACTACTTAAGAGGAAAAAAACGAAATCATGAAAGAAACAATTTATGATAACTCAAAGGGAAGCTGATTACTTTTCGAAGTGAGATCGGGATGCCTTAGAACACGCACCTATAAAGCGAGATATAAGAAGGAACAAGAAGCATGTGCTTGCTGCGGTAAAGCTAGAGAAACTATAGAGCATGTTTTATTAGAATGTGAAGACGTCTACCCAGCGGTCGATTTAGGCACCACTGGCCTCCTTGAAGCCCTTGGGTTCAGCGGGAGCAGTGGAAAAGTAAACATAATAGGCAATAGGCATTAGTAAGAGGCGATTGAAGGATTGGTGGACGAAAAGTAGGGAAACGACAAAAAGCGGAGACGCACAAAAGCACAGTTACCAATAGGGGATCAGAAAATTTGGGTGTGGGAGTTAAGGCCTATTTTTTATTTTTTTATTTTTTAAACTTTTTTAACTTTAACTTGACTTTTAACTTTTTTAATTAGGCAGTATAATAGCAAGAGCTTGGTGGCGCAACCCACCGCCCCGTTCCAAAGGGGACGCTCATAACATCCATCCAGCCACGCGCTCACGTGTTCACGCTCTAAACGATCAAGATAGTACTATAAATAAAAATGGACAATGCAATACAGCCTCATACGTGTTCAATACGTGTCCTGTTTTACATTCGTCTTTTCGTTTTGATGCTGTTTTCATCTACAGTATTGTGGACATTGGGTGCACCATGCAACACGAGTTTGGTGAATCACTTGGATCTGATAAGGCGACTATATTTTTACAGTCCCTTCGAGTTCGTCCTGGCTGGTATGTCCTGTACTTCTAAAGCTGTCGTTATTAGGTGAAGTGCTTTTTCTTTACCTTACGTACCCATTTTAACATTATCGACTAACACATTTTAACACACGCGACTATCCCTACTGCGCAATTTGTCTTCTTCACGCAGAGGCGCATGGCCATTCCCACACCGCCACCAAGGAATGCTTGCACCATCGTTGTGTACGATTTTTCTTTCGCAGTCTCTCTCTCTCTCTTTCTTTTGTTTTGCTTCATCGGTTCTTGCTTTTCTCGTTCCATTAAATTCCCATCTCCAGCTGGCACGATCAGTCTTCCGCAAGCACGTCCAATCCCACGTCTCTGGCGTTAGCACGGGACGTGATCTTACGAAACGGCCCGCCAGAGCGCGAGTTTTGGGATACCAACACGCACGACACACCCAACTTGAGGCTGCTGCTCCCTGGAATGTGTGCGCGCTCTCGCTTATTCGGTCACAAGGACGCTACGGCAGCGCGCCGTTTTCGGCGCCCACGGCCACTTTCTTCTTCCTCTTCTTGGACGCCGACGGAAGCGTCGCGTATATGCTCTATGCTCGACACTGGAAGCGACGTGTCACCATTTCTTGTGCAGGCGTTCCGAACCCATTTTTCAACGTTGGTAGCAGAGTCGCTTTGCAGTGACTGGGGCTCACGAGAGCGAGAATTCCGCTTGCTTTCAAGTGGCTGCCTTCAACACCGCTGTGGGCGTAGCGTCCCTGCAGGAACTTTCAGTAAATGACGAAGATGAAGCAAGGTAAATATGAGATATATTTTTGAAGAGGTACAAGCTTTGCCGCACGCCTAGTGCACGTAAATTGATGGCACTTAGCTGGTATGGAAGTTTTGAAGCAGTTGTATGTAGTATTTCAATTTCATAATAAATTAGTATGGAAAACTGAGCGTTGCGCAAACTTCAACTAAACTTCAACTTGATACTACTCTTCTTCTCGAAATACCGGATCTACGGCGCTTTGTACACTAATGTGGCGTTACGTGCGCCTGACGTCATCAATGTCACGATGACGCCAAGCGCACGTGACGCTGCGCTGCCGTGCAGCATGTCGCGGCAATGAGGCGACGCAGCATGCTATGACGTTATTGCGCATGCGTCTGCTCCTAGGTACCGCAGCCTAAGCTTGTTTGCAGAATTAAATATTACATCAAATTATTTAGGAGGGTGTGACGCTTGCCAGTATAGCTTTTCATGGTTTAAAAGACTCTGACCCTTATTTAACGCACATAATTACGAGTCAAAATTGTGTCGGTGCTCCTCTTAACTTGAGGCTGGAGACGTTCCCGAACCGCATTTATTGCGCGCTTTCTTCCAGTACGGCCTCGCAGCGGGCACGAAATTTATTTCTGCGAATTATCTTTGATTCATGTATGGTAATGTTAGCTGCTTTCATTGTAATCTTCAAAATGCTTTGATTCCGAGTGAACTTATCCGTATACAGTTTGTAAGTGCGACTGCGTGTAACTAAGGTATAATTTACAGTGCTGCAGCCGTGCATGGAAAGAGAAAGTTCGAAAGGCACGTGACCTAAACTAAACTTCTACGTGCCACTTCGGCGTGGCAGATAATCTGCATTATGTGTTCGTAACTGTAGTTCGGTTATGGCGATAGGTCGTTTCGTCGATACACGTTCAGTCCTTTCTAAAGGAACCGCAGTTGCGCTCCGAGACGGATGGGCTGGTTACCTGCGATTGAGTCGCGACGTCGCAATAACTTTCGGCCATAAGAGAGACCGTTGTGAAGATATATAAGACCTGGCTCGAGCGACAATCGTTCAGTCTTATCGGTTTTCCAAGCGTTGCACCATCAACAGTGCCGCAGTGCGTTCCAATTTCTCGGTAAGTTTAAAACGACAGTCCAGACTCAGTTCGCCATACGACGACGACAAACCATACGATGGCGCCTAGTTTCGATCGGACCCTCAGCCTGCACAGCGGCTTCAACACCGCGTCAAAATTGCGTTTACAAGGGCTTTTCAAGTTGACTCGTTTTCGTACTGAGCGTTCAAGCAGTATAACCACACCGAACGCATTTCCTTCCGTGTCGACGGCGTCGTTTCCGTTAAACGCGACGTGGTTTCGTCCAGGTTTGTTCTCGCCGCTGAATTGCAACGTCGCGTGCGGCTGTACCTTAAAGCGGCAAACAATTGGAGGGGCATTTCAGGTGTGTCCACATCGTGGGGCCTGCGGTAGCTAGACGCGATAACGGCGTGTCGAAAATACTCCGCAACGACACCGCAATAACAGTGGCCGCGCGCTACAACACTATTGGCGAAATGCAAAGCGCATACGAATATCCAAGCGACGTTTCGACGTTTCGGTTCCGGTCTTTGACTTGGCTACCAGTCATATATATTTTTTAATGTTCCGCGGTTGTAACCATGGCCTCTGGGATCGTGTTCTTTTTTTCCTGTGCAGTTTCATTTCCCTTTACAGGATCATTTCTGCATTTAGATTACGAACAAGCAATTTACCATATGGTTTTATTGGTCTCATTGTCCGTTGGCTTTGTATGATCGTGGCAAACAAAAATAAGGTCCCTCGGTTCCCCGTCTTTTCGTTCAGAAGGAAATACAGATTTTCCTGGAGAGAACTTCTTGCGCGTGCAATTGATCGGGCCTGTTTTTTCTAAAACCAACCCATGCCCACTTTTAACAGCCGCCGTTGGTTCATTTGGCCATGACCTTTCAGGCAAAAGCTGAATCCTAATGCGCATCATCTGTTGAACGACGAAAGAAAATACGAGCTGACAATAACAGACTTCGTAAGGTGAACGTTTTGGCTCCCACTTAAGAGCCTTGTTCAGAACGTCCAATCACTGTGATCAAAGTCATTGTTAACTATTCGTCGTGAAGGTGGCCCCGGCCCGTGGGGAAGCTGGAACGTTAAGCTTACTAAATCTTCTGTGATCTGTGTTGGTTTTCTTTCGTGACGCTCCGTCTCGACTCAACGGGATTCCGTCTCGACTTCATCCACTCTATAAACCTCGCAGCAAACCGTGCCTTCGAGCCGAGCCCGTGCACGTGTTCGGGTTGGCCAGTCAAGGACGCCGTAAGCGTACAGCCACTCCAGGCGCGTACGAACCCTTCGCAAGCTTGCCGTCGCTCGCACGCCCACCCACACGTCCGCGTCACGTGTTCCCCGGCCCCGCTGCTGGGCTCTAGACAGAGCGGCGGCGGTGGCGGCGGCGACTTGGAAAGGGAAAGCGCCCTGCCCACACAGGGCGCGCCAGACGTCTCCGTTGACGAGACGGCTCGCGACGCGAAGGGACACATGTGTCTGCGCAGGACGCCCAATGCCACGCGCCTGGAGTGGATTACGGCCGCATTGTTCCCTTCGGGTCTGTAGTGTCTATTGTCAGCGCGTAGCCCAAACTGGCTGGCTCAGTGAAGCGTCGACTCGGGCTAGCCGGTTAGCTTTCAGGCTGGAAAGAACGCGAGAGACCCGAACGAATGAACAGACGACACAATCGCTTGTGTCGTCTGCCCAGCTCGTCGCTGCCTGCTGCGCAGTTTTTCAGCATTGTGCCGTAACAGCGTTTCCCGAACCTCGACAGCGCGAACTTGTTAGCGTTTGCGAGCGCTGCTGCTATCTGTGGGACTTGGAGAAAGTGGCGCAGCCGCGACTGTTTAGAGGACAGGTGCACTGCCTACGAAGGGCGACAAGCTGACGTTGGCAGTGATAAGAGCTCACGTCTTCCAGGTCCAGCAAAAAAAAATCTTTCGACGCCTTCTCAGGCCAATGCAATTTGCAGTGTTGAACGCACATATGTTTTTCAACTTTGCCTTACGATCCACGGGTGTTTCGCCAGGTCCTTCTGTCAGCGGAAGTGCGCCGTGGTGCTGTGGTTGGGGCGTTTTTCGCTCGCATCGCTAATTGCGCCATGCGTAGTCAAGCGCTTGGTTAAGTAGACGCATATGGCGCTCTTCTCCGAGTCATTCAATTTCCTCGGTCAAGGCCTCGAGCGTCGCTTACAAGCGCCAGCGCTTCGCAAGGGCAGGCGAAAGAAAGAGCTGGTTTCACTTTGCGTGGGCATCTTGATGTGTTTCGTATACCATACTCGGTGTCTCAGAATCGAGCGTGCGACCAAGCTAAAAGGTGATTACAAAACGGAGGTATCGACCGACTATATATGTGCAGCTGCCACACCACGTTCGCAAGTCTTTCTCAAATCGAGTTTCCCGTGTCGAGCACTAACTCTGTGTTTTGAATTAATCGCGTGATATGTTTTTGACTCAGTCTTATAGGGAACACCTCTTAGATAGTGGGCCGTTTATTTCAGCCGAGAAACGACATGTTGATCTGCACGTTGCACTTTGGTGCATGGATGCCGGTCTATAGAGCATCACATCAGCGGTTTATATGAGGAGCTTTCTCTTCAGAAAGCCATTTTTTTCCGCTTTCTTGTTTTTCATCGGAAAAAGCAGGCCCCACACGCAACCTTGCTCGACGGATTCAGCCTTGTTTCGTAGTGTATGTTTTAATCGACACGCACTTGATTGGGTGTCCTGCCAACGGCTAGCTCTGATCCCATATTCTCCAGAAATTGTCGCGCCACTTTGGTCGTTAATATTGCGGCATATGCACTTATTGACTTATTTGCAATATGTGAGTGCGTCTTTTGTTTTTCCTGCCTCCATGGTTGAACATGACGTTTTTTTCTTTAAATTTTCACAATTTGATGAGACGTCGCTGTTGTTCTGCCTTCATAACCCCAGTAAGGTGTGCTATAAAACTGGGGCTTGCTGTACTTTCCTACAGTGTGCTTAGAGAAAGCACAGGTCACTCCTTTTCGCACGTTCGCTTCGGTTGACTTAAGCATTTCACGGCTCTGGCGGGCGCAACTCGAAAAAAAAAAAGAAAAAGTGTGCACGAAAACATTGTCTTCCGAATTCTCTCTGCTCCTTACCGACGCTTTTTGCAATTATAAACCTGCCACTTGCATTTTGTTTTGTAGATTTCATTTCTTACCCAAGGAACGCTTAGAGACCCACCGGTGCTTCCATTTCACAATATAAGAGCGTTTCTTTTTTTTTTCTTTCAGACTAGCTTAGAACTGGCGCGAAGGGTTGAAATAGTTTTCCTACATATCCGCCGCAAGAACGCCGAGCAAGAAATCAAGAACAAGGATTTCAGAGTATATATGCTCGCGGGGGAGGGGGAGGGGCGCTGTAATTAGATGCATAATATCAAACACAAGCCTGGGAGATATTTTTTTTTTTTGCGCGTGCGGGTTGCATGTTGCGCTGGCTCGAAAAAAAAAGGGGTGTGCAAGAATATTAAGCTTTGCAGTGGGTGCAAGGATACTATGTAGTGGCGCCGAGTTATTCTTGAAACACAAAATTGACCCCCGCCAAATGCCAGCTCTTTCAAGAGGCTACAGTCGTCCTCTTTTTATTCCTTGAATGCGTAAGTACATTTAAAACTCATTAAACCGCGGTGCTGGCATTGCTTTAACTTGATTCCCCTTTGCCGGTCGCGCTCACAAAGGCGGCATCTCGGAAGATTTGAGCAAAGAACAAAGTTTTTTTTTTCTCTCAATTGTTTTCTCGAAGTGGAGCTTATGGAAACTTGTGTGAAATAGAGAAACGGAGCAGGGGAGCAAGCCATGGGGAAGGACTGCCTATGCATGTTCTCTACAATAGGCCTATGGATTGGTGTGAGCTGGCTCAGGACAGGGCATGATAATCGCTAGGAGAGAGAGGCCTTCGTCTTGCAGTGGGCTGTTGGTGATGCATCTTGGGCTTGCACGAACACTCGTTTCTGGCGGCTCTATACGATGTCTTCGGACCGAGGTCGTAGTGACACACAGTGTTTACGTGAGACGACAAAGCGGGCAAAAAAGAGCGTCTGGTTTCCTCGAGTTGCAACCTCGTCCTCGACCCAACATCGCGGTTGTTAGAAAGAGATTGCGCGGCTATAGCGCGTTTGCTTACAAGTTGACGGAAAAGATCGCGGGCTTCTTTAAGAGATAGGGACCACATACCGTCTCGCTAATAATTGTGATCTCGCAGTATTTATTTTTTTTATCGCAGAAATGAAATAACCGCAAAAATGCGCAGTAAGTGCGTTGTCCCTTCCTATTATAAGAGCTTCGTAAAATTTCTTGTCGAGCTTCAGCGTGTAGTGCTTTTACAGTACGTATGCCCACGTAATTAGACGTCGGGCATACAGTTTATTACTATTGCACCATTATTATACTATAGCAGGCTAGAGACCCGCTTTTCCGCGCAAGCGTTTGGCCTAATGTAATCATCATTATAATTATATAGAATGTAATTATCATTAAGCAACTCTATCTCTTTCTCGGCACATGCGCTACCCAAGTTTTGAGAGGGATATCTTATTTTATTTACAAGAAAGGCAGAAAGGCTAGCCTGAGTTCGCGCGCTCTACAGCATGCTGTATACTCAGCAGTGGGAAAGTGCTTCACACTATGAACAATCTTGCCGACACCACAGACCGCGGTTTCTTTTACGCAGTACGGCCGGATCACACGAGAAGGACGACGGCCTATACAACGTTCAATTTCGACGTTGCTCTCTTTATCACACAGACACCAAGGCTGCTCCGTTACTTTTTATCTCGCTGTGTTAAATCTAATAACCATTTTTAACATCGCAGAACCAGTTTCTACTCCGCGCACTTTCATTTCCGTCTCGTCACACATGTGGAACGTCGCAAGGACGGAAGTACACTGCAGCGCAATCGCTCTAACTCCACAACTCTAGACCGTCCCGATCATTTTCTTCCGTTTCCTTCTTGATAAGCCGGTCTTTATCTCTCCTCGCCTGCCTCGAATATATATGCGGAGGCTTGCGAGAGCATAAGTTCGGGCTTACGGCGACATACCGCGCATAATTCGGCCAAAGGAAAAGAAAGAAAGAAGTAGTAAAAACGAGGGCAGGGGGCAGAGCGATGTCAAAAAGAAGCCTGAAGTATCGGGCATGGGCGACCACGCTACTGCTACCCGCAGGATACAGCAAGAAGGGGGGTGGGGGGTGGGGGGCACTATCTGTGGCCCACCCACGAAACCTTTTTCGCTCCCTCGTTCTTCCTCCACCAGGGCGCGCGGCTGGCAGCAATGCGCGATATACGTCTGGTATGCACAGACGGACAAGGTTCCGTCTGTATGCACAGCCGGTAGACAGATGACGTGACGACCTACGGACCGCGGGGGCGGCTTCCGGCGGCACACGGCGGAAACCGCGGGCGACGGTTCGCCCTAATCGTCTCGTGTCCGTCGGGGAAGAAAGAATAAAAAAAGAAACCTCGTGGTCGCGGGCCCGTTACGCTTTCTCTCTGTTCAGCCGCTTGTACCCCCCTCCCCCTCGACTCCCTCCCCCCCCCCCTCGCACTGCTGCGCTTGCATATATTCAAGAGACAGTCAACGCGGTGGCACGCACGGGGTTGCGACGGCGGGCTTGCAGCGGCCGAGCCGACGGCGCCTTTCGGGTTTTACTCGCGCAGAGCATGCGGTGACCGCGACGGATTGGCGAAGCATTCCCCGGGCTGCCCTAATGAGACCGTGGCGGCGAGTGTGTGTGTGTGTGTGTGTGTGTGTGTGTGTGTGTGTGTGTGTGTGTGTGTGTGTGTGTGTGTGTGTGTGTGTGTGAGGGGAGAGGAGGGGAGGGAGAAAGGTCCTGATGAGCGAAAGATATCACCGCCGCGCGACTGGTGGGAGATGGGGGTTGCGCCCCTCCCCCCGCGGTCTCGTATACGCGTTATAGGCGTTTGCTTTTACGACGGCGTTTCGTATGCGGGGAGCAGACGGCGATACCGGGAGGGAAAGGATTGAAGTGGAAAGCGAGAAATGAGGACGAAGAAGGAAGGGGGGAGCTCCCGAGATTTTTATGCGGGTCCAAACTTAGGCCACGCGTATACAGATACCTAAATAGGTGCTGCTCGTATAACGCCCCGGCGTCGCTCGTATCGGCGGCAGCGAGGAATCGCTATGTACCGTGTGGTGAAGCGGCTCGCTGCCGAGAGTTATAGGTGCAAAAGAAATGCGGAATCGTGACCGGAAATTCGGCGCTGCTGTGCGGACGTGCATATAGATGCGTCGTACGTTTGCGCTGACTATACACTAACGCGTGAAGAGAGCAAAAACAAACAAACAAATAAAAAAGCCTTTCGCGCGTGTCCGCGCGAAACGAAGAAACGAGACGCGAACTCGGGTGGCAACGGGCGCGTGGTAACTTGTGGTCAAGCTTGCCGCGCGCTCTAGGAATAATAATGTGCGTTAATCTGCGGTTCCAACCTCGACGCAGGGTTGCGCTTCGGTGGCGTTCCGGTAAGCTGGTTAAGGCGATGGCTCCGCGCTTTGTGTAGAGTTGGGTTGAACGCGCTCGCTTGTGCCAGAGTGGGAACTCTCGTTGCCACGTCTCTGTGACACCGAAAACAAAAAAAAGTTTCGCCTGCGTTGTTTTAGGTTGCAAAACTTCGCGTAAGCGAGAGCTAAAAGAATTGGGCTGAACCCCCACCGTGGAGTTGTCCAAGTATGCCTGAGCATTGTGCCACTTGCTCATTTCTACGCAGCTCAGTGTCATTGTCAGTGTAATCAAACTTGATCTCACCAGAAAAACCCCTTATCAACCCATATCCGTTGTTACCAATCTTATCAAGCTCGAGCCGACCCTCATCTGTCCTTATTAGCCTTATCTGGCATGATCCAACTCCTATCGGTCCTTATCAGCCTCATCGGAGTTGATCCGACCCCTATCAACGCGTATCGGTGCTAATTAACCTTATTGGCAATACCAACCGACCATCAGAGGCCATTATCGCTCTTTAGCACCTTATCCATCCGTGTCGAACCATTATCAACCGTGACGAGACCCACCATAAGCCCTCATCACTCCTTATCATCCTTATCAACTCAATGACTGCTTAATTCTTTGGATTGCTTGACGCTAGCGCATGAGCCCTAAGCGATCGGTGGCATTTCAGTCGGTGAAGGAACGCCCCAACGGAAGGCACATACCGCGACCACCGAAACACATCGGGGATGTGGCGGGTTCGGCATTAAATTTTGGCAAAACCAGAATTTTTACGACGTCTACAAGGCTCTGCATCGGCCCTACATGTGGTTCTAGAGATGGATATTATTCCACCATCACCAAATCTTTTCACAAATTCTTCATAGAAACGGTTCTTCTTAAATATTTGTTTTGTACCACCGGTACAGCGCATTCATATGGTTCCGGTATATCCACCTTTTGCAAGCGTGTGTGTCACAGTGAAACCCCGCCCCGAAATTAATGCCGAGTCCCTCACTACGACGTGCCTCATAATCAAATCGTGGTTTGAGCGTGTAAAACCTCAGACTTTATTTTAGAGCGCAGCTCTTATACCCTAGTTACACGGGCCGCTTAACCCGCCGTGGTTGCTCAGTGGCTATGGTGTTAGGCTGCTGAGCACGAGGTCGCGGGATCGAATCCCGGCCACGGCGGCCGCATTTCGATGAGGGCGAAAACACCCGTGTACTTAGATTTAGGCGCACGTTAATGAACCCCAGGTGGTCGAAATTTCCGGAGTCCTCCACTACGGTGTGCCTCGTTATCAGAAAGTGGTTTTGGCACGTAAAACCCCATAATTTTTTTAACACGGGCCGCTTAACCGCGGTTAAACTTAACCGTGGTTAACTCGCTCAACCGTGGTTAACGCGAACCGTAGTCCGCCAGAGTTAGACGCCTGCATAGAGTTTCTCACTATAACACCTAGAGGGTAATCTGGCGCCACCGTCTATATGGGAGTTTCTTAAGGGGGCACCGTGCAGTCATGAGAATGACGGTATATGTGTCTGCGAGGCTCGTGTTGGCTATTGTTGTAAGAGCCTTCGTCTAAAACGTGGATATGGCTACGCAGATAACGCGTTCTCAAAGTAAAATCTTCATGAAATGTTTCCATTCACGCATATTACATCTTTACTCACCTACAACGCATGACCAAGCGAAGAGAAGCAAGAACCGACGACCACCTGTTTCAAAGCGAGCGCGAACCTTGTCCTCTGTCTTTCAACTTTAGCGGCCCGCTGATGCTTTTTACGTAACATGTAGTCGTACACACAATAACAAGTACTCATAGTTAAACAAAACATGTTTTCGCGTAATTATAAAGTTAAAACAGCTTGTGCTGTTCTAGTAGAAAATGAATCATTGTGACAGACGAAACGGTACTTGCCAAGCGCGTCTTCAAGGTGTCCCGTCTCTACGAGAACGATGCCAATCCGAATCCACAATATACCGGCATTCCCATGCATACCACAGCGCAGCAGCGCCAGATTTCCCTCTAGGTAATGTAGTGAGAAACTCTATGGACGCCTGTTCCTGGGCTGAGAGTCGGCGTCGGCGTAACCGCGGGCGCGCCTTACTGCTCGCGCGTTCGTCGCCCTTCTCTTCCACAGCTGGCTTTGATGCGGCTCATCGTGCTAGCGTTCCCATACTGCCCCTCCCTCTGCGAAGGTGCTGACGGCACTGACCCACTGCAAGTCGGTGCTGTGATTTTGGTCTAAAATTCATTGCCTCAATACATCGCGGAATGAAAACGCGTATAAAGCTCCGATCAAATTTCGCGTTAGGGCGTATCGTAATCGTCGGGCATTTGTTCTTTTTTTTTCTTCTTCTCTTTATCCGTGCAACGTGCAGCCACATCGTCTGCGTACGCCAGAAGCTTTACTTCAGTGCCTTGCACACGAAACCCGTGAATGAATTAATTTTCAATAATACTCCTACACAACACACACACACACACATATATATATATATATATATATATATATATATATATATATATATATATATATATATATATATATATATATATATATATATATATATACATACACACACACACACACTGATGAATAGTGGGCGGAGAGCACATCCCTGACTGTCGTACCGCCAGTTCATGACACTTTTTGTAGAGTGCGTTTTCTGTGACCGGCAATAAGATAATAAAGAAAGAAAAAAAGTGTTTAGCCGAGTGGGTAAGACACTCGGCTTCGTAAGAACAAAAATCTAGAAACCAGTTTCTTTAAGTATAAATTCGGCAATGAGACAGGCCACCCTGACTCAACTTGCGAAACAAGTTGTTCCTGCCTGTTCTTTCATAATCTGACTGCCACACAAACAAAGCGAGCTCGAACAGCAGCAGTGGCAAAGTGAATATTGTCAGGCGGTGGCAGCAGTGTGTATTGATGTATTTGCCGGATGTCTAGAAACAAAGAAAAAAAAAAGAGAAGCTCGGCTTCCGAGCGTGCGGTCGTAGATTCGAAACTCACCACCGCCAGCGTATTTCCCTCCAGAATTTATTCTTTCTTTTTCTCTAAACAAATTACATTGTGGGGTATTACGTGCCAAAAACAACGATCCGATTGTGAGGCACGCCGTAGTGGGGGACTCTGAAAATTTGGACCACCTGGGGTTCTTCAACGTGCACCTAAATCTAAGTACACGGGTGCTCCCGCATTTCGCCCCCTTCGAAATGCGGCTGCCGTGGCTGGGATTCGATCCCGCGACCTCGTGCTTAGCAGCGCAACACCGTAACCCCTAAGCAACTGTGGCGGGTACTTCTTTTTCTTCGTCTTTATGCGAACGCATCGTGTTACGCATAACGGACGGACAGGCAGAGCGGCGGACAGATTTCCTGGGTCAGTCGGCTAGAATGCATACGCATTAAAATGCGAATCGGTCAAATAATAAGTGAGGATGAAAGGTAGTGATGCACGTCTTTTGGACGTTTAGGCGGGTGGCTTATATTGTAATGCGCCAGTAATGCTTATAATTTTCTGGAGTGAGAGAGAGAAAAAGAAACATGAGGAAGGACGGGAAGGTCTTATATCGCGTGCTAGAAGGATCCGCATGGGTGCTCTGATAAGAATTATAATATAATATTTTAGTAAAAAGTAAAATAAAGCACATGACATAATAAGCGCACTGTGAAACCACGCTGCTTTATCACGCAGTTTATACGAGTGAGAGTAATACGTGGGCTGTGATTTATTTCCTGCGATGTGTGCAATGTCACAGGTCACTCACACTAACCACATGCTTATTATGCACATCGTGCAAAACGCATCAGTGTGGCACCTCGTACGTGTTGAGTAAGTCTGTGTCCTCAAGGTGGTGTTCAAGTCCTTTCAACGTTTTTCTCTGTGCTTTCGATAGTCATAAATGGAGCAACCATTCGGCAGTGCAGATCAGTACCGTGTAGAGTTCTCCGAACTATGCCGTCTATGCGTAGCACGTCCGTTGCTGTCGGAGAGCATGGGTTGAATGGCCTCATCGCCGTTGCATTCACGAACAATTCGAGGATGGTACGAATTTGATGCTGTGCCGGAAACGTTTTGTATGGGCTATACCGAGGGCGCAGTCGTCGATTTTCAATCAATCAATCAATCAATCAATCAATCAATCAATCAATCAATCAATCAATCAATCAATCAATTAGTCAATCAATCAATCAATACGCATTATGATAATCTACTGAACTCATAGTTGGTACGTGAGAAAGGTGGCAGCCATTTTGCTTTTTCTCTAATGTTACACGAGGTAACTATGGGCGCAGTAAGGTTACGCAACTACAAAAATGTGCGATTGTTGCATCTGAAGTATTCAAGTATTTTTGACATTTTAGAGTAAGGTTAAAATTATAAAAATGTTGCATGGGCAAATTTTAAGGATGCGGCGAGGGGGGTGGGGTGGGGGGTGGAACAGCTTTAAGCATGGGCATCATACTGGGCACTTGCTATAAGGCGAACTGCCTCTCCTCTGGAGCACAGTCAACTTCTGTAGATTGGCTTTTGTAGTATTACCGTATACTAAGTGGCAATATGTAAGGTTAGGGGAAAATAGAGTATTTTAAATAATTTGCTTAGCGTTACCTGGCAAAATATTTGCAGTCATTTAGGCAAACTCCGCAAGCATTAGCCAGTCGTGTAGCGATGAGGTCTACGTGATCCTTCCAGATCAGATGATAACTAAAAAAACTCCCAAGGTTTTGACATTTGTTGCGAGTTCTATACTATCAGATCCAAGCTGTAGTGTAAACTCTTCATTGATATGTCGTTGTGGCGGGGTGAAAGGAATAGCTTTCGTTTTTGTAGTATTCAGTTTTAGCGAGTTGACTGTGCTCCATTCAGCTAGGTGCTTTAGTGTGCCATTGAATATCGCGAGATCTAAAAAAAAAGTGCTTCTGTCATCTGCATAAACTATGAAGTGGGCGTCTTTAAAAATGTGTATTATATCATAGACGTAGATATTGAAGAGTATCGGTCATACTATCGGTGCTCCCACAGTTATTTCTTTCACGACAGATTGTTCTGACGTGATGGTAACGCATTGTTTTCTGTGCTCTAGATATGAAATTTAGATATGACTCAAAACGCGCACTCCGAAATCTGCAATGCTTTAGTTTTGTAAATAAATTTTGATGATGAAGTCTATCGAACGCTTTAGAATAGCCAATAAAGACACCTAATAAGAATTCCTTGTTTTCAAAACTGTTTAGGATTAGATCCTTTTGTGTTAATAAAGCCAATTCCGTTGATATTCCTTCACGGAAGCCGAACTGTTACGTCATTATGATGGGGTATTTATCAGAGAAAGACGTCATTATTTTGCAAATAATTTTTTCCAAACCTTTTGATATGTACGTTGTCAATGTACGAAAACTAGCATATCTTACTTAGTTCGCCCACAACTAGAATACGCTTCATCCACATGGTCACCATATCAAGATTACCTGATCCGCATGTTGAAAAGCCGTTCAGAACAGGGCAGCCATGTTCATCTCTTGGCAACTACGACTATCATTCGAGCATTACCCGAATAAAACAAGACTTTGCATTTCAGTCGTTAGAAGATCGCCGCGTCATTGCTCTTTTGTGTCTGTTTCACCGGTACATATATAGTAATAACTTTCACTATTTGCCGCTTCATGCTACCGTGCGCACATCTCGACGCATTCACAACGCACTTAGTTTCAGGCACATTCATGGTCAAACGCAGGCATTTAACTCATCAACACTACAAAGAGCTATTGCACATTGGAACGGTCTCCCGGATCACATTGCATCCATCTCCAATCGTTAAACACTCCGTGATAACCTGAATTCGTTGCGTGTTATTATTGTATAATGATGTTGCGCTTTGCTATTTTTGTCATGCAATTACTGTTGGCCCCCTTACTCAATGCCTTTCAATGGGCCTGTAAGGTAATGTAAATAAATAAATAAATAAATAAATAAATAAATAAATAAATAAATAAATAAATAAATAAATAAATAAATAAATAAATAAATAAACGGGTAGGTCAGATACTGGCCGATAATTAGAGAACTTATTTTTGTCACCTGGTTTGCTATCTTTCAAGGGCATAAAAGTGGAAAAGACGTGATCTGAAGTTATTGGCGCGAAAGAAACTGTATGTGGATTGCACGGACCCAGAAATAAAGTTGCCGCCGCTTTGTGATTGCTTTTTTCCGAGCTAGTAAAGTAATCGTTAAATTTGTTTGCAGGTTCTACGCATTTTAGGGTCCTGTTATGTTGAATTAGCTCAAGCTCATCAGTCTGGTAGATATTCCAATTTAATAACTTGTTCATTTCGCGCCATTGCATCTCGCTCCGATTTCTTATTTGACTGAAAATGTTTTCCAAATGAACTTTTTAAGCATTTCTCAAAAACTTTGTTACCTGGTTGAGATATTCCTTGAACACTGTAAAACCACTTGTATCCCTTGTTTTTACAAAGTATAATTATTTCTTTTTGCTTATCATGACGACGCCTTCATTAGTCAGCCATAGTTTACGAATCCTGGAACATTTTTTAAAGGTTTTGAACTGAAAACGCTTCTCATACACATCTTTCAAAATGCGCAGGAACGTGTTATATGCTCTGTCGGGGTCTGTGCACTGAAACACAGGTGCCCAGTCTACGTTTGCGGTTTGATTACGGAACATGTCCAGTGTCTTGCGGTTTATTTCTTGTACAAGAAATGTCTCCGAGTGATGAGCACCGGCCCTTCGAACCTGCGCCGAACCGACAGAACATATAGATGGGTAACTGATCACCCATATCAAGCCACGATAGTGCCCGATCTTGCGTCCACGTTAGTACAGTTTGTTATAGAAAGGTCAAGAAGTCTATCGGAAGTGTTTATAAGGCACGTTGGTGGGGGTTATCACATTTATACGTTAAAATGACTGCAGAAGAAGTTGCGTATCACGCGTGTTCTTAGTAAAAGGCTATAACGTCGAAGTCACCGTCCTTCGTGAAGTATAGGTCATTTAGGCAGACGAAACTTTGAAAAAAGTGTCCATATTCCCATTTGGTGGGCGCTACATTGCAACAAAAGCATGTTTTTTTTTGCATCGCACGCTTGAGACTTCATAGTCTGGCGTTATAAGGGAGAATTCTGATAGCATCGTGCGTGACAATGCATTCGAGACTAACTGTAACACGCCCCCACCGCTGCGGGTAGACCTGTTTAAAAGTGAAGTTTGCCAGCCGGGGACACGAAGTACGTCGTCATGATGTTTGTATGAAGTTTCTGATTTGTGCATTGGTACTCATTGCGAGCTCGAGATCTAAGAACAATTTCTTTTAAAAAGAAAGCGTACATTTCGATAGCAGTAGAACATTCTTAAGATTTGCCGCCGTGCCGGACAGAATACTGGAATGCACGAAAACGCAAGGAGTATGAAGTTTATCGTAAAATGAACCCTCATGTCTATTTAGTTATGGAGTTAAACAACAACAACAACAACAACAACAACAACAACAACAACAACAACAACAACAACAACAACAACAACAACAACAACAACAACGACAACGACGACAACGACGACGACGACGACGACGACGACGACGACGACGACGACAACAGCAAAAAAGGAAAACCTGTCGATTAGTTTATTCTTCCTTTGAGTTATCTTCCGGTGTTCTTTTCACATGGCTAAAAAAATTGAACCACGTTTGTTTTTTCTTCGTAATGTGAGCAGGATGAAGCTGATCCCGAAACATCAAAAACAGTGACCAGCAATAACACGCATGCACGCACGTACGCACGCCCACGCACGCACGCATACTACGCACACACGCATACTACGCACACACGCATACTACGCACACACGCACAAACACACACAAACATACGCACGCGCACACAAATGCAGAAAGCAATGCATCGCAAGTAAGAATTTATAAAACGCGACAATTTTCTCCGGACTCAACACAGTCAACTATAACGCGCCGAATACAGAAGGAACGTGCACCGACGCCTGTGAGCGCTCATTGTGAAGTTTTTATTATTATTATTTGTTTTGAACACATATACACATATACACAATTTACAGGAAAGGGAAAGCGACGAGCAGGCTGGCAACTGCCACCGGAAGGGGCACAACGCCTGCCTACTCTTCTGAAGGGAGGTGATCAACAGCAACACAGAAATGGAAGACAGGAAGGAGGAGAGGCACAAACAGTAAAATAAGAAGAGAGACGGCCAAGTTTCTTATCGTGTGGACCTAACCAGCTTTATTTTCAGCCTACGCCGACCAGCGGCCAACGTTGCTACACGTTGCTTTTGATGTGCGCAATTCGCACGGCGAAAAAAAAAATTATATGTGCAGAAACAGACGAAAGACTCATAGGGAAGATATCTGAACACGAGCGCTCGTGTTCCATTCCCTACGTCTATCTCTGTTCTTGAGTTTATATTTTTTCCGACGTGAATCCATGCCAAGTTGCTCAGTTCACTACCCTTATCAATCGAGAAGGGCTACCTCAATTCTGCATTGGTTTTCTTCCCATCAGCGACAACGCCGGTGGCTGCGACGGCGACTGTTCGACCTTTCACGTCAGCGGCCCCACCTTATCATACTGGGGACTGATTGACCGCTACGTGACCGCACTAGAACGGAGCAGAACTTGCGTGAAACCTGAGCAGACGCAGTTCTTCGACCTAAGCGTCCGCGGAACAGTGGCCGATCGCCACGCTAACGACCGGCCGCAGCGTGCCTTATGAAAGGTTTATTTCGGGACCGGTATAGTGACAGATTCATTATTGAACCGGGGCTAAAAGCGGCGACAGCGGTCGACGACGCAGCATTGTGGGACGACTCGATTAGGTCCAGGCTTTTTCATTTCACTTTCCTTAAGTGCACGCTGTGTTTTATATGCTGTTGATGTTGTTCGTTCTTTCTTTGAGCATGCAACAGAAATAATTTTAATGGCTGTGAGAAATGTAGCCAGCCGTGGGAAACGCAATCACCTGACGAATCATGAAGTTGCGAACGGCAGTCCTGTGGAAGAAATTTGAAAGGCGAAGATTAGATAGATAGATAGATAGATAGATAGATAGATAGATAGATAGATAGATAGATAGATAGATAGATAGATAGATAGATAGGATAGATAGGATAGATAAGATAGATAAGATAGATAGATAGATAGATAGATAGATAGATAGATAGATAGATAGATAGATAGATAGATAGATAGATAGATAGATAGATAGATAGATAGATAGATAGATGGGAGAAGGCAGGGGTGTTAACAAGAAAAGCATTTGGTTATCTGTTCTACACCAGAGGAAGGGAATATGGGAATCGAAAGATTAGAGTGAGGGTAAGAGAAGACGCAGGGAAAGCGCTTTCCTGACGGACCGATGTCCGTGAAGTTGACTAGAAGGTGACGGCTGTGTAAGCCTTCGTGTAGGCGAGTCCTAAGCGTAGCCGACGCAGAAGCCAAGCCTCACGTTGGTGCAGCCCGGGTGGTAGAAGGTGTTCCAGCGTGCGTTAAGATTTAGTTTGTATAGTCTGGTGTGGCTTATATTTGGGGTGTACTTCTCTCTGCCAACGAGATGAAGAAGAGAGAAATAATAAGACGAGAGAGAGCGCGTAGCTTACATTTGCAATAACCCAGATAGCCTAGTGAGCGTTCCAATGCTATCCACTCGGTACTCGTGAGTGATAGTCTATAGTGCCGACTTTGATTAGACAACATTACATAGCGCACATGACACCGTACAATAAAGCGTGCCGATCCCGGAGGTAGTGTTTAATCCTTATGGGTGTGTCGTTACTGATACTGCTAACGCGTCAGACGCTCATGTCTAGAATATGAGAACCTGCGCGTTTTACGTCATTAATCTTGTCGTTTTCTTTTCTTCTCCGACCGTATATACAAGCGGCAAAGATAACTTTACAAACACTCGTTTAGTTTTGTTTGCTTTCACTTACTGGACATTCTGGTTAATCCTGCGTTTTTTTTTTCAAATTTGGCGTGGCTACGTACGTCGCAATGAAATTAACCCCAAGAAAGAAAGGGCAAGAAATGTCGACACATGGTATACTCAAGTGCTACTGGCAGCTGCATTGAGAGGGTTACCTTTACAACAGCCGCTATTGAAGTTATGTTGTGTTTCTGCAGAGTTTATCTTGCCTCCAATTGAGATTCCGTCGAGATGCAATTGACAATCGCGCAACGACTTTCGCCAGACTAGAACGCCGACGTGGAAAAGAAGGAACGCGAAACGATCGCTCCGCATATTCGGCCGCGCTTTTAGAGACTTTTAGCCTGTCCACTATTCCGGTAAACGGGAGCGGTTTGAGCGGATTGCCGGATTTGCGGGGGCGTAAACGTGAGCGGCCAGAGCGGTGCAGCCGCCTGGTAGCGTATAGAGTTCAACCAGACAAGCACAGAGCTAAAACTACAGTAATCCACTATATTCTGCTTCGATACTGGTGCAAATTTTTCGCAGCGGCGTAATTGTGAACACGATTACGCCACTGTCGAAAATTTACACCAGCAGCTAAACAGAATATGGCAATTAGCTTTGCGTTTGCGTGGTTGAGCTTTGCGCCACCAGCTGGTGCCACCGATCTGGACGCTCACGCTCACGCCCCCGCTCATCCGGCAAACCGCCCGCGCTTGCCGCAATACCGGACACGCTAAAAGTCTCTATTGACTCGCCGAATGCGTCCACTTTAATTTGAGCGCGCCGATATGCGAGCGGGGGGTCATCGATACCGGGACCCACACCGCGCACGAAAAAGAAAAGAGAGCGAAGACGCGGCTCGGGCAGCAACCGAACTCGAGCAAGCGAGCGGACGACGTCCGATCGGGTCACGTATATACCGTCCGAAAAAAAGAAAAAAACAAAGTACTTCATTGAGTGTTGAAGTGCGCCCCGGATCGTACATGAGACCACGAGCTGCAGACCGGCACTCAAACAAATCAGATGGGAAACAAGACAGCACGAGCGCGAAACCGCGGCTCCTGTATAGCGGTCGTCGATCGCCCTTTCTCTTCTGGCATTTTATTCGTTTATTTATTTTATTTCCCTACGAAGTCCGGCCGCCGCCTTCGACCGAGTCTGTGTACGGCGCCAGCACCGCGTGCGGGCCAGTGGGCCGACGGCGAGGACCAGCCACGCTATTTATACATCGGCGTGCGATCGGTCTGCAGGGTTCAGCCTTGTTGCATGCACGGCAGCACGCACGAACTCGCGCGTGGCCGGCGCTTGCAGAGAGAGCAGCGGTTGTGTTGACTAGATGGACGTACACCGAGGGAGCGGCAGGACACTCGTACCAAGGAGCGGCGGTCCCGTCTCGTCCTTATCGGCTACGCCAATCGCGTCGACGATTGGTCAGCTCATGCATGCCGTGCAATTGACGGTGCAGTGTTTCTGTTACACTCTAAGAACAGTTTACACCCTTTGGCGTGCGCCTTCTGCCACAGAACAATAATCGTCATCTGCCTTGATGCGTTTCCTTTCTTTATCGCTGCGAGCCCGGACCTTTCCAGTAACGAACTGCACGCGCGTTATCAGCATAGAACAGTTTACACCCTTTGGAGTGCCCCTTTTGATAACGCGCGTGCCGTTCGTTACTGGAAGGTTCCGGGCTCGCAGCGATAAAGAAAGGAAACGCATCAAGGCAGATAACGATTATTCTTGTGTGGCAGAAGGGGCAGGCAAAAGGGTGTAAACTGTTCTTAGAGTGTAGAAGAAAGATAAGCGAGGAAAGGCTTCGCAGACTTCGAGATTTCCTCCGGCTTATAAAACTCGGTTACTGCGACAGCATCGATGATCTCGCGGCGGGAACTGCCGCCGTCTTGAGTATATATAGAACTTGTTTTGGGCTCGTTTCGTGCACGCTCCTTTTACGGTAATTCTAGCGGGAAGCAAACGAAACGCGCGTAAACAGAGACACGGGACGACCGCTTGTCATGCGTGGTTGTGGTGTTTTGAGGCTGACAGTTGCTGCGTCTGACATCATCTCGCGATGTCACTGGGGTATGCTTCCATGCACAAAAGACTAACAATAATAATATTTGGGGTTTTACGTGCCAAAACCACTTTCTGATTATGAGGCACGCCGTAGTGGAGGACTCCGGAAATTTTGACCACCTGGGGTTCTTTAACGTGACCCTAAGTCTAAGCACACGGGTGTTTTCGCATTTCGCCCCCATCGAAATGCGGCCGCCGTGGCCGGGATTCGATCCCGCGACCTCGTGCTCAGCAGCCCAACACCACAGCCACTGAGCACATGCACAAAAGACATAGCAGCCTCTCGTATGAGTGCAAGGAGAATGCGTGAAGCTTCCTTGTTGGCTATAAATCGCCCTTCTGGAAGCGCAAGACAGACGTTTTAAATAGAAAGAAAAGAAGGGAAGTCAATTAGACTTTATCCTGTTTACTACTCTACAAAGGGGAAAGGGTAGTTAAAGTGATGATATATATATATATATATATATATATATATATATATATATATATATATATGTATATATAATAATCAAGACGAAAGCAGTAATCCACATCAATTACCCATACTAGACAAGGTACACCATGCATGTACATAGCCGGACATCCAAGCCTGTCGTCTCCGAGGTGTTGTATGGAAGGGTTCCTATGGCTTATCTTAGCCGATGAGAGCTGAGGCCAGGCCCACCGGTCGATTGTCTACAGTCCGTTGTCGACAGTATGGAAACACAAAGTCTACCTGGCACACTTGCGGAAGGTCTTTATTCCTTAGGTGCTCAGAAAGCTTGGGCATGACCGCAGCGAGTTTTCGATGTCTCCTGTTCCGTTGAACGATTTATGGCGGATAATCGGTACGCAATCTTCTAAGTGATCATGCAGGCACATAAGCATATATAGATCTCCTCCTTGTCTCGTGGAGGAGGGGTGCTTTCTCTCGCCGAAACCACTTCGTTACGCAGGGCATGCCTTCTTCGGACGAATTTGGTGTCTCATGATACTTTGGAGTATGCTGTGATTAAAAAATAAAGAAGAAAAAGGAAAAGGCAGCCTTTGCAGCCCAGAGTTATTGACTGCGCACAGCAGCGCTCCACTGCAATATTGTGCTCCTTCACATGGAAACTCCTATCAAGCAAATGAACGGAGCTCAGCAAATCTTGTTGTTAGATGAGTCGGTTCGTAATGCTTAAGAGCATTATTGCTCTTGTCCGCGTCGGTACCCTACATCGTCCTTGTCTGTCTTTGGCGTAGTATCTGTTCTTAAACCGAACGAACGTTTACATAACTAACGCTGAACATTAGCCGTGACTTGAACGCCACTGTGCGCAGTTGTCACTTCGGTCCCCTGCGAACGGACAGATTCGTCCTAAGCTTTATTTTCGTTTTGCAAGGTTCGACCGTGATGTCACAATAAGCGGCGATTCTACGACAAGCCGGCCGCGACATACAAGGAACCACGACGGTATACAATGAGCCGTCATGTCACAATCAGCCGCGGTGTTACTACAACGGAGCGTGTTGTTAAAGCTACATAGCGGTACATCATTAAGTGAAATAAAAGCTTTGCTTTACAGAAAACGTCGAGGCCGAGAGTCCCAGTACGAAGTCAATGTACAATTTGGTGCGAAAACTGTAAATTACTTTAACGGATAACGGCGCCACAGCGAGCGTGGCGTGGCGTCTCTTCCTCTCGCTTCTCGCTCCCACCGATGAGGGTGTTCACCGAGACCTTCGCTTTGGCGTCGTCAAAACACAATGCCGTTCGCTCCCTTCACTGGTATTGCAGCGTTCCGCAACGCTAAGACGCATGCGGCCACAGACACGAATGGCCGAGCGGCCGAGCAAAACAGGCCGGTTCCCTATTGCACACTCGCGGTGGCGGCTGCGGCTGCCGACGGCTCGCCTGGACTTCGTCTGTTTACCAGCGCGCCCGCTGCCGGAAACAATAAACTATAGACATGTGAGCAGCGAGTGAGAGGGCGGAAGACTAAACCACGTGCAAGCGCGTGCGGGTAAACCGGGCGGCGCCGTCCCGTGTCCTTAGTATATTACCGCAAGACCTCGCCTTACAATAACGCGATGTTTATTTCCGAAATTCGGCTCGTCAAATCTGCTTCGTATATTACGTTCGAACACCATCCAGTTCTCCGTATTTAGTTGTTCTTATATTATTTTTTTCTTCCTTGTTTATCGGGTGTATTCGGGAGGGGGCGCCCTATATACGCACTACGACTGCAATGCCACTGGAGCTTTACATCGTTCTTTTTTTTTTTTTTTTTTGCTGGCATGCTTAATATGCATTTTCGTATGCACAGCGCCTCACTACATCAGTGTTACTCAGTGGTTTCTCTGCACTTACGGGAAGTTCGCTTCCTTCGGGTACCGAGTGGTGCGTGGATTCTACTTGAATGAAATGGCGGATTCACTGGCACGAGCATGCCTCGGCGGCCTTGTTATATTTCGGCTCATGTAAATGCGAATAGGTACAGGCATTTCTCTACACTGTATTGGATTGGATTGGAGAAACTTTATTTACGCCTGCAGTTGGGCGCTCGCGCGCCTCAACGAGGGCCTACGTCATCCTCGAAGTTGCCGTTACTCGGCGCGGGTCTCCGCTCGCCGTTGCCGGCTCGCTGGGTCCGTGCCTTTCGAGCGCCTCGAGGACCTGCTGGACGGCCCAGAGCTGATCGTCTCGGTCGTAGCTCTTCGCGGCTGCCTCTCTACACTGTAAAAATGTTTACACCCTTAAGGAAGTTTTTTTGTCGCACTGCTAATAACCTTACCGTTAGGGTCCCGCAAAAAAAATTATAGAGGATGGAAACGGAGCTCTAACTAGACGTGCCATGACAAAAGAAACTCTCCTGTCGGATATTTATGTGCGCCCAACGCTGTCAAATTGATTACATATTTTTCAACTACCTCTTTTGTCATCGCACGTCCAGTTAGAGCCTCACTGTCCTCCTCTATGAATCTTTTGAAATTAAGACCCTAACGTTAAGTGTGTTACCAGTGAAACAAGAAAACACACTTAAGGGTGTAAACATTTTTACAGTGGATATCTCAATATTCCACGATATCTACTCTGTCATTGTTTCTCGACTTTCATCATCACGTCGGTGTTCCCCCCAAAACAATGACCGGTGTCCCTTAACCTAATTTGAAATTTCACAAATAGGCGCGACTGTTGGCTTCCGTTAAAGTTTCATTCACGCAGATCTTGTCTGAATCTGTCCCCTTTGTGTTACTTGTTTTACTAAGTTTTTAGCTAATT
This sequence comes from Dermacentor albipictus, assembly GCF_038994185.2. NCBI lineage: Eukaryota > Metazoa > Arthropoda > Arachnida > Ixodida > Ixodidae > Dermacentor > Dermacentor albipictus. Next base: position 112,201,880 of record NC_091825.1, on the reverse strand, counting down.
ACCTTATGGCCCATATTGCAATTTACGAATTCTAGCTGTGGATTTCGCAAGGCCGGTCCACTTGGAACGAATTCTCAGAATGACATCAGTTTCGGGATATTGATTTCCGAAATTTGCGGAGAAATTCATTGGCGTTCCGGATAGTTTCGTGCTTTAATGCAGTCAAGCTGCTCATGCAGCTTTTCTTAGAAAACCCTCCGGTTGAACCTGGAAAATAAACTTATATACTTATACTTATAAAACGACGTTTTGTTAAGAAAGTAATGGGAAAGCCTGTGTACTTCTCCGCAAGGTTCGGAATTAATTTCCCCAAACTGGTGTCATCCTGAGAATTCGTTCCAAGTGGACCCGACATGTCTTGCAAACTCCACGGCTAGAGTCTATAAATTGCAATACGGGCCATAAGATAACTAACCAAAACGTTAATTAGTGATTTTTTGTTATTTAGGGGATTCTGCATTTCATTTCTTTTTCAAGTAATATCCGCTTTTTTGAGTGGACCAGCTCACAAAGTAGAACTGCGCTATCTCCCACAGGCGACCTTTAAAAAATGAAACACGCTGAAACACCCGGCTATAGAATTTATGGAGTATATATTTTTTCTATCCTGCGGACGATTCTCAAGACAAAAACAGCTTTTTGAAGTTACATTTCGCGAGCTTTGTCTTTTGCTAACTTCGGCGGCCATTCTCTCTCTTGGGGCGCCTTCGCTGGGATCGAGCCACAAGGACGCTTTCATTGCAAATTAAAACTTTATTACGGACACAAAACGTTTACTTCATTACAATAAAAAAATATGTCGATTAATTTTGTTTTCATCTCATTATTCTAGATTATTTTATCTCAAAATTTGTTCTGGCTTTTTTTTCATTCCTGCATCTTTTCGCTCACACACACACACACACACACACACACACACACACGCACGCACACACACACGCACACACGCACATACATACATACATACATACATACATACATACATACATACATACATACATACATACATACATACATACATACATACATACATACATACATACATACATACATACATACATACATACATACATACATACATACATACATACATACATACATACATACATACATACATACATACATACATCGAGGATTATGTTCCAGAGATGCGTATAACACCGCAGGCCCATCATTGACTTACATGAGAACAGGACCCTCAGTGTTTTTTTTTATAAAACCCAGCACCGAGTGCTTCTTCTCAGAGTCGTACTATACGTTAGAATAAATATTTTGCTGCGCTCGTATCGTTTGCGGACTCGTATTACGTGCTGGAATTTACGGTACACGGCTCGCAGCGGGGGCGCCCTGTCATTGGTTTGCATATTTTAAAGGACTGAAAAGGGCGGCCAGAGGTGGAAAGGTGGCGTACGTTGTGGCGGCGGGGTATACGGCAAGAGTTGGGGAGCTGCGGCGTTTGCGCAAGGCCTCTCGAGACGCGCCGGCTTAATATTTAAGACAGCCGAGAAACCTCTTGCGTGCAATGTAGTGCGAAAGAAAGCGCCCTCTGGGGCGACCCGCATGGGTTTTCTTTGCGTTGCAGGGGTCGCCTTGGATCGCCGACTGCCAGGCATCGTTGAACGTGAGGTGGGGGAGGAGAGGGAGGTGGGGTTGTTGGTTTTGGGAAAAGGAGAGACGGCCGCATGCATAGGGATAAAAAGGAAAACGGCTTGAAGAGAGCCGTTAGAGAGGCAAGGGTTCTTTCGAAACGACACGTCGCATGTTTGTTGCTTATATACGCATGCGGAAAGATCAAGGGTGCGATCTTGTACGCGTTCCAAAATAGAACGGAGGCGGTTCGTTCCACCGAGCCAAATACGATTCGTCAATATGAACCGTGCCGAACGCCATGACATCAATTGTGACGGGATATCTGCTGTCAATCATTCCGTGTGGTCTGCTATCGGACGAACGGAACGGAACATACCGCCTATTTCGTGACGTAAAGAACTAACCGCCTCCGTTCTGTTTTGGAACGCGTACAAGATCGCACCCTAGAGACCGTGCGCTGAAGGGCGGACTGCGCTACAGTGAGACAGGTTCGCAAGATTAATCCCGTAGCGTTTGCGACCCTGTGACTTGTAGCTTACCGCGTGAACTAAAACAGAAAGTAATGATTGCGCGGATGTGCGAGCTTATATAAGCAAGATGAGAAAGAGAGAAGAGAAAAAATATGAGCCGCTAATGTACACAGTGGGCGTAAGATTAAAAGAAAAAGGAGCTTTTAGATTTCGACACTCGATTGCTATCCTCGGAACATGTCTTTGTGATCCTCCGGAGCGTTGACTTTTACGATCCTCACGCTATCTAGTGTGAGATATATATGCTCGCAAAACGAAGTAAAAAAAGAAAAGGTGACAGAGCCGCCCCGGCCTGCCCTGCAGCCCATTGCGCAACTGTGCACGGATAACTTGGACCGGTATCTCCACAGTACCCGTTCCTTAGGCCGCCAACACAGAATACGCCTTGTCTAAAGTCCTTCCCAAATAATAGGGGAGAAAGGACGAGTTCTTCGAGTACTACATATGCGACGGCATATATAGACGGCTAACGTAGCTTCAAAAGCCACGGTGGCGACTACTGAAGCTTCCGATGGCGTGTCCGTTTGGGGAGTGTAGCAATTCGCCCCCTTCTCGTGCGATTCCTGTAATCTTGCGAAAGAGCATTCTTGACCCAGTTCTCCTCGTCTTCCGCTCGCTCGGTCGCAGTGCACTGTACGGGGCGACGGGCTATTCATCCATGGGCACGCGGCGTTTACTGCGGCGCGCTGAGCCTTAATGAGGGTTCGCTCCGAGCTGGCAGACTATACCCTCGCAGTCGCGTCTTGTTTTAACCGTCGCTCGCCTCAGGCGACGAGAGGCTGCTCTCGAAGGAGCAGTACATCAGGGACGTTTCTAATTGTAGCCGTGGCCTAGATAATTCCGGGCTATCCGGTACGAAACACGTATTATGCGGAACACTTGACGGCGGTGCTCTCGTGCTGTTTCGCTGTCAAAGAGAGTGGTATGCGACAAACTTTTAGTTTGCCATTGATTACCATTTCTTTTTTTTACGAGACAAGCGTTTAGCTTACCGGTGATCATCCTTCTTTTTCTTTAACGAGATCCTTTTCTTCAATCTTTACCTCGTTTCGCACGGCAGAGAAAGGCAAATTGAAATGTGGCTAATGAAACTGTCTTAGACCGGACAAGTTTTATACTGTAAGCGGGAAGTCGAGAGTTTGGCGTGGTCGGGGATGCTGTGGCGAGATGCTTCCGGCCCGCGAGCAATAATTGAAGTGATAAGGAAACCGGCGTCCTCCGTACGACTGAGGCAATGTTCAGCGCTTGCTTTGGCTTCTTGCGCTAGAACTTTCCTCGCGCGTGTCGTTTTCTCTTGAACAAAGTCTTTTGATTGACTACGGTGCCGTCCTCTCACCCTACGCAAAACTTAATAATGACGTGTATTCTCTCTCACTTAAGTTAACTTTGTACAGTGTTCTGGTGAGATTTAAACCAGAACATCTTTTCTTCGTCGAGTCCGTGCTTAGGACGCTTTTAATTCACGCTAGAAGCGCTTGCAAAGCCGTTGTTTCAGTTTCATCTAACTATGGTTGTCCAACCTTTGAATAGACGAGTTCGGGGCGGGGCGAGCGATGCATACGAAAAACGGGCTGGCAGCGACCGAGACTGACCCAGTTAGTGCCAGGAGCCGCCAGTCTGCAGGTGCAGCAAAGTATCACAGTGTCTTTTTTTTTTTTGCCGCACCATGTCGTGATTTGCAACAATAAAGGTGCGGTACTTGCCTGGTTAACAACGCGAAATGTTACAAATAGAGGTACTGCGAACAGTTAAGTGCCTACAATGGAACAACAACAACAACAAAAGCTTTCTTTGTGTTTATCACAATACAACACAGGACGAAACTGCAGAATGTGCAACCGAGCTGTCAAGTATGCTATGAGAAGGATGTTAGTTTGTTTATTGTTACATTGTAAAAACAAGAAGAAGAAAAAAGAAAAAAGGGAAAGTCGGGATATCTGGCCGTCCCGGCTGGGTCCAGTCGGGACTCGGAAAATTTATTCTAAAGCCCCGCGACTCTCCCACCTAATTAATTCCCGCTCACCTGCTGCATACGCTCAGTTGATGGCGCTCCGCTTCTGAACTTTAAGCGGAGTAAACTCCGTTCAAAGCGTACACGGAGCTTTAGACTGCGCGTTCAAGGACACCAACGTGGTCGGGATTATGTTCTTTTTTTTTTGCGAGAACTGCAGTCCAATATTTTAGGGCCCACTTGGAGTAGAGCACGAAGCTTTTAGATTCAGAGAAAAGAAGTAATATAAATGCTGTACAAAAAATGGCAACAGTCAACATTCCTATCCAAGGAGTGTTAGGTACAAGATACATTATAGTGCAGGAAACACAATAGTAAAACGAGGTCAAGGCAAATTACTCGCCAGTGGTAATGCAAAGCTGTTCAATTGAGTCAAAAGTGTCGTCAGGGGTAAATATGTCTGATAAATATATCCATAAACTGAAACGTTAAAGAAATAAGAACTTCAGTAGGAGGCTGAAAAAAAGAAAGAGAAGATGTTTCAGCGAGCACATTCTAAATTTTTTTTTTAATAGCCTGTGGCAGGTGGCGTAATTCTAGCCCATGAGCTCGTCTACTCAGAGAGGAGGACATTACTTGCACAAATAATTGAAATGCATAATCGACTAATTAAGAAAAGTTCAGTAATTAAGTTGTTAATTACATTATGGCACATGTTGCAATTTACAAATTCTAGCGGGTGAGATTGCAAGGCACATCCACTTGAAGAGAATTGCGTGGATGACGCCATTTACGAGATATGCGCCGCCAAACTTGCGGTAAAGATGCACCGTCGTTCCACTTACCTTCTCAACAAAACGTCGTTTTACGCATCGACGCACAATACTAACTGGAACACCAATGCATTTCTCCGCAAAAGTTCGGGAATGTCTCGAAGCTGCTGTCATCCTGAAGGTTCGTTCCAAGTGGATGCATCGCCTTGAGAACACCTCGGCTAGCATTTGAAAGTTGCACTATTGCAATTGCACTTAATTAGTCAATATTTTGTTATTCAGTCGGTTACGCATTTCAATGTCTGGTGCAGGTGACGACCGCCTCTTCAACTAGACCAGCTTATGGAATAGAATTGTGCTATCTGTCACATATTCTTTTTTTTTTAATTTGAACGCCTTCGCTGAGACACCTGGTTATAGTATACAGGAGAATGAAAATGCCCAACGCTTGCACAGGATTTGTAGCACGGACTTAACGGGTTGGCAACGTCTTAATGTACTGGCCTGAAAACACACACACAACAGCAGCACACGTTAATCTACGGTATCGTCGCGCTTAGCGATTAGTACCCCTACCGTGCACGATGCCTTTTGCACAATTCGCGAGGTTTAGTTCAGTGAGAGAACAATCAAACATGCCACTCAATATCTAAAGCATCTGTCTTTTTTTTTTTTTTAAGTTGGGGGACAAAACTCTGCAGTAGCTTTTTGGGCATGGCGGGGCGCTTCTGAGCTCGAATTCGCGGGTGCGATACACAGCCGCGACAGCCGCATTCCGATGAGGGCGAAATGCAAAAACGCTCGTGCACTTATATTTAGGTGCACGTTCAATAATCCCAGGCTGTACAAATTTATTGTACCCCACTACGGGCACACCTTATAGATATATCGTGATTCTGGCTCGTAATAACGGCAGAATTTATTTTAAATAATTACGTTTAGAAAGAGAAAAATACAGCGGGTGGGGAGAGAGATAGACAGGGAGATAGAAAGAGGGAGAGAGGGAGGAGAGAGAGTAAGAGAGGTTGAGGGAAAAAAAGAATAGACAACGCGACCTGTTTTACTGCTCTCTCTGGTGGTTTTTATTTTTCCCTCACAGCTTTGGCGCCACGTGGCGCAGTAGTACCGACAGGCCGAACACGCGCGAATGGGCCAACTTGTCCGAGACGTCCATCGTCCCGTTTATCCAGCCAGTCTCGCTTTGCTTAAAATGAACGCTGAATCTTTTATTTATGCAGGGATAACGCTAGAAATGTCTACGGGCAATTTTGTTGAGAGAAATATTCTCGCCTTCCCAGCGCGACGAAGAATGCCAGTTTAACAGAGCAGTTTCGTCCGCGTTAACCTAATTAACCCGAGAGCTCGTTTAACGTGGGCATTACACGGTGCAATGGTTGAAAACGAAAAAAAAAAAGCGTTTTACATTCCCGGAGTGGTGCTCCATCTTTAACAGAAACGATGTGCGCTGCGAAGCTGCTAATAAATTGAACACATTTGTTTTAGCAGCGCACAATTTTTACGCACTATTATTGGCGCACGTGGTAGGATCGTCTTTTTCGTTTTTTTTGCGCTGGGCACACTGCGAGCATGGCGCCCAACGCGAATCAGTGGCTTTTTCTGTGAAGCGTGTCTTCTACCTTGACATGTAAGGATATAGGAAATAGAGTTGAATATGCAGGACCCGCCATTTGTTTCGACACATAGCGACAGCTCAGTGGCTACATGTAGTCCTGCTGCCGTTGCCAAGATTGCGGGCTTGGTCGTGGTCGCGTTAGACTCAAAAAAAAAAAAACAAGTGAGCCGGATTAAGCGATTTCTTTGGCTCTCAACTCGTTTACTAGGACCGTAGCAGTCTCTCACAGTGGACCCTGCCATCGCCTTGAGAACGCACAACTTAGCGATGCCCATAACATCGTCCTCATCTGCTGCGGCGCGATATTGAATGTTGCAGCCTCCGAAATACATACATACGACGCTACTAGTCTTGGAGTCCTTGCTGCGCGCAAAACCTGGCCAAGCGCGAGGCGCTGGTCTAGGGATGTACAACCGCTAGCAAAAAAGTGTGCGGATCACGGGTTGCATAAAAAAAAAAGCTTGAATTTTTTCGTAGCTTTATCACGCGGCCTAAAAACCGACTGCGGCAGTTCAGGAGCACCAACACTACAGGGATAAATGTTCGCCTGTGCGTTTAAGGAACGAAAAAAAAAATTTTCTTTTTTGTGAAGCCTGTGGTCTGTACACTTTTGCTCACGGGTTAAATGACCATTTCCTTTGCCCTCGCCCAAAGTTGTGGAGGTGTGTTTTCAAAGTACGCAGAACCAGCCCATGATTATATATATATATATATATATATATATATATATATATATATATATATATATATATATATATATATGTTATGATAGAAAAGCTCGAGCTCCGTCTGAATCAAATTTATGACCTGCTACCACGGTGTACGAATATACTTCTTACACCGTGCCTGCTACTCAGCATAGGGAAAAGGAAATTTGAGTAAAGAGCGAGGGATAAGTGTTGATTAGGTTGAAAATGGTCGCAAGTGAACTTGAGCAGCGAAGGTATACCTTCAAATTCTCAAACCCAGACCGCTCTCTCGAGCAACTGAATCATTGGCGCTACCCAGTGCAGGGTATCAAATCAGCTTCAACCTGGTTAAGCTTCCCGCCTTTCTTTTTGTTTCTCTATTTCTCTTGCACGGCCTGTATTTTGCCGGACCAAATTATCCAGATGCGTTTCCGTAAAGTGCATTGCGTGGTGCTAGAGCTTTCTACAGATGGATGCGATCACTTGCGAGTGCAGGCCGGCGGCGTGCCCCAGGTAAATCGCGCGGGCGTGAGTCTGGGTCTTTGGCCGGCGGAGGTCCAACGTGGCGGTAGCGGTGGCGAGAGAGGAGGAACGGAAAGAAGGTGGAAAACTCGAAGTTCGCCGTACTCTCCCTGAAACATCGATCCTGCGGCTCCCGCGGGTTGCGCGCGAGCGCGCACCCTCTCCACTTCGCTCCGTCGATAATGGCCATCGACGTTTCGGATCGCCTGCCACGGGCTCTCTCTCCCCATATCCCTCCCTCCCTTCTCCACAGCCGAGACGCGAGCTTTATTTCGGGAAACGAGACACGCCGCGCGGTGTAGGGTCTCTCTTTACCGCTATGTGTATGTATACCTGGTCGCTCGCTCGCTGGCGTTGGTAGTGCGCCACCAACGGTTGGTGTTAGTGCGCGAGTTCATGAGAGTGCATGCGACGCGCCGCGGTTGCTGCTGTTCACCTCGTGCTCGAAGTTAGCACGAGGCGGGAATGATTAGGGCCGCCCGTTCCAGGTGCGGCGCGCGAGAACGCGGACCCTTTTAATTTATTCATTATTCATTTTTATGCGCGGGATCCTAATTTTTGCTGGTCTTGCGCTCTTCATAGTCGTCATTACGGGTGTCCGTGTTCAATTACACCGTCGAAATTGGTCCGCGCGTTCGTGTAGGAAAGCGCAGACTCTCGCGGGAGAAAGAAAGAAGGAGTAGTCAGTCGTCCCTTGCTTCGGTAATCTTCGATCAGTATGGTCCGGTAGGAATAGAACTTAGCGTGGTACAGGAAGACAACCCACAATGTTTATATTTCTATACGTTCATTCTTGGCATATATATATATATATATATATATATATATATATATATATATATATATATATATATATATATATATATATATATATATATATGTATATATATATATATATATATATATATATATAGTTTTTCATATAACAGAGCCACGGCACACAGTTGCATTCTCACCTTGAGAATACATTCATTAGAAAATGGGCATAAGAATAAAAAAAACGAAATGCGGCAGCATCTTCACACGACGGCCTCGTCCAGCCAAGATTACATCTTTAAACTTCCGTTCCTGCGGCCCACGAAGAAATATTAATGCCAAAGTTAAACGCACGACCCACGGAGGCATGCCATACCCTGCAGCTGCTGCAATATGAAAACGGACGGAGGAGTTGCGTCAATTAGGAGTTAGTTCGAGAAGCCGGTACGTATAGCGTAGATGTGAGAGCCTATGAAAGTGGTCCTAAATTGGGTGTTAGTTTTGACTTCGTGTTTTCAATATTTCTTTTAAAGCAGAGTTTTCGTTGCCTACCTCTACCTCCGTCTCCAAGGAAAAAGAAAACACTTGTGAAAGAGCACTAAAATAACAAGCAGGGTAATATAAAAACAATCACTACAACACCGCAGCACAAGCCCACAAGTAGTGTTCCCACGGCCATCGGCACCGCAAACATAGCCTAGTTATTTAGTGTAGTAATCGCTTCGTATTAGGAGAGTCTCAGATAAATATTACCAAATATGATACATTCAGACGTGCACTTAATATTAGTAAAGGAAAAGCGTAGCACGGAACCAAGATTGAAACACGCACACTTGCCCATAATGCGTAAAGTGGTACTGGCATTCAGAGCGTATGAACACGCCGAAGGTCAATAATTGGCCACCTATCCACGACGTTTTCTGTAAGCTGGTGTTGAGAGGACTATCATATGTCTAAACGCAAGTTTATTGTGTGCTAATGACTCTGCAAAAATTACGAAGACCTAACCGCAGTTGCTATCCAAGAATGCGTTGAGCATGCTTAATGGTAGGTTCACCTTTCGCGCTTATACCACGTACGTTGTACCGTTCCGTTTTTCCGTCTTAATTTTCCTTCTTTCTTCCCTTCTTTTTCTCACGCATTCAAACAATGCATGGAAGAAAAAAGGATACTGAAACGGCACGAAGCACGTGGTAAGAGCGCGAACGCCTGTTTCATGACGTCACCTATGAATAGACTGCACAAATGCACAAGCATAACGCCGAATGCGTGAAATTCAGCTCTCATAACTTGCAGAATAATGAACTCACTTGCTGACAGTTGCTATGTATATCACAATCGACTCATCACCATTCGCTTGCCGTTAAAGGGGTCTGAGAAAGAAAATAATTCCTTGAACAGCGACGTTATCTCCCCGCCAACGACCATTCGGTCCTACAGTTTAACTCCGTAGTTTAATTCCAACGCGTTTGAGGGGTAGGACGGCACTGCTGGTGGCTTACCGCTGACTGCAGCGGATAAACGGCGCAGCCACGAAGCATACATTTCGGGTGCAAGTACTAAACTTCCCAACAAAGAGCAGATACTCCCGCTTCGCATCTTTGTGCATGCCGAACATGCGATAAGTAAGCGCCCAAAGTGCACGCAAAAGTGCACGTTCGTCAAGGGCACGTCGCTGTGTTTGTGCTATGCGAAAGTTAGGGCAGCGTGAAAAGAAGGGCACATCAGACGCCATATCCCAGCTCGTACCACTCAGAATCGCTTAGCTGGCGCTGTAAACGACCTCGTATTACAGGGACACTCATATAAGCACTAATCTAATTATAGACTGGCTAAGTGTCCTTCAAGGACCCATCTCTAGACCCTAGCCGACATCGAACAAAAAAATAAGAAAAGAAAAAGTCACGAATTTGAGACGAAGTGGCGCAGGAACTTCAATGTGACGTTGGAACCCGCCTTTTTCTTTAGCGCCCTTTCTGGCTTACGGCCCATTTAAGCTAAATCCGCACGGCCTTCCACACGTCCGCAAGCGTGCGGAAGGCCGTCGGAGTGAGCGTAACTCGGCACCAAGCTTCTTCATGCGGCAACAGAGGCTTTTTTTTTTTTTGGTATAGCAGAAGTGTAATTTGCTAATGCAGCACACGCCATTCTTTTCTCTTTAGTGTCCCTCTGTGACATCTTGATATAATTTTGTAGGATGACCGCCTAACCGGCGTTCGTAAGGGAGTGAATACACTCAATCCGCAGGCCGTTCTGCATGAACGTGAAGTGCTGCGTCCCGCCTTGCGGAAGTGTCGCCCTGTGGACCTCCCTGCAGGTGCGCACACAAAAGAATAATTCGTCACTGTTTTGTTGCTGACACGTTTACTCGAATACGCAATCCGCGCAGTTTCCAAAGCGGAAGAACTTTTATTAGTGAAGTTTATTTGTACAAAAATACTTTAACAAAAACAGGTTATATACTTACTAATATTTTGCGCTCGGTTTCTAGACAAATTACTTCGACAAGTTGGTGCCCTCTAACGAATGAGTACCCTAAAGATCAGTGCACACTGTTCTTTTCCTTTGTGGACAGATAGGGAGAAGAAGTACGATATTTGGATGCAAAATGCAATCCATCGTAGAACGGTTCCCTTTTCCGGTGCTTATGGCTCAACGCGACCACCTGCCTGCCAGATATGCTACTTAGTACAACCGCCTCTGTTGCTGAAGTCTCCTCTGTGACTATTGTAAAATTGCTTTTCTTTTTTCAGCAACCATAAGAAATGAGTGGATGCAGCGCGAGCAAAACATTTTATGTACGTATATATAACCTTCTTTTGATTACGATGAAGTACCAAGAACAGAAAAAAAAATATTTTGTTGCTTGCCAAGGTTATCGCATCTCGCTCGTAGGGCATTTACGAAAAGCGAAACCAAAAGAAGTGACGGCACACAATGCCTACAGAAGAATACATTACGTAGTACGCACTTGGAAAACTTTCGCGTTAACAGCCAATAAGGTTTGTTGGGCTAACACTGATTTCCTCTTTATGAACAGAACGCGGACAGCGATTGCCTGCTGCCGACGGCGGTCATCGGGGCGAACTGTTAATGGCTACGCAAACGCTATCGTATATACCGCGCGCATATCGAATTGCCCCCCCCCTCCCCCTCCCTCCCCCACTCCCATCCCGCCCCCGTGCGCATGCACTTTTACCGCTCTGCAGCCCGGGGTCCAGCAACGAGTCGGGTTGCGGGCGCCTCCGATGACAACGGTGTACGCGGAGGCAAATGGGTTTTTCCGGTGACGACGGCGTCACGTGACAAAGGAAGTCGGGGTCCCCTCCGAATAAGCATTGGCTCAAATAAGGCTGCCCCCCGTGGCGCAGAGTTTCCTACAAAAAAAAAAAAAGAAGAAGACGAGAAAAAAGAATAAAAGAAGAAATGAAGCGATCGTCCAAGTATACCGTGGGAATTATGATTATTACATTGATTTGTCGAGTATTCATTCTTGTGACTTCAGGTGTCTTTTGCGGCGGTAGCTGTTACGTTCTTTCTTTTCGAAATTGCCTCTCTACGGCGACGTTACGTCTATCTACCTTTAGTGATTCATCGCCTCCTTGCCAATTTGTTACAACTTGCTTGGCGCTCTTTAACCATATCTGGCCCCTGCGATACAAGGCACCGCATCATCATCATCATCTTTCTCAATGAAAAAAAAGGAGGCATTTTTCTAAACGCAGAAAGGCAGTAAGTTTCTGCTCACATCCATAAATCATTGCGAATGTGTACGTTTATAACGTAATATCTTGTGTAGCATGATCAATTTGCAAAGTCGTAAAGCCTGTTGAAGCAGGAAAGGCGAACTTTGGGTCAAATACATGTGCTTGCTCATCAATCCCATGCTGGCTGAAGCGACATGCTTGAAGTCTACTGTTAATATTATTGCTCTCTCTCTCTCTCTCTCTCTCTCTCTCTTCTTTTTTCTTTTTTTTTATTTAGGAAACTTGCATGCCGTGGTGCAAAGGGAGTCAGGCTTGCTTTCGATTGTTTTGGGCAGGCAAGTCGTCATGTGCGTAGAAAGAGAGAGAAAGAGAGAGAGAGAGAAAGAGAGAGGAGAAGCAAAGGAGAGGCGCGAGGGTTAACCAGGACAAGTGCTTTCTGCTACCTTGCACGTGGGAAAAAAATTGTATTTAAAGAAGTAGGAAGGGACAAAGATGAGTAGCGAAGCAGATAATCGGCGCACCAAATTAAGAAGGGGGAACACGTCACAATCACAGCATACCGCGCAGGCCCGTAGACCGCAGGAAGTGAACTTGCTCTCTGGCTGCCTTTAGCGTACGCGTCCGCCGTGACCTCTGTCCAAGTGTCTCTTACCGCAGTACAGAGCGCCTGCCTCTCCGTGCTATGACCTGGACAGGTACTTAGGAGGAGGGAGATTGCTAACGCGATAGCGTTAAGGGCCCGGTGTCGCAGAAAATCCGACGTCGGCGTCCAGCGTCGAACGTCGCTTTGACAAGAGAGAGAGAGAGAAACGTTTATTAAACGAAACAGTGACCCGAGCGAGGTCGGATATCACCCTAAAGTGGGAAGGCTCCTTAGTCCAGGAACCCTCTGGCTTCGACTGCCCTCTTGGCCCTGGCGACGAGTTGTCTTTGGTCTTCCAGGTCCCCGAGGGTTAGCTTGACCTCCAACGTTCCGAATATGTCAATGATAATGAATAATGGCGAACAAAGTTTCGAACCACGCATACCCAATTACTCATCTACCACCAAAGTTGCTCATACCTTGCCTTTCATTCTTTACGAAGTTATTCGTCGGAATTTTGGGAATGGCAGCCCACAAACAAATTTAATGAAAGAAAAACACCGACAGCGCATATCTTTTATGATAGCTTTTTTCGGACTGAAATATTAAAAGTGCGAAACAATAACGGGATATCAATCCACGCAAGAGGCCGCGTTTCTACCAGAAAGCTTGTCTTCGTGTGCAGCATTTGCCGCCAGCGTTTCCCGGTAAACGTTACAGTTACGTAAGCTGCAGTTGCCGGAAAGCATGAAAAGCGGTCACGTGTCTTTGAATGCTATCGTGTTCCACTCTTAAAGGCAAAGCTTAAGCGTCCTCCGAATTGTTTCTTCGCGGCTGCAAGTGTCGCAGCTAGAGGACTATTGGCGCATCCAATTTCGGACGAATATGACTTCGCTAATACGAGACCAAGCGACAGCCAGTACAACGTAGTTACCTTCGCAGCTTCCCGCCCCATAGCGTTTTCTACGAAAGTTACTCGAGAGAAAGGTGGCGCTCCTGTCTGTGGGAGTTTCAAGCGTGGTCGTTCAGCCAGCATGGCAGCGACTGGTATGCAGTGCATGGATTTGCCTAAACTTCCTCCTTCCGGCTTCAAACGGCCTCGTGACTTTGCGTGAAGGAAGGAAGGAAAAGTTTATTAGGTCCTGCAAGTAGTGATAATTCATCACTAAGCGGGCTGCTCCCACGTCGGGACCGGAAGGCCAAGCCTCACGGCCACATCGTGAGCCTGCTGGACAGCCCAGAATTGATCATCCAGGTCCGGGCTGCGAAGTGCAGCCTCCCACCTGGACGCATCCTTGATCGCCGAGTCTTCAGCGCGGAGGCTCATTTCTCGAGCCACTTGTCCCAGTCATCTCCCTCGTCCTCGTTATCATTTCGTGCCCATTGTTTTAGCTACGAATAGTTTTTTTTTGCTTTTCTGCGGTGTTCGGAAAACTACGGTTGCTTGCAAATTCAGAAGGCCGAAGCGTACAGTCAATAACGTCACAAGGACGTCTGCCAGCCGGACGCACTCAGATTAATATGCATCCATGCGCTACCAATCAGTCCAATGGGTACAGCAGAACTCATGATGATGATGACGATGATGATGATGATGATGATGATGGTGGTGGTGGTTTGCATTGATATCCTCTTTGAAACTGGGCGTCGGCAAATGGTCGCATAGCCTGCTTGGCTAATAAAGCATGCAGAGAACTGCATGCTTCCGAGGGAACGCCGGGCGAACGAGGCCGCACCGATCCTCGCGCCGGCTTCCTTCGCGGATTGTCGCAGCGGTGCCTGCCTGCCTTTTTCTCGACGCGCCGACGCCGCTCGCTGTATTCAGGCGCGCCTGCCGGTGCACCGTCCCCGGCCGGCTTCCCCTCGACTCGCTCCTTCGGTGGTGCAATCACTTCGCGGGCTCCTATAGCTTGCTCCGCTCTTCCCATCTCCTCCTTCCTCTCGCTCCTTTCTCGCTGCCTGTTTATTAACGATCCGCGGTCGCTTGGAGAATTCATGGAGCGTTTCTTCCGAAATCGCCTTATCGCGCCGCTCTGTACAGGAGTCTCCCCGCGTTTTTATTATTATCGGTATTATTCGTGTTTTCTTTACGTTGTCTTCCCGATTAGTTCTCAAAATATTTTTCACCGCGGTCCAGACGCGCCGCTGCACGGGTGATCGCATTTTGCGTCGCCGCGCGCGCAGTCGATCGTGTTTTTTTTTTTCATTCTTTTCTTTCGTTCTTTTGTTTGTTTTCAAGCGAACGTCCCTCTGCGCTTTTGTGCGCGTCGCTGGGAACGCAATAAGCTGTTTTACCGGCCAATGTGTACCCGCGTTGCGAAAGCGTCTGGGAACGTCCTTTCACGAGCACATACCGGCGCCGTCCCCCTTTACGCTAACAGTTAAAACGGAACAAAAAATACAGGGAGGAAGGTAGTGGGTGGACGGTATAGAAGGCTTGCATGTGCGATACGCGAGGAACTGACTCGGAAGGTTTCAGGGATAGAAAGCGTTGAACGTTCGCAGGTGCATTTAGGAGTCATTGTTATGCAGCATGTCGCCCACATGAATATTCCTGCATCCTTGAAAGTGTCCACGTATGCGTCCTGAACAACTATAGGCTGCTTTAGCCTAAACTAAAGCTATGTATTAGTTATATTGAGAACTATTTATTGGGCAGGGGATGTGGAGACCGATGAGCACCTCCACAACTTTTCTTTAAGGCTGTTGTTCAGTCGGCAACCGGCGCTCTTTGTTTTCCAAGTACGAGCGACGCCTAGCGAAGAAGCCGACGAGAAGGAATGATGATGAGTATGTACGGATGAGGAAAAATTGGCAGAGGCTTATCTCGGCTATGCCAGGATATACGTAGCGAAAGCTAAGGCATAGCACGGTTAACCTTGGTTAACCTTGATTGCAAGTCCAGGTTAGTCTGGTTGTCTAGCTATGTTGCAACGTTTAGCCAGTCGTTCGGCGCGCTGTTCGTCTGTTTCCTCGGCGATTCGTTTCCTCTTCATCTCGTTCCGATGTCGATTCCAGGCCTCCTCCTGCTTATCAGAATTGTCGCCGTCCATACTGCCGCCTCAACTGTGGTTGCGGCGCACGCGAGCTCTCCTTTTCACTCCGACATGTTATCAGACATGCGACGCAGCTGGCGAAGCGAGCGGAGGCAAGCGCTACGACGAGGAACGCGGTGTGACGTCATGCCAAGTGGCGGACGCGGAAAGGCGCGGCGCGGCGCTGCGCAGCCGCGGAACACCTGTGGCTTGGTGCTACTAGTGGCGTATGCGCACTAGTGACTAGGGAGCGAGAGAGAGAGAACTATCCGCGGTGAGGCGCGCGTTGTGACGTCATGTGCCCCCTCGGAGCACCGCCACGGCGATCGAAAGTTCGCGGCCAGTAAAGCTTTCGCTTTATTATCAAGTGCGGTAAGTGCTCGCGCTTCTACCGTCTACGGAACACCGGGTTGCCGAACGCGTAGGCATCAGAGGTCGCGTTGGTGGCGCCATCTTGTGGGGTGGAGTTTAACCAGCGCGAACACAGAGCGGTCAGCAGCTATGTTCTACTTAATTGCTGGTGTAAACTTCGACAGTGACCTAATCGTTAACAAGTATTCTTTCCTTTTTAAAAATTTTCGTTCTGCTTTTATGCCTGAAATAAAAGCAGAAACGCTCTGCGGTTGGACAAATCGTCCCGACATGCCACTACGAGCATTGTCACCGTAAATGTTACCGCCATCCGCGTCTCCGATAGCTCGGTAATATGTATAGGCTATTGTGTATACGGACAAACTGAAACTCTATAATGCGTGACAAGCCCGCGTTTCCATCGAACAGACGGGCAATAACCTGACAGAATGAGGGTAATGAATAAAAGGGGCTTCTAAACATAGCAGTTTGTCTTGCGGAGAAGCCAGCTTAGCTAGGTTTCAAGGGCTCTCATTTTTGCACAGCAGCGTTGCAGGAGGGTGTCGCCTCGACCGCAGCTCCATGAGATCATTTGGACGTAAATTTAGTTTCGAGTGTTCAGGCTTTCTATCGGGCAAAAAAAAAAAAAAAGATTGCGATACTTTTTAGGTTGTCTTCCGTTTGGTTATAATGCAATGCAATCCTCGTTTATCGGTAAACAACTAAATAGTTCCGAACAGATGCAGTCAAAATGTATGCCCTTACGGGACGCTGATGGGGGAACTTCAAGGTGGTGTCAACAGCCGTCTTTGGTTCTTGAGCCTTTTCTGTCTCTGCACACATCCGTCCTCTGTAACGCTCACTTTTCTGGTATTTCCAAAGCGCACCTAGCAACCCCGATTAAGTTATTCATTCCTGTTCAGTGTTTCTGCAAAACAATATTGTTTGACTGCGCAAGAACGTTTGAAGGCATCGTGCTGGTGGCAAAACACCCGCGATAGTAAACAGTTTTCTCCGTGCTGAGTTTTTTGCTATCATAGCTGGCTCCTGAGGTGGTAGCCCAGGTGTGGCCTTGGGACGTTAAGAAGCAACCGACCAGGCGTGCTGAGGAATGCACGTGTTATTCCGCGCGTTTGCCTTGTCGCTCGATTTGTCCTTTAGAATCGCATGTTTGTCATCTAGTCGTAACCTTCGTCTCCTCCTATTATCCTTTCTCACGTGTCATAACTGAGAGAGAGAGAGAGAGAGAGAGAGAGAGAGAGAGAGATTTAAAAATGCAGCGAGTTCAACCAGACGCTCCTTCGGTTTGCTACCCTACACAGGGGGAAAGGGCTAAGGAATGAAGAGTAAGCGGGAGAAGAGAGATAACGCTGCTAGCGTCGCTTCATCCAGAAGAGTGCTCGTCGCGAGTGCAATCACTCACTGAGGTCTGTGGACTTCAGGAACTGTACTAACGCCGCGTATCCCTTCGTGACGCTGCGGCACACGTGTACAAGGATCCTATATACGTTTATCACCGAGAATGATCGTGAGTCCAGGTTATCCTACGCGGCGCGGAGTATAACGCGCTGGCCGTCGTAGGGGAGACTGATGCAGAGGAGGTTTCTTTCGACGGACTCCTCGCACCCGCAATTGTTGCACCGATTTCTGCCACCTTTGCCCAATGAAGAACGTACAGGTCGTTGTGAATGCAACGCTTTCCTTTCATGACATGACTCCTAAAGCCATGTCCTTGCAGAAATCGTTTTCTAGCTGATATTTGAATTATCGGCATTCCTTTTGAAGACGGATGAACTTTTACTTTCCTTTCCTTTTGTTTTCGTATCAGACCGGCAAAAGTTTGGAGGACGGTCAAGCTTCGCCTTTAAGAGTGGAACACGATAGCATTCAAAGACGCCTTGCTGCTTTTCATGCTTCGTGGCGACAACGCAGCTTTGTAACCGTAACGTTTACCTGGAAATGCTGGTGGCGAACGCTATGCACGAAGGCACGCTTTCTGGTAGAAAGGCGGCGTCTTGCATGGGTCGATCTCCTGTTATCGTTTCGCACTTCTAATATTTCAGTATGAGAAGAGCTAACGTAAAGGATATGCGCTGTCGGTGTTTATTTTTTTTTGTGTTCCTTACAACTGTTTGGGGGCTGCCTTTCTCGAAATTCCCAGGAATAACTTTGTAAAGAAGGAAATACATGGTATGAGCAACTTTGGTGGCAGCAGAGTGGTTGGGTATGGGCGGTTCCGCATTTGGTTCGAAATTATTTTGTACACTGGACGCGGGACGCCCAGGCCGGATTTCCGGCGACACGGGGCACCTAACTCTGTCGCGCTAGAAGTAAACTTGACTTCACCCGCACGCACAAGTACTCGGCATACGTGCGCAATGACAGTGGTGTCTGTGCTGAGCGAGGCTGTCTAGCAGGGGTGCACGCGCTATGCAAAAGAGCCCTCGCGACCTTCTTTCCTGGTCGCGCTTATTTTAGATGCGCGTGGGCCGGACGCTCGCTGTTTTCCGGCCAGCGCCGGAACTGTGTCACCATTTCGAAAGTCGCAATCGGTGCAGAGAGGTACGTCTGCTTGACTCTCAAGTTGCGAGTGGCGAACATAAGCTATATAGTCGGAAGGGTGCGCCGAACAGCCATTAGGAAGTTACTCTGTCATTTTAAGATTGTGCTCTGGCACGCTTCGTGAAAACAGAGTTGTTATTTGTAGCTGTGCGCGTTATTAAGTTGTTGTGTGCCTGTATTTAATGAAAGCACAGCTAGCTGAAAAACTAGTAATGCCACGCCCACGTCGGAGCCCTATGTATTGGTTTGTGTATTTCCAAGTGCGTTGAGCGCCGGTATAGTTTGTTGACAATAGACGACAAGAAGTATAAGAATTCTTTACTTTTAGTCCTTTCCTTGGTTTACATAATCCCAAGCGCAATCACTGCACGAAGTCTATCAGCAAGATACAACAAGTGTCCGGCCATACCTACACAAGCTCTGCATAGACAAGTGTTCTAGGGTAGGCTGGGTGGTTCGCGTTCGACTTGGCGCACTCTGCAAGGCAAGTGATACGCGATAGCGCATCTGTCCTAGTCGTACGTTTCTGCGTTGTTCGGCCCATGTTTCGCTATAGACTCTCTGTAGAGCCATTGAAATCGGTCCTCTAGAAAACATTTGTAATTTTTTTTACAGACGGTTTTGTAGAAAAACGTGTGGGGATATCTGCACAGACTGTGCTCATGTGAATGTTGGCGGGGCCGCGGGCACCACGCAGGCGAAGCAATCGTCAGAGTAGCTCCACACGCTTGCTTCTGGGTCACGCAAAAGAGCACTATATAAAGGCACGTGTATTTCCATGCCGCTGCGGGGTCGCCGGCCCGAAGAAACGACTCGGACGATGCGAGAAGTGCATAAACACACGCTTCCGATCCTCTCGCTGAGCAACGGGGTCAGAGGAACAAGGGGATCCGAATGAAACTAGCCACGAAGCCGATCAATTTCCGCGTAGCAGCCAGCAACAGACCCCCAGCTTCGACGCTCTTCTTCGGGTATGCATAAGGCCCGAGCCCGGGGAGGGCGCTGATTGACCACTTAAGCGTCCCCGAGGGTAGAAGGATCTCGCGATTCGTTTGCATAAAGAAGGATTCGGAGCGCGCATCAAGACTAGCGCGCCTAAGGCTGCTCTCGTGTACAGTAGCAGCGCAGATCTCGCGACCCTGGCCTCGGAGGTGTATAGCGTGCGACCATTTAGGGAAAGCGAGCGAGAGAGCGAGCGAGAGGGAGAGAAAACGCGCATCGTTCACGTCACTGCGGGTAAAACAGCGCAGCGTTGTGAAAGCTGCAGACGACGACACTTTCGGTTCCTTGGCGCTGCCATCTTGGGATGTTATACGAAAACGACTCCTTAACTTTGCGCCTATGGCGACGTCTAGTGCATGCATAAAAGTGGTCGCGAATCGCAGAACGACGTCTGTGCGACCACTTTTCACGCGTACGGATCAACCGTTGTTCGTGAACTGCATGGTTGAGTTGGAAACTTTTCCCTGGTTACCATAATGCCGGTAAAATTGTCAGTACGCAAGGGTACATTGTGTGACGTCACGAAGAGACAGCGGCGCTGCCGTCGCCAGGGTGTCTACCAACCAGGAAAACCGGGAAAATCGGAAATTCTCAGGGATTTTTAATAACCCAGAAATACTGTGAGAGTGCGCATTAAGGCTTGCGCGGCGAAGGCTGCTCTCGTGTACTCAGTGAACTCAGTGAATTTCTGTTTCTATCAGGGAAAATTAGCTGCAATTTAATTGAAAGGGAGCAAAAGTTACGCTAATGCCGTCTAGAGTAACAGAGCAATCGTAACGAATCGTCTTTTACACAGTGTCGTCGGTTGGAGGAGTTGCCAGGGTACAGTCAAAGGCTGTTTTTCCGGACGCCCGCTTTTTGGGACATGCCCGATAACTTGGACGGCTTTGTGGCACCCCCACGCATCCCATAGAGCCAATGTTTGAGAACGTCTGAAATTTCAGACGCAAGAAGCCTTCGCCGTCCGATTTTCCGAACTTTTTACCTTGACGGCAGGTCCGAAACGGCATTAATTAAAGCCACCACCGTGTCGCATGCCGACTCTCTCGAAACGGCGCTCTGGCAAGCCGGTTGGAGGCGTAGCCACCAACCGGCAACGCTAGGCCTAGCTGCTTCGACGTTCGCTATTGAGCTTCTTGCCGATAGGCCCCATGCTTTTCATTGAAAGACTTCGCCGCTGTCAGCAATGGCACCGACTCTGCCTTTGTAATCTTCACTATTGGCTTCGAAGCTCGGAAACCACAACGCGTTGCATTATGCCGGTTTTTGAAAGTCAGCTTTGCCTCACTGCAGTAACGTTACGCGGTGAAGCATACGCAAAGTATTGCGGCGAAGCGTAACAAGCCTGACAAGGGGCAATAGTCACGGGACAGTTTGTATTCCTTGACTATACATGCGGGCAGCCGCCGTCTTCCGTCACAGTACGATCACCGATATGCCTAATAAGTGTACTGGCAGGCCTTTAGAGCTTTTTTTCGGACGTCCCTGTGGCGATTTCAGCCCTTACGGGCCCTTAAGTAAAATACATGCATTCAATTTTTCGGACTGCCCGATGTTCCGAGCGTTTTTCGCGGCCTCTAGCGAGCTCGAAAAATTGCACGTTGACTGCACGACTGACCAAGAGAATGCTTCAATTCGTCCATGGGGCGAACGCGCGGCGGAAGGAGAACGACAATAAAAAGGACCGACGCATTGAGGAATGAATGGGAAAAGAAATGTGCCGCATCTTCTGTGAAGGAGCTCTAGCTCAAATAACAGTATTAGTTGATGCCGAAATGCAGGTGTCCCTCATCCGAACCAAAAGAAACTCTTTAAAGCAGTGAAACGCAATACTGAGAGGTTATGCGCGGGCTCAGAGTATGTTGGAACAGTTGAGGTTGACTTACCGGCTGTTGAGTGAGAATCTCACTTTTGACAAAGTTCGGACCTCATACCGATGAGCTTGCCATCAGTTTATAGAAATAGCTCATATTAGAAAACATTTGATTCTGTATGCATCTATTTGTATCCGTATTTGAAGATATTCGACTCGATTTGCAATGGACTTTGCCATCTTTTTCAATATATTTTATTCGCTGTGCATTTTACTAACCCTTACCTTCTGTTTTCTTTTTGAATAAAATAAACACTAGTCCTTAGTATTCAAACTGGGTTGTTCTTTAAAAAAAATTCAACATACTTACTAGAGAGTGACAGCATCGGGTGACATGGCGTCAGCCCATCTTGTCACAAAATAACGTTCTCAAGGAATTTTACAAAGGCACCCAGGGAAAACCTGGAAAGCTCCATAAACTTGGAAATGTCAACTTGGTAGACACCCTGCGTCACATTCCGAGTGGGCAAGAAGGCATCTATACATTTCGACTGCCATGACGGCACGAAGGTTCTCTGAAGTCAAGTATACTCTGTGTACACACGATTACTACTTGGTTATGGTTTTCAATAGTCGTTTGGAAAGGTTGCTGTTCAGAGCGACGAACAGTGAGGAACAGCATTGTCAACCTAATCATCTGCTCGTTTTGCCTTTACTGTGATCGTTTGTTTACAAGCACGGAGCTTGCCTACAGCTGGAATTGTATTTTTGAGTTTAGTCCTCAGAGCCGCGCGCTTAGAAGACACCAAAAGAAGGCATTATAGATCAAGCTACTCAAGCAGTTAGCTGTTTTAGAACTATCTGCATTTGTCCGGTGGATAAGAGGTCATTTACTATCGTATAAACTAAAACCCAATTTTACCTTCTCGATTTTCTTACGCAGACCGCACCGCTGTCATCATAAGGGTGACTTCGCAAGTTCTGCAATGTTCACGTGACTGTGTTACTTTATTACATTGCATGCGCGCGCGCGCGTCGAACCTACTGCAACGTTTTGCTCCCTCCCCTCGTCTGTTTTTTTTATATTTAGCTGACTTACGCGAAGCCTTGTTGAAAGCTGTGGTGTCACAGGAAGCTGGTGCAATGCGAAACATATTTTACTGGTATACCAGCGAAAAATGGCCCACTCGCTATTCCGGTTTTATAATCTGCCGATATATCTTAACCGCATATTTCGTTCAGCGTCGCCTTGAGAACACTTCCCGATTGATAGATGCTTAGATGCTTACGCTCTTATGCCATGAGCTACGGCGGTTTGTCAAACAACTGGTGGTGACCGATCACGTAGCGTTTGTACACGCGTCACCAGCGGTCATTATACTTATATATTCGAGGGAGCACGCACAGCTGCATTCGTGGCTCAGTAGCTATGTCGGCGATCAAAAGTCTTCTACGAGACGAAATGTTCAGTGGTGAAGCTATTCAGCTCATACTCACAAGTCAGTTTCCAATACGCACATGACGATTAGTCACATCTTGAAAGAACCATCAATTTTGGCTCGCACGTTGGCCAGGGATGTGGAGTAGCTTTGTGCTATTGGCCACGCGTTTCCCAATATAAGCTCAATGGTGCGACGAAGCGGGCTACTTATTTGTGGTTCATATTCTCTTCTTGCACTATAGGTACAATCGATACGCAGAGCCTCAACCTAGGGATAGACTAATGGACAGACGGTTTACCGAAGGGAACACTTGAGTTGCCTCAAGTAACGTCAAAAGTTCGTGTTCTCGCCGCCGGAGTGCAAAATGTACCAAAGTACACATTCCCTCAACAAGAGAACTAGTCAACGAATAACAGCAGGTCAAATTTGAACGCTACAGTTTCTCTAGTGAAATTCGCTTTAATGCCAGTTAGGTGTTATGATGAGTTCACGTGCGAAAATTACTTGTAAGGACTATATCGTTTTTTGAAAAAAAAAGAGTTTTTTCAATATCTCATATGTATTTCACGGCTGTGCAATTGCAAATTGCTTTAAACGAATGAGCTTGTGTTAAACTATTATTTTTGCTATTCACAATTGTAAAACAAGTAAAGTTTGTCGTAACGTGCAGCACACTTGTTTTCTGGTCGGCAACAATCTGCCACCAAATAACCAGGATGTGTGCCTATGCGCTGCAAGTACGGAAGCCTTGGTCAAGTGTTTGCACGCCTTTAGCTCCAGCTCCCTTCTTTCTTTAGTGTACCCAATAACAAGTGAATACTGAATCCAATTGTACATTGGACCACCCTGCGTCTGACGCACTCTTGTAAACAGCGATGGTGCGAACGAGCCGGGAGATTACGGACGTTTCTAAACGCAGAAGCGAGATAACACGGAGTCAGCTACGGCTTCCACAACGCTGCACGGTTTTGTTTGGCGTGAGCACGCAATCGCATGCGGGAGCAGCAGGCGGTGGTCTCTCGGGACGCGGCCGATTCGGGCTTCTTGCATGCAGAGGAGGAACGGGAGAAAAGGATTTGGGCTCTTTCTCGCGCGAGCTTCGTTATTTTGCATGCGAACGACGCACGGCGAGGTTGCTATAGGCTCGGATATAAAGACACGGAGAAGCTGGTCAAGAAAAACAACCTAAATAATGTAAAAAAGATGCAGGAAAGAAAGAAACACGTTACGCTGTGTTGTGCTGTGGAAATAGGATGGGAAGCTCTCGTTTACTGAGGCTCACGCAAGTCTGTTTTCTCAAACGACAAAGAGAGAAAAAGAAGAAGCTTTGTAAAAAGCCCGCGTGGTAATGAGGTTCTGTGTCATATGCTAATTCCCTGCGTTGCAAGTCCCTCGTGCCTGTGTTGGAACCGCGATAGTTATTTCGTTAAGATTTACTAAGACGTGCAATTCATTTTATTTTCAAGTTAGGGAAACTGTTGGATTTGTATTCGCCTGTGTGGCTGTCTTCAGTGCAAAACAGCCAATTAATGCCGGCACTGGGGGGAGAGGGGGGGGGGGTTGCGTGAGAACTACGATGCGAACGTTAAATTCCCAGCCCAATCATGAAACAAATCTTACTCGGTGCCTCGCTCGGAGCTCTAGCTGATTCTTCGTGAAGTGTAACCCCGGAATCTTATAGATGCAGAATCATGGTTAAGATAATCACAGTTTCATTAGCGTGGCAAAAATGATGGCAATGTGTCACGGTTAGAAACGTTATCTCCCAGGGCCACGTTTGGTGCGCACACGTTACTTTACTACGCAACCGTATAACGCGACTGGAGGCGTTTGCTCTCTCAATCGCATGCAGCAATTTGATGTCCTGGTGGCACGATTTCCTTCAGCGTCTCTTTCGTTATCGAAGTAGTTTTGGTACAGGTGGTTTTTTGTTTAGTACTGTTCACTTATTTGTTTCGAAGACTGCTTGACGTTACCCTTGACAGCGTTCTCGGTATGCATAATAATACGAGAAGTTTAATTAATTTTTTTAAGTATATTAAAGCAAGAAAGGTGGACGCAGAGGCGAGTAGGAAGAAAAGACCACTGTTCTTTGGTGCCTTTTCAGCCGTTTATATGACATGACATATACGAAGCCTACTAGTCCAATCTAAGGTTAGGTTACAGACTCTTTCTTCTACTTAATGGTGCTTTGTCGGTCACCTGCGCTTCTTTTCGTTAACATTTAGCAATAAGCCATACGAACCGACTTACACTAAATTTCGAAGGTAATCGTAAAGCGGGCTTTTTCCCATGCATTCTGTTATTGCGGAGAAGCCACCTTGCTTGAAACTTTTCATTAATTGTTTTGTTCACAGCCTTGTCAGTTTCAAGCTAAGAAAGCCTAGCTCTAAAAGCTGTCGGCACATTAGCCGCACTAGCCAAAAGTGGCCGACCGCTGAAAAAGGAAAGAGAGATGGATATATATACGGTGAGGAATACGGTAGTGAACGAAGCGTTTCGAGTGACTGGGCAAGCATTTAATAAGACTTCGTATAGGCTGTCCCCGGAGACACCGATGGATTCTGAATACGCAGCCCGACGTCGCTCCTACTGATCGTTCTAATTAAAACCATTCATAATGTTGGAGTAAAGGGAAAACGCAGGGAGCTAGTGATAGCGAGAATTTAGGAAAATAGAAATCTGTCTTGTTTTCTGAATGTTTCCGTAATATTAGGGACATATATAAAAGCAGTCGGGAGCGAAAAATAAAAGAAGGACGGCCGACTTACAATGGTGCCGCGAAGCGCGTCATGCGAGAAAAAAAATATAGGTCATCCTTGACTGCCCTTGAATTGTGATGAAGAAAATTTATTGCTTACCATCCTGTATGAATACCGTTTGTGCGCCCTTCCGGAAGTGAACGAAAAATGTTTTAGCCATATTTCGTGTCTCCTGCTATCATCTTTCATTCCTTTTACCCTCTTACCCAAGCAGACGGCGGCCAGCCGGTCGATATATACTGGCAAACCTTTCCAGCTTTCCCTCCTCTTCTTACTCTCCTCCCTACTGGAGGGCTTAATGTAGGCACGTATTAGAAAAAAAAAAGTTCCTCCGGTAGATGTCTTACTAGCTTAGCGAGTTGTAGTATCCGTAATGCTGATTACCATTGATCTTGACATTTCTCAGCGAACAGAATACAGGTACAAAGAACAACGAGCAGTTATAAAAGTATGCGTGTCTACAGAAAAAAAAAATGTTGAGCGATTGCTTCATTTCTGAACTAATTTAGAGCTAGAGAAGCACTCTGTCATAACGAACACCACCATCTTCTCAAGGGCAACTTCTACGCGTTGTACACAATGTCATGTTCATCCATTTCAATATTGCTGGTGTGTGTCCGCCAAAATAGGTGCACAGATAGCACCACTCTTAGTGTCTTCATGATGCGCAAAACTTCGCTCAAATTGGCATACGCGAATGCAGCGTGGTATTTTTTTTATGTATATTACTTTTGGATGCACTAGAACGAACTCTTCAGGAAGGACACTGATCTCAATCCTCATTCCATGCGATATTCGGTACCAACTAGTTGTGACGGTATATCATTTGAAATCATTTTTCTTACAGTAATGTATACGTAGTCTGTGGGAAGGCACGCACTGTGGTCTGGAAGTCCCAACCTGTAATCTCCTCAGTGACTCTATTCACTCAAATGACCTTCTCGTTGAAGGATGTTTATGACTGAATTGAATCTAGTTCTGAGTTGAATTCTATATTGGTAACGTGTTTATCCTTACCACTATTTTAGTGCTTGCTCTAAAGCGAGACCGTTGCCCGAGCAGCACGTATGTCTCAAGGGTGAGTGCGAACAGTATGTAAGTATGTCTGTATCACAGTGAAAGCGGTGGAGACTGATTAGCTAGTTTCTTTATGCTACCCGCCACAGTGATTTGCGCCCAGGAGCTAATACTAGGAAATAAACAAAAAGAAAACAATGATGTAATAGCTTAGGGGCGGTAGTGATGAATATTTCGTTTTTTTTTCTTCTTCGTCATATGGGCACAATGAGGTCACCTGATGATAACGATGACTTGATGATGATGATGATGATGATTGTGACGATTTCGTTAATGAAGACTACGGGCACAACGTACCCAGTTTCTAGCGCTTAACACGCTGGGGCAGTAAAACCAAAGCGAGAAAGCTAGTGAAGTCGACGCTCAAATACCGAAGTCGTAGTTTAACCGAGGAGCCAAGAAAGAGTGGCAGCGAACAATAATAAAAGCGCGCCGTAATAAAGAAAAACAGCTCTAGATGGCGCTTCATTCGGCGAGACGTCCACAGGAGGCCTCATTTAGTGGCCTCGTTCTATTAGGTGAGTCGGTCGGGCCCCGTCCAATCAGGCGCAGTGCCCCCGCGGCAGCCGAAGGGTCGTTTGTTTTACGGCAATTTCCGGCGGCGCCGATTCCCAACGTCTTCTCTCCCAATCCGCAACCCAATCTCGCGACCTCCTCGCTCTCGTTGTAGCGGGGGAGGGTCAGCCGAGTTCGGACTGATAGGTTTATCCGGATGGACTGTGAAACGTCGACGGCTAGTGCTACCTGATCCTCCTCGACGATATATTGTTGAATTATTGAAGCCGCCGTGAGACCGTCGTATGTTCTGCGTGATTCGTTGATGTCGTTGGCTTTTTTTATATAAACCGTAGCAGGTAACTGCTGGCTCCAGCGTTTTGTTTTATCTTGGTTTCTTGCTATGGAGCGATTTATGTGAATGCTTTATTCTTTTAATATTCCCACGTTTCCTTTAAATATGCGTACGCTGAGATTGTTGCGCGCGCGTTTATTCCCTATAGAGTTTTCTTTATTGCGCTAGAAACGTGATCGTATTACTGCGTAATTTGTCAATTACGTGCGATGTGCATCCTGCAGTCGTGAGCGTGACTGTTGTGAAGTTGACGGTTCAGGCACCAGCAACCTTGCCAAGCTGCGGGTCCGAAAACGTTGTTTGTCAGCCTCCCGCTTTATGCGTGTCTTACAACGGATTAAAGAAAGGGAGCTGTCATTATTATTATTTCAATCTCAGTGTTGTCCACCTCTTATTCGCCTTGCACTTTGTTGAATGGCACCTATTAGTTTTCGCAATTTTCCTCTTTTAGTGTGCTTTTTTTATGCGAAGCATATTACGAGGGCTCAACCCAGCTCCTCAGGCGCGGCGGTGACCATGAAATCACGTGACACCGTGACGTCACGACAGAGGAGAAGTGGCTTTGGCTCAACTCTTGCAAGACGGGCTGGGTGGGAATCGAACCAGGGTCTCCGGAGTGTGGGACGGAGACGCTACCACTGAGCCACGAGTACAACGCTTCAAAGCGGTACAAAAGCGCCTCTAGTGAGTGCGGTGTTGCCTTAGAAACGCGCTGTTTCTAAGGCGTGCGTCTCTTGCTCAGGCGCACATTTCGTTGCCGCGCCGAACGCTGCTTTGCTCGACGCTCACCGCGTCCAATGCGGGGCGCGTAGTCGCTGCCCTGTAGCCCATTGTCTTACACCCCTCGGCGGGTCGACGGGAACGCTGTCGCGTTCCACTCTTGAAGGCGAAGAAATAATGCATGAGTTGTTTCTTCGTCTAGCCGAACCAAATATAGCCAAGCAACAGCAGTTCACCAGGCTAAACAGTGGTTGAACAAATAAAATAAAGGCTAGTATGCTTCGCATCCTGGGCTTAACCTTACCTAAGCCACAGCCATTTTTTTGTCTCACATTTGAAAATGTATTTCTTTTTTTTTGCTTGGATCCGTACAACGTTCTCTTTAGTTTTGCTGACATTTCCTTTGGGTTGCACTAGACTTACTTTTTCTAATAATGTAAACGTACGCCAGTATTCACACCCTGGGATTGTTTCTTGACACGTCAATTAAACGATTTCTTCTTCTTCTTCTTCTTCTTATTATTATTATTATTATTATTATTATTATTATTATTATTATTATTAGTAGTAGTAGTAGTAGTAGTAGTAGTAGTAGTAGTAGTAGCAGTAGTAGTAGTAGTAGTGATGGTGATGGTGGTAGCAGTAATAATCAACATCATCCTGCTTGTTGCTGAAATATTTTTTTTACATCGTTGTACGCGATCTGTTTCCATTGATGAATCCGAGCCTGCAGCGGGCGTCGTCCTGCCGAATGGCTTTACTTTGTAGTGACGTATAGCGTGGTTTCTCGACCTAGCTACCCAAATTCTATTCTAGGTACCAAGTCTTCGCGGGTGAAGTTTCCAATGGGTTGCGCGGTGTTTTTAACGAAATATAATTCAGACAGCAATAGCCGCATGCAGGAGCCAAGCTCACTTAGAGAAACGCGAGCGCGCCGTTTCCAAGTGGCAGAAGACATTTTATACGCCTCTTTACAAGCTTTCGATGATAAAACTCACTCGGCACCTCGAAGAGCACCTCATACGTGCGGCTACGTGTCTGGTAGCAATAGCTGACCCTGTACATCTTAGAGTCCTAATAATCTTCTACGATGAAGTCTCGCGCTGTAATTTCTAGAGTACCAGTGAAATTTATGGGGGAAGTACATTTTTGCTCGTCTTGATCGCAGACTCTCCCGATTGCGTATCTGCAACTTCGTTCATTGTTACTCTGGCGCCTGGCGCGTTCTTGTGGTCCTTTTAGCTGCCGAGTAGAGCTTGACACATATAGTACAATGTCTCTGTGTTTCTTTAACAAATAAAAAGAATGCCTCATTTTATGAAGTAGACGTTATATAGCTACGCTCTTTAAAACAGCTCTGCTGGTCACCTTCGCGTAAACCACCTTTATTGCTTTTTTTGTGTGTGTGGATATGAGAGAGAGAGAGAGAGAGAAAGCAAGGAGAGGGAAGGCAGGGAGGTCAACCAGAACAGCATCCGGTTTGCTACCCTACACTGGGGGTGGGGGAAAGGGGAATAGAAAGGGGAAGAAAGGGAGACAGTCAGCACTGAGTACATGTGGGAGGGACACCTTACACAATGACACTATAAGCGGTCTCTTAAGCCCGTGCACTTCAAGTACCGCACTAGTGCACGAATCGCTTTTCGAGCCAGTGACGGTTGTGGCCATGGTCCGAGTATCTTTGACTCGGTGAACGGTCTCGAGTCTAGTCTGTGTAAAGTCTGTGTCTGCGCCTCTCTTTGTGTGTGGATATGTGTGTGTGTTTTCGTGATCACCTTCGTAGTGAACAGTGCCGTGCTCCTCTTACACGTCGCTCTCGTTCTCAACACCTGTCGTCTGTTCTTTCTCTCTTCCCCGACGCGGGCGCATGCGCAGAAGCAGGCATCGCTCATCCGCCAGCTGGAGGAGGAGCTGCGGATGGCGCACATGCGCAATCCCGACGCCGAGCTACGTCAGCACCTGGACGCCCTCTACGCCGAGAAGGAGCACATGGCCAAGGAGATATTCCTGCTCAGGGAGACCATCAAGGTGCGTGCGACGCTGCACGGAACTTGAGTTCGCGGGCGGTGCACCGAACTTGTCGCAATAGCTCGGCCACTGTACGACTGTTTTGTTTCTTTGTTTGAAGTCCACCTCGTTTAGCTCTTGTTTAGTTTGTACCTGCCCAATACTAGTCACAGGCAGAAGTGTCTTAGCTTTGGGAGTTTATGCAAATCGGTTTTTGATTAGCCAGCTTTGGTGTTGCCACGTGTACGTTATTTTCGTTTTCTCGTGCACACTCGAGAGGGTGGTTGTTCCCCTTTCAGCGTGGTTTTCTACTTATTCTGTTTCTTTGGAAATAAACTAGTGGCGCGGGATTTCTCTCGCCTTTCGCTTTTCCTTGTCTTCTCCCCCCTCCCCTCCTCTTTTTTTTTTCTCTTTATGCGAACGAGGAGTACCAGGGTAGGAACGCGATATTGCGGCCAACCTCTCCACCATTTATCTTCGTTAAACCGTCTATTCTCATTTTCCTCGGTTTCATTTCTGCCGATGCTTTAACTACGAGAGAAAAAAGAAAATGTTGGTTCATGGAGTATCACAAGAACGCGCCTATACAAACGTTTCGATGGATGGCAAAGAACCCCCAGCTGGCCAAAACATGTACGTCAGGACTTCGTTGCAGCGTTTATCGTAGCCATTGTGTAGATGTGTCAATCAATCAATCAATCAATCAATCAATCAATCAATCAATCAATCAATCAATCAATCTTGTGCCGGCCGGTGTGCCATCGCCACCTGTTAAAAACATCTTGAATGTATTTTTAATGCTTGGGGAAAGGCTGATATGTGGAAACCATTGCTGCTACGTGCTCGAATTCCTTCACTCACATATCGGGCACATTTTAACGTGTGCCATAGCACTAGCAGAGTTTGCAAAAAGAATGCAAGAAGTGGTGTGTCAATAGAAGAACCGGGTGTAGCATCTAACTGCGTTGTAAGCGGGGAGAAAATACTTTAAGTGTTCTTGATGTAGGCGCCAGGCTTCATAAAAAAAATGGAAAAGCTTGCCTATATATCCTCCTCTTTTATTTAGCGAGATCTGATTCATTAGCTTTTGTTGCTAAACGCATCAAATATCGCCATTCCATTCCAGAAATCCGCAAGGTAACTGAAATCGAGAAAAATTTTCGCTTTCGCAAGATGTGTATACCGGCGCTCGAAATGGTCAACTGTCGAGCAGCTTTATTTTTTTAACGCAAATTGGGAGCGCTCAAACAGGCAGGCCCCTTAGATTTCTACACATGGAGCGACGCATATTTTCATAATTCCAAAGTTTTGTAGCAACGCGAATGAGTTTAATATGAATGAACGCTGCTGAGGGCAGGAGTCACATGTACAGCCGCCACAGCCGGGGCGGCTGTATTATGATGGCTACGATATGCCAGAACGCTTGGTACTGAGCTTTCCTTGTTAAATCTGCTTGTCGATTCGCGGTTACATTTCGACGGATTCGTCGACTCAAATACGCGGAGCGCTCCACTATTCGCTGACTTTCGTAGCCCTTGTCCCTCGTAGCCCCTTCTTAAACTTCAACCAATTAATCAGTTGGAATGAACCTTTCCCTCATGGTATAACGAAGGAAGAGCATGTGTCTATGAAAAGAAGGGCAGAAAATACGAATGGTTATCTTGCTTAGCAATGACGTCATATTTGTTTGTAATTTGCGAATAGAAAGTTGCTTACTTATCCAATCGTTTTCTCTGTATTTACTGGCGTAAACTTCGCTGGTGCCGAGCCGCCCTTACCCATGCCCGATTGATTGACTGATTGTGACGTAACCGGCAAATGTTGGCGACCATTTCGTTCTTGCCTTCTGCACAAACAATCACATGTTAAATCGTGATAACATCAGCTGATGCGAAGAGCACTCCGCCAATACAAATTGGTTTTCGCAAACGTTCGAAAAAAAGTAAAGCGCAACAAAACAGCAACGTTCGCAAGTTGTCACGACTGGACAAGGCTCCACAGTGGCGACGAGTCCAACGATACACGAGCTTGCGCATGACGTTCACCTGTCTATGAGATCGCTACTTGGCCTCCAGTTTTGCGCGGCGCGCCAATCCGAACGACCGAGATGCTTCGAAGCGCGCGGCCGGCGGGCTCGGCCGCGCAGCACGCGTGCTCCGAAAGAAGCCTGACGTGCAGGGTTCTCGCTCTGTCGCGCAGTTGTGCCGCCGGACTCGTCTACGGTGTCTATAATCGCGCGCTCGTTGTCGGCGTGTTTCATTATGCAGCAGTATCACCGTGTAGCACTTTCGGGGCCGGATACCGTACAACATTCATCTCGCAACAAAGCCGCGCGTTAATTGTTTCTAATGTTGCGTGTGCTAGGAAGCGCAGTGCTGCGCATGTAATATTCACGGGGCGGTACAATCAATGTGGCGCTTTCGTTGCAGTCTCCAGATTTTGCGCATGTTCTACCCCCATTCTGCAGACTCTCCATTCACGCAAACGTGAATGAATGAATGAATGAATGAATGAATGAATGAATGAATGAATGAATGAAGGAAGGAAGGAAGGAAGGAAGGAAGGAAGGAAGGAAGGAAGGAAGGAAGGAATGAATGAATGAATGAATGAATGAATGAATGAATGAATGAATGAATGAATGAATGAATGAATGAATGAATGAATGCGTTTTTACTTTACATTCTGTTCATGAAATAGTTTGGCAGTTGCAAAAAGGCTGCCATTAACGCAGCTAGACGAGGACGCAGTTCCGTGATGATAACATGGCATGACAGTTTGTAACGTTGAACGATTCGTGGCGTCGAAAAAGAAGGTATGATAAGACGGCAAGTAATTCGTAATTAAAATACGTATAAAAGATCAGAAGTACATTTTGCATGCCACCATCAAAATGTATCAGCACTCAGGTTTACGAGAGAAAAGAAGTTATACTTATAAAGATGCTTACAAATAAACCAAAGCAGGCAGTAATTCTCGTCGATACAAAGATATTAATGTTCAATTTAGTAAGCATGTAATCAGCGTGCACACACATTTACAAAAGGAAGACGTAATGCACCATTCATGCTAATATCATATTTTTTTTTCTGCATCGACATTAGGTTATCGAAAGGACGTGAACATTTAGAGCGAGGGTGTTGAAAGTAAATAGTTGTGGAAATTTGATTTACTCATCGCTTTATCCCTTCCATTCCCGGGCTTTCCAGATTTCTGTAATATTTCCCACTTAAATTGGAAGAGTTTCTTGGTAGGATAGTCGGCGTTATTTCTCTGCCACATGTCATTGCAATGGATTGTGGCGCGAAAGAAACTAACATCAATCAATGTCCGCGCCAGCAGATTGTGCTCGTGGAGGAGTTGCTTTTCTTTCACTGCGAAGGCTTCTGGTTACAGCTGTATTCGTGTTTATTGCTAAATCGCTCGATTCTTGAACTGTAAGTCATTGTTATTAGTATTGAAGGGACATTTTTTTTTTTTTACAATCTGCAGTCGATGTGAACCAATTTGCGCATTTATTTATTCATACTGCACTAGCCTATCTCACAGATTGCCGTAGGAAACGGGACAGTTTCAAGTGTACAAGTTCACCAAAGTACATAGAATTTAAACTTTCATACAAAAGAAAGTTGCTAAATCTGTACAAAATAAAGTGAGCACTTTGAAACATGCTGCTTCGTGTCGCAGTCTGCCTAAGCATTTTATGGGTTATGGTAGACGCGGTAGAAGCAGGAGTCCTCCGAATTGACTTCCACCACCTGCGGAGTTCTTCAAAGTGTACCTAAATCTAAGTACACGAACGTTCTCGTTTCTTTTTTTTTTTGCATTGCGCCAAATGCAACTGGTGGCCGGGAATCAGATCCGTGACTCCAAGCTCTTCAACCGAATGCCATAGCCTCGAAGCCACCACGACGGGGGGTCAGCTCGCGCATTGCTTACGCCGTGAAATCGTTAGTTTAAAGTCCTATAGTGCGAGTAGCTGTGAAGATTTTCTTTTACAGAGTACTCCTCAGATGGAGACTTTCTTTAGCGGTTATCGCAAAACCACATTGAGCCAGCTGAGTGTTACGACCGCGCGTTCTCTGTCAAACACGAAGGACAACGAGTTTCGTACAACGCAAATACACGTTGGTCACGTGGGCAGTGCTTAAAGTACGCTCTACGTGCAGTACGCTCTACGTGCAGTACGCTCTACGTGCAGTGCGCTCTACGTGCAGTGCGCTCTACGTGAAGTACGCTCTACGTGCAGTCCGCTCTGTGTGCAGTACGCTCTACATTCGATGTGCGCTGCGCTCGCCTCGTCATAATAAGCGTCAACTCGCTCCCTCTGTAGCTCCATCTATGTAGCTGTCGTAGCATGAACGGACAATGAACAGTATTAACACGACCAAATTCTCTAGCATGGTTCTCATTGTAGCGCGAAATGCTTCTTCTTCTTTAGCATTGGAAGTTCGTCGGGAAGCGGTGCTTGAAACTTGCCGTTGAAATGCCTGATGTGGATTTTTAGAATATAAGTGTCGAAAATGGAAATAAATATGATGCGTAAGATTGCTCCCATACTAGTAGTAAATGCTCATCCAAGGGGTAGTACCGACGCTCCATTTGTCCTTAAAGCGAAGAAGAAGCTTGAGCTTTTTTTTTTTTTCTCAGCCAAAAAGATATCCTTTCATGGCGAAGAAATACAGATAAATATTTTTTTTATAGAGCAATCTGCGAGTCATCGCACCACATCAGCTTATTACCTCAAATACCCCCAATTCGGAGGTATTACGTAAGGGGTGGGTACAGGTGTAAGTAATCACATATGCAACAAATTATTGGTTAATTGTGGCTGTTCTACAATCAGAAAATATAGATAGGCAGCTGATTGTAGTGGCGTCGTGCAGAAGGCCATGGCTGAGCGAGGAAACAATGACGCAGCAAGCGTTCTGCTATGATCACGTGGACGGGCAACTTGCAGATGACCAATTCGGCGGGAAATGCATGGCGCAGGGCTGATGTAGGGCAGAATACGAAGTGAGCTGAAAAAAAAAAAACTTATGGAACAAACACATACTGGCGATTCGACGACGACAAGCATGCTTTGTTAGACGGGATTTCGTTTTTAAAGATGATATGCTCGTATTGTATGAATAGCATGAATGAGGGAATCTACTGGCTGGATTCTGCAGTGATTCTAGTGATGTTATCAGATAGATTTGGTTAGGCCTCCAGATGGGGGATGCATATTCTAGTTTTATTTGTACCAGGAACCTGTATGCTAGAAGTTTTACATTTGGTGGTGCGTCGCGCAAATGCATCTTCTATTGTTTAAAAAGTATTGAAGTCGAGTCTTACTCGAGTCAAAATCCACTCTTACTCGATTCAGTCTTCCTCTTGGCGCATTTGTTATCTTGTTGGTGTTGTTTTCATCCCTCTGTCCTTCTATTCTTGCTATCTGCCATTTCTGCCTTGCTATCCCCTCTTCCCCAAAGAACGGGCAGACGCTGTGTTCCTTCCGGTGGTAGTTGCCAGCCAGCTCGTTTTCTTTATTTCTTTTGGATCCGCCTATCTGTGTGTATATGTTTCTTTAACCGAATAACGCTGAGTGTATTCTTGAAATTGCGAGAGTACGAGAGGGTCGCCGCGTGCTTCCCTGTGAACCGAGCCGTGACCGACGGCGCCCTCGCTGAGACGCTTCTTCTTCTTCTTCGCAGGAACTGGAGCTGCGGATAGAGACGCAGAAGCAGACGCTCGCATCCCGAGACGAGAGCATCAAGAAGCTGATGGAGATGCTGCAGAGCAAGGGCGTCGGTGCGTGCGACTTGGGCCTCGGCGCTGATAAGCACGTGACCTGGTTCGCGGACCCGTTCGGCGCTATCGCGGCCGGCGCCCGTAACGCTGGCGCCAGCTGCCGCTCGATTGATCGGCTCGTAGCGGCGCAGACAGCAGCGGTGGCCTCGGCCCTGGGCCAGTCGAGTTGCCCCGGACAGAATGCTAACCACGGCGTTTTCCCCTCAAGCGCTCTTAACGATCTGTCCGCGCTGCTGGCTAATTAGTGACAATTTATGCGTTCCGCGGGGGGCTTCTGGCATAACGACGGGGAAAGGCATATCATGCCCGTGCCATATTAGGAAGCGCGGAGGAGGTTCTGGGGCGAAAGGAAGTAAGAGCGCAGAGAGAGAGAGAGAGAGAGAGAGAGAGGCGGGAAGACCTGTTAATGCTGGTACACGAGTCGTTGAGACCAGCGTTAAAGCGAAAGGACGACGGTGTCACGTATCGTTAGGGTGTGAAACCATCGCCGTATCGCTATATTTTGCCAGAGTACAGTTCATAGTACTAGACGGGACAGCTCTAGTTTGATCAGTGCAGGATACGCGAACCCATGTTACTTCTTCTTAAACAGAGAGGCTTGTCTTCAGTTTGGGTACTTAGAACATATACTGTCGGAAAAAGAAACGAAAGAATTATCCCTAGCGTTTAAAGAAAGGAATTACTGCTTTCGATTCAGTATGGATAGCAATTTAACCATAAAAGCAACCAAAAGGAAAATTTGTACACGTGATGAAGTTGAGCAGTAGCTTCAGTTGTGTACGATATCTGAACTCATGAGGGAAAACAATACTTAAGATCAAGTTAATGGCAACCTGAAACTCTGCCAAGTAGTGAAAGGGGAACGTGTTTATTAGGCTTCGAATTAGTTTCAGTCAAGTAGGACACAAGCCATGACAGCGCTACGCCACTTCAGTGCTAAGGCTAGTGAAGCTGTGCCTGATAAGGTCTTTGGGCGTAATGTATCGCCAAATTTTCTATCACATTTGGTTGGGTGGCTCATTTGTAAAGTTTACTCAGCCGATAACTGCGACGGAGGGTAATTGCCTAATAAAGCATTAAACGTTTTTAGTTTGTGCCGGCGTTTGCGAAGATTGCTCGGCGAAATGTCATTAGCTCATAGCTAAGGACGTTTTATTTGCATTTCCAGTATATTAGCGTGTATTACTGCTGACGAGAAGCAGAAAAGCTTGCCAACGGGGTGGGACACCGTAGTTTCTCTCGTTTTTATTGAAATGATTGATAGTTAAGGAACAGGGTCCAGTATCCTTGCTCTGTTGATGACTAGCGCGTTTCATGTGGCAGTGAGTCAAATATAAGAAAGCACGACTGAGTCGGCGCATCATACATGGAGGTCAGGTACACCGCTTGCCGTTTGTGGGATCTTTAAACTCAACCATCAAGCAGAGAGCCGAAGGCTCTAGAAACAGTATGGTGATGTGATAGCTCCAAGGACGTCAGGAGTGTTTTCCGCCTCCTTCTGAAGGTTACTTCTCGAAGCGACTCCACATCAGCTTTGACTGTCGTATCAAGGTGTAACGGGGTGCTTATCGAATTTGTTTTTTGCAATTTTGAATGCGCACTCAGCTCGTGATTATTTCCCGCACATTTCCACGATGTGGTCGCTATAGATATCCACAAGCGTTTTTTGAGCAGATTGTAACGGTATTAAACAGGACAAAGTGTTTGTAGGAAGGCGGAAATCGACTTGATGAGCAGCGGGCAAACTATGGAAGCCTCAGCTTGAGACTGTTTCTACAAGATGACTTCTTTTAGTTGGGGAAATTCCCTGATAGACATCGCATATTATACTCGTATGCACACGTATGAATACATATCACCTACACTGTATCTGTCACATGCACTGCCCCTGCACCTGATGTATTAGAAAGGTGCAATTTCGTATCTGCACTGCCCGCTTATTGTTTAATTTTCCGCTCGTTTTCTCGCCGTGTTTGTCGACCCACTGCCAGAGATGGTCGTCAGGAGGTTCTAGCTATATCCTATAGTTTAAATCCGACCAAGGCGAAATGGGCATGGGAAGATGGAGACAACTCGTCAACATCGGTCGAACAATGTAAGCTTGAGCCCTGGAATCGGTTGGACATGGGAACTCGTCTTTGTCAGGGCACTAGCCTGACTAACTTTACATATCATACGTTCACATATCACGAACACATATCACATGTATGTGAGTACTTGGGCTGCTCGTACGCGATATCTTCGAAAGGTGTAACTAAAGCTCTCCTAGAGGTTAATGATCTCGCGGGAGCGTCGACCGACACGACGGTTAGCGCTGCGTCGCCGAGCGCCGCTACGAAAAATTAACGACTAAAGATAATGACAATGATAGGACAGATCATCAGTACGCACACCGGTTTTATAAAAGAAATGTTCAGTTTCGCCATACTTAGCGAATGCGCAATGTGCTATAAGCGAAGTACAAAAGTATTACACATAAAGCGTAGCTTGAGTGCGTTCTCAAACAAACTCGCACAATAATATATGAATGCATGACGCAGGTAATGCATTCCACTCCTTGACCGCGTGCGGAAAAAAAAAAGTATATCAGCTTTCAAGAGCGTGCAAAGTAATGTTGTAAGTTGTGGTTGTGACGATTTCTTGAGGAACGACGACAGAACATTGGTCACAGAACACAGGTTACTATTCCCACTGCGAAACATGATCACAGCCAAACGTTCAAAGTCGATATATACCATATAAACACTCCCATGTTGTACCCAGGAAAAGCTGTAGACAGAGCGTAATAGTACAGCTGAATCCATATGTGTACCTCACCCTTCACCTACTACGTGTAATGTGTAATGTGCGATGGTTGTGGTGACGTTGTGTCAAGCGTACGTAGCCTTTAGTGCGTGTATTGTGCACTCAGCCACCCTGTATTAGTCAACACTGCCACTAAGCTGTGGTATTCAACAGCTCGAGATGTATGCCATATTTACTGTCTAAAAACGGTCTCTATGATAGCCTGTATTTAACCATGAGATTCTTTAACTACTGGCAACCACTTCGATGGGCGCCCACGATACACCCACATATTTTGTCCTTTTTTAATAGCTAAATATGTCCCAGTGAAAGCCGTTGAAGGGATGTGCTTTGTGTGCCTCTGTAGCGCGTGTTTTGTCACATGTGTGCTGCTGTCACAGGATGTATTGCTGTCGTGATAATAAAGGTGTTAGTATTGGATTTAAGTCGCTCTTAGTTTTAAGTCGCTCTTAGACGATGATTTCGTTCTTTTTTTTAACGTAAATTCCGCTTTGTGACCTTTTTTTTGTCGAGGCAGTGTAGTCATATATTGGAGGGCGTCACAACGTAAACATAAAGATAAAGCCCTGCTGTCGCTGCCTCGCAGGGGGCCAGATGCTGGATGAACAGCGTATGGAGATGGAGCGACTGAAGAGCCGCCTCATCGAATCCGAAGCCCGTGCGCGCCACCTGGAGACCATGTTGGACACCAGAGACCGAGACATTGGCAAGGTACACTCCGTTGTGACGATGAACCCACTTAATTGTGTACAGCGCGCATGATTCTCCGATTGCGAACGCGGGCATTGGATTCGTCGAGGTCGGGATATTACGCGGCGGTCGCAGTTGTGTACTGACAGTGAACGATGTCGGATGGCATCGTAATCAGTCATTTGCAATAGAAAGTTGGAAGATGCACTAAGAATTATTAGAAGGGAAAATGAAACGAGGAGAAAGGCTTGAGTCCTAATCAAATAAAAGCACCCTGTACTGGGCAGCGACTTTCAGTATACTTACGAGATAACGAACCACTTGATCTGCTGATAAGTCCAGCTGGGACCCCATTACGTGAGTTGATTTTCTAAAGAAGAAGCAGGACAACAACAACAGCAAAGTACGCACGGAAAACAGGCTGTCAGGCTGGCGTCTTATTAAACAAAATTATTTTATAATATGTAGGGTAACAGGCGTCACAAACCAGCGGTAAATCTACCGGGGTACCAAATATTACTAGAGCGCACAAACTGTCTGGGTTATGGTATTCTCCGTACCACACCAGAGGAGGCCACTTGAGGTTTGTGATAAGTGTGAAAAGGGACGTTGTAAACTAGAAACCAAAGTGTTTAGGTCAGGGTCACTGGATGCGTCAAAGAATGGAGTCTGCTTTGATAGTGATTCCATTTCTAAGTTTTCACTCGTTCCTAACGGAGATGTAGAGGGCGGCTTCGAACGAACAACTCACCAGAAGCACCGCTGCACACACTTTCTCGGCACTTTCATCAGTAGGTGCTTGCATATATATGATGAGTCTCTTGTGCTCCGCAGAGCGCTTTGACGCATATTGGAGGACTTCTGTCCGCAGCTTGGGGAACACTAGAGTGGCCAAAGGGAATCGCAAATCTTGCGTCAGCCACGGGTAACTAACTGTCTGGCGGGCTGCCCACGAAGATTCTCGAAGCACTCAGTTACAGGCAGGCACGTACCCAGGGGGGGCCCGGGGGGGCCCGGGACCCCCCCCGAAATCAAGTGGCGTACCCCCCCCCCCTCCCCACCCACGCCACCACTCCTCACACATTCCTAAAGCGCCGCCAGATTAACGTTGAGACTTGGCAGCTGTTCATCGGTCAGCCTTATGCTGCCTTTTTCACTCCTTTTAGATGGCGGTAGTTATCGGCATTTCTTGTAATGTGAAGGACAGTTTTCTCATAGATTCCGCACCCGCGCGATTAACTCGAGATGCGTTCAGTTGTCACCATCTATTCAACCGTCACGCGCATAGCTGTTGCTTTTGTTAGCTCAACCTTCTTTGTTTAGGCTGATCCTGGGACTAGGAGAGGGATGCGGCTGTTACTTATCTGGTCTGTATACTCTCATGGAACGAGTTGCGGCCGGAGAAAACGCCAATTGCGTTTAACTTTTCCCTTTGCTTCATTATTTCCTTGATTTACGGCTCGCCGCGACGCTGGCAGATGCCCGGAACCATATACACGTGATATGGGTTAGATAAGGTGGGAAATAAAATAATGTGAAAGAGCGTTCATCATGAAACCCTGCAATAACCCTTAAACCCATAAGCAAGATGACTGTCGCCCGTTACCTCGTCTGTTTTTCCCTAATTGTATAGCACTTTTCGTGCAAAATTGGCAACTGAAAACAAAAATCGCAAGGAGTTGAGAAATTAAGCGATCTACTAAGGGAGAGAGCCAACGCAACAACCAAAAATGTTTACCGTTGTTTATGAGAATATTTATGGATCAACATCTTTTTATTTAAAAAGGAAGTAGAGGAAACGCTGCCGGAAGTGGAGAATAATTACTTGCTTTGAATGACGCTTCTACAGTTATCGGTCGAACCGCCTCACGTAGCCACTTCTCTGCTGTGCTTATGTGGGTGTTTTTCTAACCTTTCTCGGTGAGCGCAGTACGTCTAGAATCGCAGAGTCCTGCGCTCTACGCGGTTGTATGGGACTGGCGGCCGCACAGCGTTACGCAATTCGCGGAACTGTGAAAACTGATCCACAAGACGAAAATAACTGATATTCGAAACTATAACATGAGAAAGACTGAAGAAGCCGTAAAAAAAATGAATGCAGCCTGAAATCAGTAAAAAAGAAACCTGGCATAGGACAAACCATGATGTATGCACTAAAAGATAAGATGGATAATATCATAAGCAATATCGAAGATACAGTAAAAGCAGCGGGAAAATTCTAAGCTGACCTGTATACAGTACCCAGAGGAGTCACGATACCTCACTTAGAAACAGTAATGAACAGGATACAGAAACTCTCCTATAACTAGCGATGAGGTCAGAAGGGCCCTGCAAGACATGAAACGATGAAGAGCGGGAGGAGAAGGTGGAATAACAGTCCATTTAATCGAAGATGGAGGAGACATAATGCTTGGAAAACTGGCGGCTCTTTATACGAAGTGTATATCGACTGCAAGGGTCACAGAAAACTGGAAGAATGCAGACATTATACTAATCCACAAAAAAGGAGACGTTAAAGAATTGAAAAATATAGGACCATTAGCTTGCTCCCAGTATTATACAAGATATTTGCCAAAATAATGGCCAATAGAATAAGGGCAATGCTGGATTTTGTCAACCAAGGGAACAGGCTAGCTTCAGGAAGAGATACCTTACAATGGATCACATCCATGTCATCAATCAGGTTATCGCGAAATCTGCAGAGTACAATAAGCCTCTCTATGTGGCTTATATAGATTACGAAAATGCATTTGATTCAGTAGAGATACCAGCAGTCTAGAGGCACTACGTAATCAAGGACTATGGAACGCTTACGTAAAAAGCTTGAAAAATATTGCTACATGCGTGTGGTATTTGTTTGTTTGAACGAGGTGCGTGGGCGCCATCACTCCAGAAAAGAGGAGGAAGAACGAACTGGGCTCGCGCTGTGAATCTAACCGGTCAG
Source organism: Dermacentor albipictus (assembly GCF_038994185.2). NCBI lineage: Eukaryota > Metazoa > Arthropoda > Arachnida > Ixodida > Ixodidae > Dermacentor > Dermacentor albipictus. The sequence goes on along the minus strand of NC_091825.1, from coordinate 112,159,296 downwards.
CGCTGCAACCGTTGTTGTAAATATAAACTGTAAGTAGTTTCTCGTCTTACTGACTCGTCCTTCGCGTAAGAATATATACCGAGGTTCTACAGCTACCTTAATTCTACACAAGAAAAGCAGGGAGATACCTATAGAGAAATGGGTCAAACAGGGAGACACAATTTCTCCAAAGCTATTCACTGCGTGCTTAGAAGAATTCAAGCTATTAAACTGGGAAGGCTTAGGAGTAAAGATCGACGGCAAATATCTCAGCAACCTTCGGTTTGCCGATGACATTGTTCTATTCAACAACAATGTTACAACAAATGTTACAACAACGAGTTACAACAAATGATTGGAGACCTTAACAGAGAGAGTGTAAGAGTGGGGTTGAATATTAATATGCAGAAGATGACGATAATGATAAATAGCCGGGCAAAGGAACAAGAAATCAGGATCGCCAGTCGGCCACTAGAGACTGTGAAGGAGTACGTTTACCTAGGTCAATTAATCACAGGGAACCCTGATCATGAGATGGAAATTCACAGAAGAATAAATATAGGTTGGATCGCATACGGCAGACATTGCCAGCTCCTGACTGGAAGCTTACCATTATTATTGAAAAGTAAGGTGTGCAATCTGCATTTTGCCAGTGCTGACATATGGAGCAGAGACTTGAGAATGAGTTAAGGACCGCGCAAAGAGCGATCGAACGAAGATTGCTAGGCATAACGTTAAAAGAGAGAAAGAGAGCCGTTTGGATCAGAGAGCGAACGGGTATAGACGATATTCTAATTGACATCAAGAGGAAAAAATGTAGCTGGGCAGGTCATGTAATGCGCCGGTTAGATAACCGTTGGACCATTAGGGTTACAGAATGCGTACCAAGAGAAGGAAAACGCAATCGAGGACGACAAAACACTAAGTGGAGCGATGACTTTAGGAAATTCGCGGGCGCTAGTTGGAATCGGTTGGCGCAGGTCAGGGGTAAATGGAGATCGCAGGGAGAGGCGTTCGTCCTGCAGTGGACATAAAACAGGATGATGATGATGATGATGCTGGTGATGATGATGATGGAGGTGGTGGCCCCCCCCCCCGAAAAAAAATCCTGGGTACGTGCCTGGTTACAGGTGTGCGCCCTTGTCAAGAGATCAAACTTCACTTCGCGTGTCAACAAAGTTGACTACGATTCGAATGGCCTGATTCGCACTGCATCCCAGAGTTGTAAATCGCCACACGGCGGTGTCGGCCGTAAACTTTTGACAAGGGCCCCCCCTGACAAATACCATCAAGGTATAACGAAGTGCCAGACAGACAGACAGACAATGAACTTTAATGAGGTCCTGAGGGTCTAGCCGGTGGAGACCCGTTGGGGCCCCCGGCTCGCCGGTGGCTGCTCCCATGTCGGAATCGGGAGGCCAAGCCTCTCCGCTCTTTCACGGGCCCTCTGGACGGCCATGGACTGGAACTTGAGTTGCGTACTAGATATGGCCTCGTCCCAGTCCTGTTCGCTGGTGACGGACGTATCCCGTAACGCAGGACACTGCCAGAGCATATGAGGTAGCGTGCTAACCTCCCCACAATCCGGGCACTGTGGGTCAATTTCTGGATAAATCCTGCTTAAGAAACTTCGCGAGGGATATGACCTCGTCTGAAGCATCCTAAGCGTGATCGATTGTGATCTGCATAGATTTGGATGTGGAGGCGGGAAGCGCCTGCGTTCCTCTTTATAATGCGTTCCTCTTTATAACGAAGTGCCATGTAAAATTTTTAAAAAATCAGTTCACGTTTTACACGAATATCTGCATGTCACATTTCACCGTGGCAGAAAGCTTCGGCGAAGAGAAGATGTTTTGTTTGCGGGACTCCCCGGAATCATTGCCTCATGCATGCTTTAACAATACGTTTTCGGGGTCTCCTTCTGGAATGCCTGGCATGACCAGAAGCATCAGCATCACTCACATCGGTCACGTAAGTGTCGTTGAAATCTTCAGCACCTCATCAACGTAAGTCATAAGAGCAACCAAAAAAAAAAGGCTCATTTACGAGTCCTTATTGGAAAACACTTTATGTACATGTAACCAGCTGCCATAAAAAAGTGGTAGCTTGTACTGAGCACTAGACGTGAAACAGAGCGCTTTTGCTGCCAAACCATAGAAGTTCGTGAGTTTTGATACAACGCATTGCTTTGACGATCTGGCAAGAGCAGTGTGTTCTGGAGCACGGAGGAGTTGAGAACGACGTTGACGCTGGGCGCACGGCCGGCGATGGCTGCGCCACCCCGGAACAGTGGCGCTCCCTCTCTGAGGAGCTGCGTACTACGTATGGAAACCACATTACCATGATGGAGGCCATCTTGGACACCAAGGTACGTTGCTCGAGATTCACTGGACAATACGAGAAGACGAGCCTTCTTATCTTAAGCTACGGTTCGATTTGGGTCGAAAAAGCAAACTTTCAAGATTCAACAAGATGCACTGCTTGTGCAATTTGCTAATATGGCTCCGGCTGTAGAGCAACGCTTAGGTGTGCACAGCATATTTGTAAAAAATGCAACTCCGCATGTTCGCTGTTCCTTTATGATGCATGTATTTTTTCTCCCGAGATTACGTCACTGTATGCGCATGGATGCGTTTTGTTCGTGTTTTGTTGTGGACGTCTTGTGTTATCCCTATCCAGACACCTGTTCCTAGCACAATTTTTTTATATGTATGACACGATTTTCGATGACGTCGAGCAAGAGTGTTAAGGCTAAGCGTGAGATGCGAGCAACGTACACAGCTAAAGCTCTCGCTGCACAAATGACGCATGGGTTTTTAAGCTTTCAATTTCGATACCCGCCTGGGTGTCTCAGTGGCAATGGAGTTCTGCTGCAGTGTGCAGTGTCTGTGGGTTCGATTCCCGGCATCTACGGTGGCATTGCGTTATAGGTTAAGTGTAATAACGTGCATGTGCTTTCATTGAAGTTCATGTGAAGAGCCCTAGCCGGTGAAAATTAATCCGCAGCTACCGCTGCTGCGTCTCTGAAGCCCCAGTGTTACTTTTGGTACTTGAAACCACCTGAATCAATCTTCCGAGTCAATCTTCCGATCCGATTCTCAGTAACGAGATTCGAATTGAAGCGGCCATGCGGCTTCCTCCGTCATGCTACAACGGGACAGACTCAAATAAAGATACATCGAGAGGCTAGAACTGTAACAATATTTTTATTCAATTGAGGAGTCACAGTGCAAAGGATATTATAAAACCATAGAAAGTGAAAGAAATCGTAAATAATGTAGAAAAAAATAAAGCTACACAAACGCGCTGATTGTAGCGATTTAATTTGGGCAAGACAAGACACTATACTAGCTTGTTTCTATGAGCCTATAAAAATCAGTGACTCGCATTGCACGAAGCCTATAGGCAGCAGCAAATCCTACCCTACCATCCTGCATCCGCCGTAGTGCAGTCACTGCTTTCAGCGGCTTTGTTAAGTTCTTTGCTTTCTCGGTTGTTCGCCTTTGTCTCCCGTTTGTTTGTTTTTTTTTTCGTTTTTGTTTCGTTTGCGCTTGCTCCAGAGACTCCTCCCCCTCCCCCCCTCCCTTTCCCCGCGTGCGCTGTGCACACTTGTGCTGGTCAGGAGGCGCGGATCAGCATCCTGGAAAGTGAAGTCGATCTGCTCGAGAGAGAGCTCGAACAGAGGGCGCGCTCGACGCGGGCCGAGCTCAACGCGCACACGCCGCAACTGGTCACCGGCACGGACGACGCCGCGGTGAGTACGTACGGTCACGTGGGGTCACTATATCCCGTGGGTCACGTGGGTCACTAACACGTGAGGTCACTTGGCATATATGCTCAGCGCTTGAAAACGGCAGAAAAAGGAAAGTCACACGAGACTGAGAAGACGACACAATCCCTCGTGTTGCCGGCTCGCTTGTCTGCGTATCTTTTTTAAAATTTGTCTTGGCGCTGATGTCAAGCATGGAAGCTCAATAACTAGGCTAATTCATAGCCTTAATGAGTATATGCATCGCGTTTGGATATCTCGTGATGAATACAATGGATACGTCCCTCTACACCTTCAGCCACAGCTCAGCTATGACCAGAAAGAAGCTGGCGTTTTCTTTACGCATCATCATCATCATCATCATCATCATCATCATCATCATCATTATTATTATTATTATTATTATTATTATTATTATTATTATTATTATTATTATTATTATTATTATTATTATTATTATTATTATTATTATTACATGTAGCGCGCAGACATGGAAAGTAGGCAAGAAGAAGGCTTCTTAAACACCTAGCATTTGGATTTTCTTTTTTACCTTGCAGACAAAGCAGAATATTCGCATCATACTCATGTTTTGCTTAATGACCTCAGTTTCGCTTTCTGTTTAAGTAAAATAGCACAGTATATATAACTGCACTTAAGAGCAATCAAGCTCTTGGACTCTTGCGTACTAATAAGAAACAAGACTATAAGTATTGCCCCAATGCAGCCAAAATCTTGGCACAGCTCACGGCCGCCCTCGCACCGAAAAGATAGGGACAAGGCCACGATCGTCATCTGAATCATACCGCCCGAGAAAACGGCGCTAACTTTGCAGTGAGGCGGCTTCAATTGGCCAATTGCATACGGACAAGGTTCGCCTGTCCGTGCTTCTTTAATATCGCGAGCGAAGCTGTGGATATGACAAAGTTAAAAAGCTCACAAGAGGTGGAGCTCCAGCGTGAGGGATCTTATCCTCCGTGCACGGCTGCCTATACTAACAAGAGAATATGGAGGCCCATGTTCGGGTGCCTTCCAATTTGTTCCGGCAACCATATCTTGCTAATTTAAAATTTAATACCTCTGTCGCATGGCACGTTTAATGTCATGCACCTTAAATCCAGGGAAAACATGAGGAAGGGGCGAGATGGAAATTCAAGACGATGAGCAAAACGATAGCAAGGTAAAAAAAAAAAAGCAGGAGCCAACGTTTCGACAAGTGGACAACGCAACGACATTCGGTACGAATGTCATTTACGCTGCATGACGATGAGCAAAACGAGAACACGGTGAAAGCAGGAGCCCAAAGTTGCGACAAGTGTACTTGTCTTCTTCAAGGTCTTGAAGAAGACAAGTCAACCTTTCACCTTGTTCTCGTTTTGCTCATCGTCATGCAGCGTAAATGACATTCATACCGAATGTCATTGCGTTGTCCACTTGTCGAAACGCTGGCTCCTGCTTTCACCTTGCTCTTGTTTTGCTCATCGTCTTGAATTTCCATCTCCCACCTCCCTCGTGTTTTCCCTGCATTCACGGTGCATGACATTATACACGTGCCGTGGGACAGAGGTATTAGAACACGGTGAAAGCAGAGGTCCAACGTCTCGACAAGTGGACTTGTCTTCTTCAAGGCCTTGAAGTTAGACAAGTCCTCCTTTCACCTTGTTCTCGTTTTGCTCATCGTCAGGCACCGTAGATGACATTCGTACCGAATGTCATTGCGTTCTTGCGTTCCCTGTCTATACAGGAGTATACAAAATGGCATTCGCAATTGATGGCGATGTTTATCGGCAGCTTGCGCAGGCAGACACTCGGCCATCGACATGTATACTTTCAGGTTGCGCTTCCCCCCTGCTCAAATCGCTGGGCATGGTCTTCCGCACTTTCAGCAGCGCGCGTGTATCGTTGGTCCAGCGCCCTTCTCGCTTCTCATTCTACGCTGACGAATCTGCTGAGTTAGTTTCCTTGGTTGGTGGTTAGGTTTTAGCGTGGCACCGCTTTGAAAACAATGTGCAGAAATATAAAAAAGTTAGACGAGCGGTTGTAAACATGGCCGACGAAAGGTGATAGCGTCCAGTCGAGACTGGGGAACAAGAATATAGTTCGAAAAAGGGGTAAGGCGTGCAGACCGGGACGCCAGAGAAGTGGACCATCAACTGAAGCAAGCACTGAGGCGAAAAGAAGAAAGGAGACACAAAACTCACCTGCGCGTGCTCTAGAATGGTAGCACGACGTGTCAATCGGGTACGCGTGCCGGTCTACAGGAGAGATAACTGTTAAGAGGAAGCTTTAGCTCGGGCCAGACTCCGAAACGGCCTATACAAACACACGCGTACAACGCAAAAACATTTTTGTGAGGTAACCCCTGGACCGATTTTAATGAAATTTGTTGCATTTGAGAGAAGTTAAATTCTAGTGACTGTTCGAAGCGGAATTTCGATTTAAGACCTGAAAGTTTCTTTAAATAGATTTCCAAAAATACAAACGTTTGAGAAAATAGAAGCATGAAGCTTACAGCTTAATAGGTCTGCATCAAAAACAGATATAGCGGTTCTGTAAAAGGCATTAATTACATCATTAAAAGCGGACAAATTCGATATGTCAATTTGTATTTTACGTGAATTTGTTGCGCTGTTTACAAGGGTTCCTCAAAAGCTGTATTTCCATATTACTGAATCTTTTTTTAGATTCCCGTGTAACACACCAGTTTTGTCCGCTTTAGATGTAGTATCATTTGCGATTCACAGAATTGCGATGTCATTTTTTTTGCTGAGTTACAGCGTTGTAAAGTTGATAGTTTTGTATACTGAAAATTTTCAATTTTGGTCAATTTTTAATAAAGCATTTACGGCCTAAATCGAAAATTCGAAGCCAACAGTCACTAGATTTTAAGTTTTTCTTTTAAATGCAACAAACCTAGCCAAATTTGGTGCAGTGATTGCTGAGAAAAACGAATTCTCCTTTTACATGTATTTAGATAGGAGCACCCGAGCTAAAGTTTCCTCTTAAGGCATTTGGTCTCTTCCTTATGCAACGTAATTGAAGGCTGACTCACCCATGCTCTTTCGCCGTTATTGATATGTCATGCCTCGACCATAAGACGCGTATCTTCATTCCTATACCTGTAAAACATCGCGCATTCATCTAACTCGGGTGTGCATTTACAATCTTTGCAATATAAGGAAAGATTAGAAGGCTATTAGAACATATATTTGTCCAGGGAAGCATATCAAGAACAACAATTTTACTGACTGTCGTATGGATGTGGTATAGAAAGTTCCCTTTACCTGAGACCATTTCTACGTAGCGCAAACGATGCTGTGTATCAATCAGAGGCGAATGAAACATAAAAGGTTGTTAACCGGTGGATCGCCTTCTAATATTTCCTTATATTGCCAAGATTGTAAATGCACGCCTGAGTTAGATGAATGTGCGATATTGTACAGGCATAGGAATGAAGATACGCGTCTTATGGTCGAGGCATGGCATATCAATAACGGTGAAAGTGCGTGCGTGAGTCAGCCTTCGATTACCTTACATAAGGAAGAGATCAAATGCCTTAACCATAATCTCTCACGTAGACCGGCACGTGTACCAGATTGATACGTGGGGCTACCATTCTATAGCATGCGCAGATGAGTTTTGTGCCTTCTTTCCTTTTTTTCGCCTCAGTGCTTCCTTCAGTTGATAGTCGGCGTTCGCGTTGTCCAGTTCTCTTCTCTTGTGTCCGTGTCTGCCCGCCTTACCCCTTTTTTGCATCATGGATCCTTACCAACAAGCTCAGCTTTCTGTCGTTCTTGGGATATAGTTGCGCAAACTACATCAACTATCGTGCTGTATGCCATAAATTTATTAAAAATGTTCATAACAGCCGTTATGGCAACCTTTACTGTGACTACATTTCGTTTTAACTGATCGATTTTGTAATTTTTTAGCCAAGCCCCTGTTGTCGAGATTACGCAAGTCGCGCTTGTATGTGTTCGGGAAACTCATTCAATGGGCGAATGCTATTAGCTATGAATGCCATTCACTATGCCCGCGTAGAAGCAACAAAAATGGCATTAAGATGTAATCTCAATCGACGATTTTTGAGACAACTCAGGCAAACCTCTTGCGTTTACTTGCCGACTCGCACACACCGCTTAGCCGAAAACGTGCTTTTTCTCGAACGATCCTCTAAACAGCACGGCACTTTAGGTTCCGCGCCTCGGCCACGCCAACGAGCCTTCAACACCGTCGTAAGTCCTGTCACCAGTGCTTGCTTGACTACACGCCAACTCGCGGCTTCTCGTTGTATCACTCTTCCCGTGTCGCCTGCTCGCTAGACAACGACAAGCACGAAATGTTCTTTCTTAACTTTTTTAACGACTTAAGATGGTAGCTGTCAAGCGCAGGCGGCGAAATAACTGTCTACGCCGGAGATCGGAACGCAACGTTAGTATTGGCACATGGCGTTGCCAGCCGCTCTAGGTTGAACGATACAATCTGCGTTCGCGTGCTTCCCTTGGCACGTCAAGTCTTTTTTGCTTTCACTTTCACCGTTCAGTTGTTCTTCAGTCTCTCCGCAAACCGGTAAGTTGCGCGACTCGAAGTGAATACGGACGCATGCGAAAGCGCGCAAGTACGTGCGAAGATTTCTGCACTTGTTACGCTTTCTTACGTCATCAAGATTCTGTGAGGATCTCTCGAGTGTTTATGTGTGCCATGTATTTCGTTTATACGTTGTATTTGTTAAATAAGAAGAATTGTAACAGGTAGCGCGATTCCGCCTCTTCTAGAGTATTACTTTAATAGGCAGACTTGCTAGTGCAAGAAATCACGATGCAACAATAGGCAGTTATGAAAAGTTCTGAAGTAACGTTAACACTTATTCAGGCTACAGCACATTTTCGTAACTTCAGAAATGGAGCCAAGTGGTGATGAATTCATATCCAGTTGGCAGCAATGTCCAGAATAGTACCAGTTCTGAGACAACCATGCCAAAAATGGGCTGGAACTGCATTTTATATATATATATATATATATATATGTACACATACACCTCCGCAAATCACGGTGCCATTCGACGATTCCTGGCAGTTGTGTTGGTTAACGAAGTCATTGTTGGAACAGAAGCAATGGCGAGCTGCCAAATTATACAACCAGACCTGAGACACCCGTTTCACCTCCCATTCCCTTCGCCCCTTTTTCTTTATTGTCGCTCAATCCCTCCCCCCCCCCCCCCCTCTTTCTGCAGAGAAGTGTAGCATTGATTTATCGTCCAACCTTTTCAGCTCATTCCGTCCTTCCTTCGCAGTCCTCGAAAAGGCTGCGGAAGAGAGCACAGTTTGCAAACCTACCAACGGGTCACAGTGTTTAACTCTTTACTTTAGCACTTTCAAGCTACCTATCGTTTTTTTATCCCCTTATTTTTCTAGCCATTATTGTTTTTTTTACTTCCGGTGTGTCCTCAGTGGTACTAGGTTGAGGGAGATTTTTTGTTTTTCCTCCCTTATAAAATGTTTCATCCGCCTAGGCTAGATATGCTTCAGGGATGCAATTAGCCGGAACAAATGGCATCATCAGACTGTCGTTAAGTGAGTCTGGAAAGATGGAACCTTCAGTCGCTCAGGAAAGGAACGTCACTAAAAGCTAATTGTAGTATCGATGATGGATGTGAAAAGACACACATGCATATAGAAGCGTATGGAGTGAAGAGACAGGGAATCCTAGGAAATCATAAAGAAAATTGCCTGTTTTAAACGGAAAATGTATAATTGATTTTGAAGCGGTGGTCACATTTACCGATAAACATCGCATCTTTAATAGAGGAACCTCCGCGGTATGCTGAAGTTGTGGGTAGGGCTCCCACAGCAGCAGGTGTTATTTTCTTCCAGTTTCATTTCGTATGTTTATTAATTGTACATATGAACTTTAAAGAGGACAGTTAGTTTCCTCTACGTTTTTCTTGGCTATTTTTGGTGAGCTTCATGTGGTTGTTACTAAAAAATGAGCCCCTCGTTTATGACAACCCTAGTGTTACTAAAGGATGTTGAATCCCGCAAAATCACTCAATCAATCGATCAATCAATCAATCAATCAATCAATCAATCAATCAATCAATCAATCAATCAATCAATCAATCAATCAATCGGGCCCTATTACTCTCGGTCATGCAAATATATGGATAGGCAAGACCACCAGTGCCTCTCGTCCCGTAGGCAGCGCTTTCTTTTTTGAATGGCATTATTTTAAAGGACAGACAACGTACTTCGTTGAAGCGCGAAAAGATGCAGACCCAACTATCGATCATGTTGCTTCAAATGCGACGTCGAAGAAAATAAGTTGCATCGGTTAAGTATCGTCCCATAACAAACAAGTTGACATGAGAAAAAATAAACACAGAAAAATTTTAAATACAGTCAAAGAGCATGAACACATATATTTATGTAGTCTACAGCAACAGTTTGGAGACTACTGCATCAGCAAAAAGAAAAAAAGAAAATAAAATTTCTTCTAGCACCGCTTTGCAATACGAAACTGCTTCACTATATTGCAATGATCGAACACATGCACTTTGGCTGCATACGATTTGGCTGAGTAGGGCATGTCAAGGCGCTGCGAAGAATGGGTAATTTTTCGTGGCACCATTAGCCTCCAAACTTTTCCTCGCGAATGTACATACCTATTTACAAATGTCTGTTTGTTTTTCTATCGACCAGCGGTGGCCGAATAAGGAATGTCGCTTGAGCTAGCCAACGTTTCGACAAGGAAACTCGTTCACTCACCTTGCCTCAGACGTCTCTTCTTCGACCTCTTCACGTTGATCATTTCAAGTTTCCATCCTTCTGTGGATTTTCTGCCTGATTTTCGACTTCCTTGTGGCCCGTGTCTGTTCGTTGCTGTGGTCTATGAAGCAACGTTCCGCCAACTATTCTAACAAAGAATAATTGCTTCTATGACGTTGTCGCGTCTGCGCATGCGCGAGTTAATCACGTGCCGGCGTCCGTGTCACGCAGCTGGACGAGCTCCGGATCGAGCTGAACAAGCGCGACCAGGAGCTCCTGGCCATGGGCGCCAAGATGAAGACGCTGGAGGAGCAACACCACGACTACCAGCGCCACATCGCTGTGCTCAAGGAGTCCCTGTGCGCCAAGGAGGAGCACTACAACATGCTGCAGGCTGACGTCAGTACTGCTTCTGCTGCCGCCTCCTTCTTCTCCGGTGTCGCTAAACGGCACGTGCGAAACAAGCGCGCTCACGCGGCCGCACGTACACCTGCTTATATATGCAAAATTTTTGGATAGATGAAAGCCGAGCGGTAAATTTCAAATAATAATTGAGCAATTTTTGGGATGACGTGCTCGATATAGGCATCTCCAGCTAAGAACTACTACGTTCTTTGCCGGTCAATTCGAATGAAAAAAAAAAGCATGACATTCATGAACAAACCTATGGCATCTTGAGCCTCCGGGGGGGGGGGGGGGGGGGGGCGTATTGTAAGAAAAATTTTCCTATATGCTAGAATTCTTTGTAATAGCCCTTGCCGACCAGTCCTGATACTGGACATACGATTAGCATGGGCCGCCGGTTCGACTAATGATAAACAGCATCAATGAGCGAGAAGCTTCGTCGCAGTGTTTCCTCCGTCTACGGCGTGGTGTGGGTGCGTGCGTGTGTGTTTGTGCTTACGTACATGCGTGAGCAAAAGTATACGGACAACAGCGTCGTCGAAGGAACATAATATTATCCTAATTAACGTGCATAAACTGAAATATGGCGAGTGCGCTGGAAGGTTCGCACTGCCAAGTTCGGACTGCAGTCCTCAATTTCAAGTCACATTCGCAGCTAGAGGAGAAAATCAGCTTTATCGCGAAATCCCTGATCCGTATACGTTTTGTTCGCCGGTGTACGTTGTGAGTACATGCGTACATGGATGCATACAAGCCCTCATACACACAATCTAACTTGTGTGCAAATTAACGATTCAAAGCGAGACGGTTGTGTCTATACGTTAGTGCTGCGGTGCCCTTCGCGGGAAATGTTTGGCGACATAAGTCTAATATGCGGGAGTAGCAATTAAGCTACTCAAGCGAGTCCTCACTCTCCCGAGTAAGCTACAACCTCGGAGGTTGAATCTCAGTTACTATTATTGTCGCACGGTGGTATGAAGGTTATAAACAGAGATAAGGTACCTCAGAAAGGCTGGCCAACGCTTCGATAGGAGGACCTATCTTCGTCAAACGCCTTTGACGATGATAGGTCCTCCTATCGAAACGTTGGTCAGCCTTTCTGAGGCACCTTATCCCTGTTTATAACCTTTATACCACAGTGTACTATTCCATCTGTCAGCGCCTTTCTTGATATTTTGTTATTGTTGAAGTATTTCTAACGATGAGCGAAGTCAGCTCGATTCTGTAGGCGTTGCATCATGTGTTACCGTATGCTGCGTGGTGGTCAATCCATTCCCCAACACGTTGACAGGTGGAAGAACTGCGGCAGCGGCTGGAGGAGAAAAACAAGTTGATAGAGAAGAAGACTCAGCAGGCGCTCACAGCGACGCAAGAGCGCAACCAGCTAAGCCAAGAACTGCAGGAGCTGAGAGATCACATGGACATCAAGGACCGAAAAATCAACGTGCTTCAGAGAAAGGTGCGTATGTGACCATTACAATCTACTCAGAAGGAAGAAACAACCTGAGTAGTGACAAGTATCTTATATCTTAGTTATCTTCTTCACTAGCGGATTTTAGGCAGAGTTCGTGGCGTTCTTTAAAACAGCAAGTAAGGCGGAAGTGCTAATCGCTGCACTGCCTCCGTTCTGCCGTTGAACCTCACTGTAGTTGGGTCATACCTGAATTAGTGCATATTGAACTAGAAACATGCAAGTCCATGCCATCATCATATGTGTTACCTTCAGTATAGTCATGGCTCATCTTGTTATTGTTGACCAACATTAGCTGAACTGTACGACAATCACGAAGTTGTGTGTGTTAAAGAAATAACTAAAATTATTGTAGTTCTGAAACACTTTAATCGAAGCCAGCTGCATTAACATGATGCTGAATGTTGGCCACAGAGGCAGATCCTGCGCAATCCTACTTGGAATGAACGAACATCTCAACTTAATAATACACGGGACAAGAAGCTTTGCACTAGGAACAGGCACTAACATTGTTTCATTGGAATCAATATGACTACAATGGGTAATGCTTCCATACTTAATACTGTCTTAGCGCAGAACTTACAAAAAGCACAAAGGGACACGAACGGGACAGGTCCCATTCGCGTCCCTTGATTCTTTCTGTAATTTCGGCGCTATGACTGTATTAAGTATGGATTACCCACTAGCCCGATCCAACGCTTTGCTCTGTTAATGTTTCCCCTCTTATGTGACATGCAACGTTCAGCATAGGCGTTCTCGTAGTTAGAAATCGCTTTGATTCACTTTTCCTGCGAAATCACGTGGTTGTGGCATGTGGCCTGCGACGTCCCCGATAATCTCGGAGGCCATGCAAATGTCGCGCTTCCCCTTCGATCACCTCTTCCCACAGCTTGTGCTCACAAATAAGTGCATCTTTAACACACCCTCCGTCGACCACGCAGATCGAGAACCTGGAGGACCTGCTGAAGGAGAAGGACAACCAGGTGGACATGGCGCGAGCGCGGCTGTCGGCGATCCAGGCGCACCACTCGACCTCAGAGGGCGCCCTGTCCAGCCTGGAGGAGGCCATCGGCGACAAGGACAAGCAGATCGTGCAGCTGCGCGAGCAGCGCGACCGCGCCGAGCAGGAGCGCAACGAGGAGCGGGACCTGCACGAGCGCCAGCTGGCCGAGTACCGCATGAAGATGCACGCGCTGGAGAGCGAGATGGACAAGCTGCAGGGCCGCCTGGAGAAGGCCAACGCCGAGAAGGAGCGCCTGGAGGCGCGTCTCGAAAACTCCCAGTCCGAGTTGGGACAGGCGCGTGCCGAGCTGGACAAGATCCAGGCCGAGGTGAGCCGCTCGTCCGCCGACTGGGAGCGAATGCGCGGCGAGCACGCGCGACTGTCGCTCGAGAACGACCGCTTCCGCGAGCACGTGGGCCGCCTCGAACAGCCCACGGTGACGTCGTCAGCGTACCGGAGCGCCACAAGCATACTGCCGCTGCAGCAGCAGCAGCACGCGTCCGACGAGCGCACCCAAGAGAAACTCGACCGCGTGCAGGCCGAGCTGCGCCGGGCGCAAGCTGAACTGAGGATGACGCAGGCGGAGCAGGAACGGGCGCGCGGTGAGCAGGAGCAGCTGCAGGAGAAGCTGGAGCGCTCCCAGGGAGAAGTGTACCGGCTCAAGGCCAAGCTGGAGAACGCGCAGGCCGAGAGGGAGGCCCTCCAGGAGGAGTACGACCGCGTGCAGGGCATCGTGGCCCGAGGCCAGTCCGACAGGGACGCCGCGCTGGCCGAGGCGGAGACACTGAGGGCGGAGCTGGAGCGCGTCCAAGGGGGTCTCACGAAGGCGCAGGTGGCGCAGGAGAAGACGCAGGCGATGCTCGACCGGGCGCAGCTGGAAGCCGACAGGCTGCAGGAGAAGCTGGACAAGGCACTGACCGAGACGAGGAGGCTGGCTGCCGACCGCGAGCGCTGCCAGGACGAGGTGCAGGGCTTGCAAGGGCAGCTGGCCCAGGCTCAGCTGCACGCTCAGCGGGCGCACAAGGAGAAGGACGCGCTGCAGTCGGAGCTCGAGCAGACGAGGGAGAAGGCCGACAGGGCGCTGGCCTTGCAGCAGAGGCTGCACAAGGAACGCGACGGCGCCCAGGCCGAAGCGGACGCATTGAGAGACCGTCTGGAAATACTCCAGAGCCAACTAGCCAAGGCGCACAAGGAGCGGGAGAACGTCCAAGCAGAGTTTGAGGTGATGCGTGACAGGCACGACAAGATTGCGCTCCAGGCGGAGCGAGGACGAGCCGAGGCCGACGCAGCACAGGCCGAGTTGCGGGCAGCGCGCGACCGCGCCGACAAACTCCAGCTGCAGCTGCAAAAGGCCCAGGAAGAAAGGGAACTGTGCAGGCTGGAACAGGACAAGCTCCGCGAGAAGCTTGACAGGGCACAGGCGGAAAGCTTCAAAGCCCAGACCCGCCTTGACCAGGGTCAGGCGGAGGCAGACCGCTTGGCCCTGGAGTTAGACAAGTCCCAGGTCCTGCTGGCTAAGACCAAGGAAGATCACAAGCGCTCTCAGGAAGAGTTCGAAGGCTTGCAGGACCTGTATGTGAGAACGAATGCCCAGCTGGCCAAGACCAAAGAGGCCGAAGAGAAGACACGACAGGACCTCGATCGCTGTCAAGTCGAGCTGGAAGTTGCCCGCGATCGTTTGGATAAGGCACAGCTGGAGGCGCGCCGTCTTCAAGCCGAGCGCGATCGGCTGCAAGCCGAGGTAGACCGCATGTCTCTAGATATGGACCGCATCCAAACGCAAGTGGGGAAGACCCAAACGCATCACGAGAAGTCCCAGGAAGAATTGGCGAGAATGCAAGTGGAATTGGAAAAGCTCTACGAAAAACTGGATAGGGCACAGACGGAGCTGCGCAAGACACAGAACGAGAAAGATCGCCTTCAGTCTGAGAAAGAAAGCCAGCAGGCTGAGCTGGAACGCTACCAGGCGCAAATGGCCAAGTACCACAGCACCCAGGACAAGTCTCAAGCAGACTTCGAACGGCTGCGTATCGACGTTGAAAAGATGCGGGACAAATACGAAAAGACGCTTGCAGAGCTGAACAGGACAAGTGAGGAAAGCGCGAAGCTCAAAGCCGAGCTGGACCGAACACGGTCGGAGAAGGGTGTCACCCAGGAAGAACGCCAGGCGCACGCTAATGAAATTGAACGGCTTTACATCGAAGTTGAAAAAGCCAAGGACAAATACGAAGGCGCCAAGATCGAAGTCAAGAAACTTCAAGACGCGCGCTCCCAGCACCAAGCCGAAAATGAGCGGTTGCGCAGAGCCCTGGAAGCTACGCAGGCCGAGCTGAAAAAAGCCACTGCGTCAACAGACGATCGACAACGCCAGGAGATGGAGAAGTTAACAGCTGAATCTCAGAGTCTCCGTGAGAGAGCCGACCGTGCTATCCAGGAGAGGGACTCGCTTCTCGCAGAACTGAACAAGGCTCAGGCGACACTGGATTCGCTGCACGAGGCCAGCGAAGGAGACCGGCAGAAGAGCACCTCGGAGGTGGAGCGCCTCAGGCACCTTCTGGGTCGCTCCGAGGAAGACCTCCAGAAGACGGTCGGCGAGAACAGCAGGCTACAAATGGAAGTGGAGCGGTTGAAACAGGACGTCGAGGACGCCGAGCGGTACATCGCGAGTGTGCAGGAGAGCACGCAGAAAGACCGCAGCCAACAGGAAAGCCTTCGAGCGGAGACGAAACGGCTCCACGAGACCCTGGAGATGGTCCAGGAGGAGCTACGCAAGACTTCCCAGGAACGCAACCGGCTCCAGATCGAAGTGCAGGAGCTGGTTTCGGAACTGGAACGACGTAGCGGCACGGACACCGCTGCCCGTGCTCAGGAGGACGCGAGGATACGGGGTGAGATCGAGAAGCAGCAGCAAGAACTGCAACAGCTGCACAAGGAACTGAAGAAGAGCACGCAGCAGATGCAGAAGCTCGAGACCGAGAACAAGGAGCTCAGAGCAAAGCTCGAAAGAGCTTTGGACGCAGCCGCTCACGCGCAGAAGCAGTCGGAAGAGACGCACGCCGAGACTACCAAACTGAGAGAGGCAAACCGAATGCTGAAGCAGCAGCAACAGCAACTCCAGCAGCAGGCCGCCGGTGCAATGAAGGAGGGCGAGCGCGAAAAGCTGCAGAGAGAACTGGACAGGATGCAAGTGGAAATGGAATGTCAGAGGGAAGAAGCATCGAAGCTGAGGAAGCAGCTGGAGCAGTCACGGGCGGAAATCAAGAATTTCTCGGTGGAGCGAGATCGCTTCCAAGAGCAGCTGGAGAAACTGGTTCAAGAGATCGAACGGAGGGAGGTCAGTGGTGCCACATGTGTTCTCCAACGAATGAACCCCCAGCACGTTCGTTACGTTACTTTGGATCTCGTCTTAGTGGCACATTACTTATGTTTTGTTGGTGAATGGTTCAGCGAATCATTTTCTTCAGTTGCGTTATCTTTTTTTTCAGTATCGTAGTTATCTCTGTTTATAAGTTGTGGCTAATTTTGTGATATTTGGTTTGATCCTTTATAGAGTGTTTGTCTTTTTGGAAATGTGTTTGCTTTTGTTCTGCCCACGCACCAGTGCGATGATCTTCATTTCCCTTTGTCTTCAGTTTTCTCTGACAATGCCATGCTTGTTGGCATGTGACTAGCTTTACAGTGTCGGCGTTAATATTTTTGGATGCATGTAGCCAACAAGAAAAATGAGCATGTTGATTTGATCGGCACCATTGTTTGGTTCCGGTAGTTTCTGAAGAGATGCTACTACTGCCCGCATTCAATGCCTTGATTCGAGATTGTTGTTCGGGGCAAAGCTTGCAGTGAAGTGACTTATATCGGAACGTGTATTTACCGAGAAAGCAACAACCGTGCCACGTTAGAAGGCTACGGAATTTTCTGGAGTTGTAAAGTGGCCGAGAATGATGGGTGAAGACTCAGTAATCGAGGGATTATGGGCTGCACAAGATGAAATGTTATGCTTACTGCTGTCCAAAAAAAAAGCGTTCATGCTTTACAACTGTGCCGAGAAGGGCCAGATCGTTACATCGTCTGCTCGAAAGCAGGAAATCTGGCTTTGTTGTGCGTAGTTCGCTTTGCGATAGCGCCCCTGCGGGATATTCACTAAACGCAGTTCTTTCTCTCCTGAATTTGTGGTATTTCGTGGTGCAGCGCAAGCACCAGGCCGCACTGATCAAAATCATGACTAGACGGTGTCACATGTACCAAGCTTGACCAAGGACATTCACTTTGACACGTCCTCGAAACTGTGCAGGTTTTTGCGTGTTGAATGAGCAAGCCTTTTACGACGTCGGAAGCTGGCAAAAACAGCTGTATAGGGATATGCAATTCGTGTTTCACAAGATTACATTGGGCTCTTTTCTGTAGCTACTTCCGTCCTTTCCACATTGCCACAAATTCTGAAGTAAATTTTTGAGGCATTGTCGCACTTCAACGTGTTCACGCAGAGGGTAGCAAACTGGACGCTCTTCTGATGGACCACCCTGACTTTCATTTCCCCTTTCGTTGCATGCTATCCCTGGCACAGTACGCATGTAGGAACTGCACGCTACAACTCGAGGAGCCGTTTGCGTGATAGTCTCTCAATAGGCGTATCTCTTTCTGGAAGAAGCGGCCGCTGATTGTTGCGTGCTCCATTCTAGACCGAGATCCAGAGCCTTCGCGCGAAAGGCGCCCAGCCTCAGGCAAACCCCAAAATGGAAGCCGAGCTCGAGGCCCTCAGGAAGAGGCTCGACGACCGACAGAAGCAGCTGGACGAGTTCGAAAAGAGGCTCAAGAAGAAGAAAGAGAAGCTGGAGCAGGCAGAGGCTGCCCTGCAAAAGGTTCGTTCGCATTATTTGCGTCCTATTTGGGCAGTTCCTGGTCTTTCGCCTGCTCTTACAGAAATTGCATTAATAGTCACAGATGGTCGCCGCAGAACTCGCCGCAGAACTCGCCGCAATTTCCTTCTTTCCTTACCTACTCTCTCTCCCTGTGATCTTTGTTTTCCCCTTTCCCATTCCCCCGGTGTATGGTAGCCAACCGGACGTTTTCCTGGTTAACCTCCCTGCCTTCTACTTTTCTCTTTCCTCCTCTCCTCTTTTCGCCTGCTCTTCCCACTGTGTGCATGTCTCTTGGCTCCTCATGTTTAGCAACACTACCTTTTCCTACCCCACCCCTCATCCTCCTTTTCCTCCTTCTCATCATCACCATAAACAATATCTCATATTCAGCGCCCATGCAAGCTTAAAGAGGCGTGCACGCATTATCAAAGCTATATTACGTAGGCCTTATGTTCGCGTGAATCAGCCTTCTCTTCATTGGGAATTCTCCCGACGTCATCGGGTTTCTGAGTCAGTTTCTACTTTGAGCCAACAAATACGGTTAATGTATGCGGCACTTACGTATGATAAAGATAGCACTGGCAAACATGGTGACACTGTAGCTTCCTTTTCTGCGTGATTTGTTGCCATGGTGGTTGTGTTCTCGCATCGGTGATTCACAATTTACCGGAGATCAACGATCGCTGGTAAATTGTTAATTAAGCTTTCGCTTCCTTTCGGCTCACCTAAATCAGAAGTTACGAGCGGCTAGTACCGTTAGAGCGGTTAACACTCGCGCGTCCTACGAAGCTCAGGGGATTGAGGAGCACTATCCCTCTCAATTTCTTGGGTTGCAGGGCATCTGAAATTGCACAAATGCTCCAGCATATATTCCTTAGAGAAACTTCTTTAGACAGTGTATAGTAAACCTGAAGATATTCCCCTATAAAGTCCATAGACATTATCCGAAGTTGCGCCCTCAAGTTTTTTATGTACTTTTGTCTATAGAACATCTACAGAATTAGAATCAACTGAGAAGGAATAGGCGCGAATGGCTATTGTCAGTGGACTGTCTACAGTTACCAAGTATTTATCTTCCTTACAAACGGAAGGCGATGTTGCAAAGGCAGTGACACGGCCCTTAGAATTTGGTTGAGCAAAAACAATAAGTGCCATATCTTAACAACAAGGCTGCACCAGAAACATGCACCTGTATTCGAAGCCTCAGCCATGCTGTTTCATTCTCTCGTTGTTGTCTCGAACATTGTTAAAGAGATGGATATTTGGCCGGCATGTCTCACTGTTTTGGCGTCTTCGTATTGGGGCGTCATCACCAACCTGTCCACTTGACCGCTTTCTTTCTCTGCGTCGTCAGGCGGGCAGCACGGAGACGGAACAGGAGCTGGTCCGGCAGCTGGCCGAGCTGAAGATGCGCTGCGCCGAACTGGAGACGAGGCAGCCACCACCGCCTCCGACGGGAGGAGCCAACGAGGCCGAGCTGGAGCGGCTGCTCCAGATCATGTCTTCCCTCGAGGAAGAGAAGGTCAATCTCAACGCACAGATCAAGCAGCTGCAAGAGTGAGTGCCGCACAGACACCGGTGTAGCGCGGCGGGGATAAAGAGAGAGAGAGAGAGAGGGAAAGGCAGTGAAGTCAACCAGACGAGCCTCCGGTTTGCTACCCTACACTGGGGGTGAGGGGCAGGGGAAGGCGGGTAGAACCGGTATTGCGGCGAGTGCGATGTTTCTGTGGCACATCTAAGAGGACACCAGTGAGCGACACCTAGTCAGTTCACTTGGGCATTTGTGTTTTTTCTGCACTTTCTTTTCATTCGTTTATAGGTAGAGGGTTGTTTGCTTGCGAAAAAAAAGTTAAGGTCAATTTACGCCTTTTTTTTTATTGAATCACCAAAACCTTCTCCGAGCTGGGGCGCCAGCATGACGCCACTGAGTTTAAAGCGTTTTTTTCTTGCGTTTCGGTCGTTTTGGTGCAGGTCAAAGCACTCAAAGCTTTCCAGGTTAAGTCTTTGGTTTCTTTAGAATGTAATGTACTTCTAATTACCGCTAACTACAGATTGTTTCAGCAAGGTCATGGCAGAATTTCCTCTTGTGAGTTACCAGCATTCAACCAACTTAGCACTGTTCGCTCTCCTCTTGCGCAAGGGAAAGTATTATTTACTATGCTCTGAGGTAAATAACAAACAATAATTAATTAAGCGACATTCAAATCAATGATTTAAATAGAACTCTTCAAAGTAAAGGTTGTAGAGCCTACTGATGAATATCCAAATATTTTCCTTCCTTGACGATAGCTCTCGTGGTTTTAATTTTCCTCGGCTGCAAAGAGAGCGCGCGAGATTTAAAGAAAGGTACCACGTGACTACACTCTTAAGCGTGGACACATTAGGGCCTTCAAAATAGGCTTCCTTTATGCGAAGAGTACATCAAGGCACCGTACCTCAAACATGATACCGAATGATTGACTCTGCACCGAGACCGAAAGCATGAATAGGCCGCGAAAAAAAAAGAAAAATGACAGGTGATGACTCCACCCGTAATCTTCAATACATCTCCATTCACCGATGAAACCTCCTTGCCCTTTACGCTGCCTGTCAAGAGCAGACACAGTTTCAAGAATTTCCACGCGTTATTCATCGCATATCCAATCGCTTAAATACGCTATATATCTCGGCAAATGCGGCAGCCAAGACCAGTGTATTCGATCCATCTCCGTTGCTCAAGGCCTGTTCATGGCGTTCGGACTGCGTGCAGCGTGGTCCACCGTTCATGGCATGTTTGAGTGCACTAATGTCACGGTGCAAAGTACGTTATCACGTGGTACTTCTGTCGAACCTCGCGCTCTTTCTTTGCAGCCCGGAAAACTAAAACCACAGCAGCTGTCACCACGAAAACAACAATTATTTGGACATTTCTCAATAGGTTCTACAACTTCTACGTTGAATATCTTGCCTTTACATCAGTGCTTTAACAGTTGGTTAATTAATTATTGTTAATGAATTGTCTAAGCTCATAGTAAAAAATACCTTAACTTGCTCAAGAGGACAGGAACAATACTAAGTTGAGTGCATTCTCCTAACGCACACGTGGATCTTTATTGTTTAAACTTTGGCCTGACTTAGCTGAAACACTATGTATTCTCGTGTAAGCGATGTCAAAATAATTTATGTCAAGGCGAGCTGGTGCACTTGAGGGTTGCGTCACCACGTGCCTTTAGTTTTCATCAGTTTTCTTGCTGGCCAAGCGTGCTGTCATGGCAAAGGTGGCCGTATTGTCATTGAATTAACGTAATTTAGCAGTATCACGGAATGTTCGTCTGCGGTGAATCTTCAAACTTAAAAAGAGCACGATAACTTTTTTTTTCACCACTCGAACGAACTCTCACGAATCCACAGTGGTCGATCAAGATACATCTCACGATGAAGCCAAAGTTCCAACAAGGGGCTTGCCTTTGTTCCGACGTAAACGAGTCTCCTTTCGAAATGTAAGCTCCAGCATGAGGCATTCCTTGTTCTATATTGTTGACCACCTACGGTATCCGTCTTCCCGTGAACCACTGTTGTTTAGAACTGCCCCAAAACGTCATTATTCGAAGATCGTGCTTTCTTTTTTTCTAATCGCGTGCATTTACAGGTCAAGATGCTGCAACGTTCTGTTTGGGCTCAAGTACTCTTGTCGTGGTGGCATTTGGGTGTTCTCTCTGTTGACCTTCTGTATCTGTGTCCGCAGGGCGCTAAGGGACCGAGACAGCAAACTGAACGCGCTCAAGCGTAGCCAGCAGACGGACAAGACGCGAAGCGCCCAGATGATGGACGAAGCTCGCCGGAGAGAAGGAGACCTCGGTCGGGAAGCTTCCAAAGCTCAAGTGAGTCAACCCGTCTGTTTGTTTTTTTGTTGATCTTTGTTCTTGTTTTTTGTAAGATGGCATGTAGCTATCCCTCAACGAGCACTCCAATGTGTAACGGACGAAATTTTGTTGAGATGCGCTGGGATTGTCCAGACTATTTGCTTAGCAGGTTTGCGGCAAGCGGGCTATAAGAAAGCTTTACCTGTTTGTAATTTTCTTGGCCTGATAACCTTGGATGATTTCAGACGGCCTTGTGCTGCCGCATTCTTGTCACTGCAAATAATACATTCATAATAAGCTGAGCCGTGACCTTCGATATGGCTGAACGGTCGTTTCACCGGAAAAGCGATGGCAGGTGGCAGAGTGAGGCGTCGCGAGATTCGGCAGACGACTCCACGGCGTGCGTTCTATGGTCATTTGAGCGCATTCGTGCCAAGGCCATTCAGATGCCTCTGTGGGCCGCGAAACCAGCGGCTAGCGCCCGAACTAGCATGACTGAGTTCGAATGGCTGCAGAGCGCGTTACGTGAAGCGTCACATGACTGCTGTCTAGAGCTGTGCACGGGCCGCAATTCTGAGCCCGCGCCCGGCCCGGGCCCTACACTACTACAGGCGGCCAGGTCCAGCCCGACGCTAAAGAAGCCTGAGTTCGCCCGGCTCGGCCCGACCTGCAATAAGGCGACGCGTCGAGATCGGGGAGCCCGACTTGTCCGTCCGAGACATAGAAAGCCGGGTTTGCGTCCGGCCCAGGCCCGACTAAGAGAATCTAGAGCTGTGCACGAGCTCGGGCCGGCCCGAAAGCCCGGACCTGGCCCGTCCCGCGGGCCGGGCTCGGGCCATTTGGAGATTCTCTTATTCGGACTTGGGCCGGGCCCGGCCCAGGCTTTCTATGTCTCGGACGGACCGGTCGGGTTCCCCGATCTCAACGCGTCGCCTTATTGCAGGTCAGGCCGGGCCCGGGCCGGCCCTTAACCCGGCCTAAGGCTGAGCCGGGCCGGGCCGGGCCGGGCCGGGAGAACTCTGGCTTCTTTAGCGTCGAGCTGGACCGGGCCGCCTGTGGTAGTGTAGGGCCCGGCCCGGGCGCGGGCTCAGAATTGCGGCCCATGCACAGCTCCAAGAGAATCTCCAAATGGCCCGAGCCCGGCCCGAGACCGGGCCCGGCCGGGCCCGGTCCGGGCTTTCGGGACCGCCCGAGCCCGTGCACAGGTCTACTGCTGTCACATGGTCAACAAATGGAGGCAGGAAATGCTGCCCTGACATGAACCTTGAAAACCGCCATTGCCGGCTATTCTCGCTGGAAAACGTAACTTAGCGCAGCGCTGGCGACAGCATTAACTTCCCCGCCTACGCACTTGCCTCCGAGATTGTTGGCAGTATCGCAGGCCATGACAATGATCATTCAAGTCGAGAGTGGTGGTCTTTGTCCCGTCGAGCATCTCGGAGGCTAATGAAAGAGCCTGTAGCTTCTTACAGTTGCTAGTGTGACTTTCGTGGTGCTTCTGTGAACACGGCCACAGACACCTCACGGAGCCAGATCCACTAAACACTGTCAGAAGGCGTTATTGGTGTCCTATCGACCAGATGCATGTGTCTAAGCATGAATGATCGGAGCAACAGGCCCGGCCGATCACAAAAAGCGTTATTACGTAAAAAAAATGTAAACCTTGCGAATTTGTGTGTCCACTCATAAAAGGCGTTCACACGCCCTAGTGATTTGCATGAACAGGATGGCAATGACGACATTTCCTACTAATAAAAAATTCCCTGGATTAACAACTACTCACACCGATGATCTCCAAGTAATCTTTTAACTCTGCGTTGACAAGATTACTCTTAGTGTATTGCGTCTCCAGTGCGCATCCGCATATTGGACAACGTGTATATAGTATCTAATTGTACCATATCATAATCATCCGCCAGCTACCTTTCTCTGTATTTCCCACTTCCCCATTCCCCAGTGAGGAGTAGCAGGCTAGAGACACGCTCTCCAGGCCGACCTCTTCTCCTTTCTCTTCATTAAAATCTACTCCTCCTCCTCCTAACTCTGCGTTCTGTAAAGGTTTATTCACCCCATAGCTCAGTTGTGTAAGAGGAAGCAAACTTGTGAAAGCGAACAAAGCAGTTTGGCGTTTCCAAATTTCACGTTGTCGTGTGTTTTCTGTGCTAAGTATAAAAAGAAAGCGACGTGTTGTTTATATTAGTGAAAAGAAAGCGGAAAATGCACGAAATATGTGTCTTGCGTTTGTGGTAACATTGAAACAAGACAGGTGGAAAAAATAAAGCACTGAATGAGTAAGAATTGAGGATTCAAATGATCACCGATAACGTACCCTGCACAATGTAGCCGCGAAGTAAGATACCCCGCTGCGGAAACTTATAAAGGAGGCAGCTTTTAGAGAAGAGCAAGCAGTGACATCTTACACGCCTGCAAATGATGACGGGTCAAGCCTCGCGTTCTTCTGTGGTCGTAGTAGTCATCTCATTTACTTTTCACGAAAGAAAAGTTACTAAATGAACGAGCAGGTAGAGATTAAAGTTTAAAGTGACGTAAAGGCTCACTTTTCACGGATCTGGAGCAATCACATGGGAAATGAGAGAGAGACAAACAAAGAAATGCAGGAGCGTCGTGCCCAACTGGCTACCCTGCCCTACCCTACACTACCCGGGGTGGAGGACGAAATGACAATAAGAAGGAAGGAGGAGAGTCAAATGTCGTCACACCTTGTGGGTAATACTTAGAACAGTTCTTAAAGAAAGGCACTGAAGTGGGTGTCACTCGCACAAGCGTAGATGCTGGCTTCAGATTATAAAGAGCTGTTCGA
Source organism: Dermacentor albipictus (assembly GCF_038994185.2). Classification (NCBI taxonomy): domain Eukaryota; kingdom Metazoa; phylum Arthropoda; class Arachnida; order Ixodida; family Ixodidae; genus Dermacentor; species Dermacentor albipictus. Next base: position 112,134,386 of record NC_091825.1, on the reverse strand, counting down.
AAATTGCGATAATTTTTTTTTATTTCCTTTCTTCAACGGCTCCTGCGATAACGCGAACTTTTTACCCTGGTAAACAATAGCCTGCGTTTATTTCGCTCAGCCACATTTGCTATTCATTTGAGGCTCGTCTAACATGTGTCAGTGTCCACAACTTTCGAATGTCATCTGCGCTGCCTTTTATCGCTCTCTTGCAGGGGCCTGGTCCAGCCGGTTTCTTCTCGAGTTTTTTCTAATGTTCGTTTCGTTACGTTCACATTCTCTGTTGGCGTTTGAGACTCACGCTGGGGCGTTGGTTTTCGGGCTTGGAACGATGCATGCTCGGCGGTATCGTGAGTCTTTGGATTTGCCTCTCATCTAACGGTGAATACCGAGCACTAAAACCTACGCGCGAGATTCGTTTCCTTCTTTTTTTTTTCTCCTTCGCAGTTGCCTGCAAGCGTGCACTATTATACGAGGAGTTGGTTACCGAGAAGCCGGGGAGTAAAGCTAACTATACTGCCTTAAACGAAACGAGACGGGATCTCTCGCCGGCGCTGAAGGACATTTACATGTTGCATATACATATACACTATAAGTATCTCTCGTCGTTAACGCGTTGCAGCGTTATTTCACTTTTCGCTTGTTCTATAAGCACGTGTGTGTGTGTACGTTTGCGGTGCGCAGCCAACTTGTACTGTGCGGTTAATACGATCTGAGCGAGTCAACCGGTTTCTTGGGCTTAGCTGGGCAGGTGCCCGAAACGTTCGGGCGTCGACTTTAGGGTTATTACAGTAGCGGCCTGCTGACGCCTGTTGTTAAGCCCCGAGAATGATATTTTTTAACTGTCCGTCGACGCAGGCTGAAGGCTTTGGTGAATATGGGCGTTTGGGGAGTGCAGGGAGCAAAAAGCCATTTGTTACATTTCCGTTGTCTTTTTAATCTTTTCGTTTGCCCTGTGGATGGGTCAACATTTGTTTGACGTTTCCTTTGTTGTATCTTTGGTTTTGTTTGCGATTGAGTTGGGGTTCGTGCTTTTCTTTTCTTTTTTTGTCTTTTTGGTTCGGTTTGTGTCGCACTGAGTTTGAGCTGTTCTCGGAGAGGCTGCGGGACCCTGGAACGGGGCTGTAGTCGCAAGCCGAAGCCGGTGCCACCCGAGGTTTGCTGACAGTGTCGAGGCGATCTGCAGGAGGAAGTTGCACGGCAGCGAGAACGCATTGAGGCCCTGGAAGAGGCCCTCCGGGAGAGCGTCGAGATCACCGCCGAGAGCGAGGCCGAGGTGGTGCGCCAAGAGTCCCTGCTGCGGGAGGCCCAGGACACGGTACCGTACGCCCTTGCACGTTGCATCAGTGTGTGATCTCCACTCTGTTGTTCCCTGGCTGTTGTTGCTTTGTAAGGTAATCGCGCGAGCGTTCATTGAGAATAACTCGGTTCCCTGCTAAGCTCGAGGGTAGACCGTCAGGTGAAAAAGTATGAAGCCCAGGAAAATGCGTTGCCATTGCATGTTGTTTCCCTTTCAAGTTTCGTTGTAAGGATGTTGTGCGAGCTTCAGCTGCGTCGCACTCTTTTCCCTACCAAGCGGGCACATAAATTATTTTTCTAATGTATAAACTATTAGTGTGAAATATAAAGTATTGGGCGTGTATAAATGCCGGGAAAAGATATTTTATATACGTTGTATCTGTGCTTTGGTTCGCAGTGTGGCTTTGAGCGTTGCGTTATGAATCGCTGTGAGGTTGTCACGTGTGCGTTTTTTGTAACAAGCTAATTTCCCTGTTAAGAATGCATGCATACGTGTACCAAAGCACAGGCTCGAGGCTTCTTCATCACGCGCCTGTTGAGTGTAAGAGAGCAATCGGTTGTCCATAAAGAAGAGAAAAGAAAGAACATAGTGCTGTTTTTTCAAACGAGACAAGCAAGTACCGCTTTCTAAGTTCGAATTAAGCAAAATTTATCACGTAGCACGCACCGCTTCCGAACGAAATTTGCGCGCATACTATCCATTGGTTCAGCAGTGGGAGTCCCTTGCACTGGGATTGGGATCCCTTATCGATTCAACAAACAGTATACTGTGTTTCGTGTGAAGCTTCTCTGCGTAAATAATGCAGAAACGGGCATTAATTTTGAAAGCTTGTCATTCTCGAATATCTACAGCGCACTTTAAAGAAAGTCACGCTTTCTCCGCAAGGGCGAAGCAATAAATAAGATAGTAACACATTTGAATGTTATACGCAGTAAGGCTAGACCTTCAGTGACCGGCCCTACTTTGTGTTTCTACTTTATTCTTTAGATTTGTCCTGTTGCTCTTCCTTTCCTTTTTCCTTCCCCCCTTCCTATTTTCCATTTACGTGTTGGTGTCACCTCCCTTCTGAAGAGTAGACCGGCGTTCTGCCCCTTCCGGTGGCAGTGGCCAGCCTGCTCCTCACTTTTCCTTTTCTGTTACTTGTATGTATGTGTTCAAAACAAATAATAATAATAATAATAATAATAATAATAATAATAATAATAGCAGCCTTTAGGGACAACATGAAATGTAGTATCCATGAGCTTGCTAAGTAAGCAGGTGTGCCTCGGCGTAGTCAGACCGATATGAAGAGAGGCTGTTTGACCACAAGGCCCTTGTGAAATGATTGCGTTGAGAAGCGGCGCCCGTGGGCAGCGCAGGCAGGTGCGAAGTGGACAGCTGCAGGAAGTAAGGATAGCAGTCTTATCGGCTGTATAAACTTGTATACATGGGTATACTAACTAAATTAACAAGCATTGTGTCAGCGCACACGGCAAACATGAACACATCACGCTCGAGGACCGCGGACACTCGCTGTCAAAACGCTGGCTTGAGGAAACGCGGCAGCGGCAGCGAGCGAAGTGACCTACGTGCTGTGCATCGCTTCAACACAACCGAGGGCCGAGAACACACAGCACGCACAAAGATACGAGCTGCCGACGCACTTAGGCTCTGCCCTCGGCGCAGGTCGCAGTCTAGATACGGGCGCGCGTGACCGCGCCCAGCCGCCACATGCGCAGTTGCATCGGGAGTAGAAGGCCCCCCCCCCTCCCCTCCTCGCTTCCCTCCCCCCAGTGCCTCGCAACGCTGGGTGCCTCGAGCGCGACAGAAGACGGCGCGCTTCCTCCCCGCTTCTCTCCGTTTCGCGCAGGCGAGATTGAGTCGCCGTTCGCCGGCTCCCCTCGCACGCTTTCACTCGCACACACAGCGTAAGGCGCGCGGAGACAATAATATCGCCCGTTCACTTTATACGGAACAGCAAGGTGCCGGCGACGGCAGAAATGCGCCTGGAGTGACCATATAACTGCTATCGCAGTAAATGCAGACGAAGAGAACAGGATATGAGAAACGCTGGTCTTCAACTGAATTTGAAGAACATAGGTTGAGAATCAACATTCCCTACTGCCATATTTTACTTCTCTCAATTTTGAAAATAGCTTCAGCTAAATACCGGTGTTCCTTCTGTTCTGTTCTTTCTTTAAAACTCTGAAGATATTCCAAAATTTTACATCCGGGAAGAATTTGTCCGGCGTCTTCCTTCTTCGTGCCTCGATCACAAGTTTAATTCTTGGCATTCTCGCAGGTAACGGACTTGGAAGCCCAACTTCGTCGCGCGAAGAGCAGCGGCGAGTGCGTCCGCTGCGGCAGCTGCCCAGACCTCAGGTTCCAGATGAAGGACGTTGGCTGGAAGGCCATGTGGGCGGAGCGGAAGCGCCACCTGGACGAGCTCTACGATATGAAGTGAGCAATGCCGCAAACAATTCTTACCTTTGAGCTGCGAGAACGTGATCACGTGAGCACTGGCGTAGCCAGAAATGTTTTTAGGCGGGTTGGGAGCACACGCTTGACCCGGGACGCGACCAAGGGAGGGCGGGGGAGAGGAGGGGGAGGACTGGCAGGGCAGGCGGTATCCCGGTTCGGGATTGTTAACTTACGCTAAAAATATGCGCGACCAGAACGAGGAGCACAACGTTACCGTTTTGTCCAGTGTGCTTCTCGGCATTCAGCTGCACAAATTTTGGAGGGGGGGGGGGTCACATGGCCGGTGTGCTCCCCTCGCATCCTCCCACCCCCTGGTTATGCCTGTGCCTGTAAGGCAAACATATCCCATGGTAATAGCATTTCCTGCAAAGGCCGGGTGAACTATAGTTTCAATAACTTGTGACGTGCACGTGCGCCTGGTGGTGAAACAGCCTGCGATTGGTGGAGACATGATAAAAGTGGCCACGCATGCATGGCGTCTTAATTCAGAGGTTCGTCACCAGGATTAACATTGCATTGATGTACGTATGCTGGACTTACTGCCTTTGTTTTTTTTAAGTTCAATTTCGCAGAGTAGTCGAATGTAAAGCAGAAAACTGAATGCGTCGACTTGTGATTGAACTCGCGCAGGATTGAAATGGAAGGAGGACGTAAACGGGGTGATTCCGAGGGCGAGTGCCATATGTATATTTATTTTATGATATACCGTGTACACCAGCCAACTTTAGCAAAGCTGTTCAACGAAATGAAAGCGATTTAAAAAAACACGGTACAAGATACGATTAAAACACTTACGGTGTTTGGTCGCCAGAGTTCTTACAACTGCATACCATAATTCTTAACATCGTATCTTGCACAGTATTTTTTAAAACTTTTCTTTCGTTGAACAGCTTGGCTAGCTATACATACTCACAATGTATCGGAATTCTTGTCCTAGTCCGCAAAAGGGGTTGAAATGCTTCCAGGTGACTAACAATCGGGTGTCAAAGCATTAGTTGTTTATTTAAAGCCCAAAACTCAATTGATACTGCATTTCAGTGATCCCTTGATCCCTACTTCCTGCTTTGAGCGAAGTATACATGTATACTTTAGATAATCCAAACTTAGTATTCGTCCACACAGCAGAAATCTGTTCAATATTAAATACGAAACTCACAGGTCCTCACGGTCCACTTGAGTGGCTGTAATTCGATAGCACTGACGTCCCCGTGACTTGATCTATCTCACGGTAACCTGCGGGTTATAACGTTAAAATCTACTACTGCTGTCTATGAGTACACAACATCCCCTATAGTCAACCGAGCAACAATCTTATACATACACACATTGTGCCCCAGTGTCTGTATCTGCCGACCTACACCTTTGACTCGGCCCGCGCTCCGAACCACATGACCATCTCTATGAAACATATCGTTAACTTACACCGGAACGGCTCGTAAGTGGCCACTCACGTACGCGAAAATCGTGCAGAAGCTTTAGCATCGAAAAAGGCATCGCCACAAAATACCCGGATGCAGGGTTCGCCCTATAACGTCTTTTGCGTTGCCTCCGGGATCGGCGCGCGTTAAGATACCTGGTTGCAACGCCGTGGGTCTGGTATTGAACTGTTTAATGGTACCACGTTAAAGAATATACTGCTTCTTAAGTACAGAATGAATCGGACATATGAAGTGCACATCTTGATTTTTATCTGCTCGATGCTGTTGCGTTAACCTAAAGAACGAAGCTTCTTAAGGATGGAAGGAAGGATAGATCTTCATTAGGGCGTACACAACAACTATCTCATTCAAAGCGTATACCTGAATTAACCCTCGTCAGAAGAAAGTTACAAGCAGCGTATGTTTCGATGTGGACTTTTCGATTGTACTGACCGCGCACATTACTGGTCAGTGTCGGCGACCTCGGGAGAACTGGCGCATTAAGCATGACGTGGCCGATGACTGTGAAAACCACGAGTCACCGCACGGTTTGGTTGGCTCTTGTATTGTCTAACGTAAAGTGGTTCGCAGGCTGGAGGCACTGTCGTCGGCCATCAGCGAAAAGGACGCGCACCTGGCCCTGCTGGAAGAACTGCCAATCCAGGACGAGAACACCAAGCGTCAGGCGGAGAACCTGCGCGCCGAAAAGCAACGCCTCGTTCGGAGGATCAAAGTGGAGGTGCAGTACACTTACGTCGCGATAACACCGCAGGAACAATGAGGAACTCACAGTGCAGCCTGTGGTATATGAGATCGCAACACGAATCTTTCGTCGAGCGGTCGGAACTTGTCAGTATGCCAAGAAAGCGTCGCAAAAAAGCAAAAGCACCGACACAGATAACGGTACTCAAAACGCGTCGCATGGATCTTGAAACACTTGTTATCGAACCAGTGCTGCAAGTTTGAATAATTTGCATGAGTTGCTTTAGCAAAGCGGGTTGGAAGGTAGAAAGAAGGCTGGGTGAAATTACTGTCGGTCTCAGTATGTCGTCACGTCGCGGGTTCGCTCCTTGATTAGTTTTATTGCAATATTAATAAGTTGCGTCCAAATCCGCAAACCCTAGTGGTTGCCCCCACTTGGAGAAAACAGGCTATACCTTTGCTGGTTGCACGCGGCGGAAGCGATTGCGGAAACCGGAAACCCGTCATAATTGTCGGCTTTTGAACACCACCTACATACGCACTCTCGAGGCGTGCACCGGCTCGGATGGAGACATTCAGGACCGCCTACAGATGGCGGTGGATATAGTGCAAGCGTACCTCGCGACTGGAGACCTCGAATGTGCGCCAAAGAAATCAGAACTATTACTAATCCGACCCCGAAGCAGTTATGAAACGCCAATTCCAGTGATTGAAGTGAAAATACAAGGCATACCAATTCCCACTCCACATAAGGGTCCGAATCCTTGGTTATCACCTACAACCCAATGCCAAAGCTCACTTCACGGTAGATCTCCTTGGTAGACAGTGCGAGCAAATCATCGGTATGATGAGACGTGTTAGTAACCGCCACTCAGGACTCAAGTAAGCCGATATGCTGCGGTTGGTCAAGGCATGCATTATCAGCCGGCTAACCTATCACCTCCCATACCACAACCTGACGCTCTCTCAGACCAACCGTATAAACACAATTATTAGAAGAGCTGTTAAACAAGCACTCGGAATTCCTGTATATGCTTCCACGGAATGACTACTTGCTCTCGGGGTACACAATACCATCGAGGAACCCATCGAAGCACACAGAATGGCACAACTCGAGCGATTGAGACTGACGCCTACAGGCAGGCATTTGCTCTCACGGCTGGGCTACCCACAGCATTCACCCTCTACGCGAGAGCATGTCCCAGTCCCATCAAACATCCGAACCTTATTCACCATAGCAGTCTAGCCGTGTTTGCGGGCCGATTCTGAATGCGGTGCAGCAGCCTAGCCAAAGGATTTCCTTGAGCCTACCACTGTGGTAAAAACCTTTCTCTCGTAACAGCGCGCGTTTTAGACGCTGTAGTTTGCTGCGCCTCTGGCCGCGGACGCTGTACTGGTTTGCGAACTTGTCCTTGTGGATGCGCTGACCCAAGTACCGGTTGCCTCCCACGTACGGGTAAACACAGGTTGGTAACCGGAGCGCCACCCACAAAACATATATTGCAACATAGTGCCAGAGATAACCACCTCCCAAAGCATGCTAAACGCAGTCTTAGATCGCAACCGAGGCTGGTTCCTCATATTTTTTTTTCCCCACACTGTTTTACACCAGGCATATTTTTCGTGTGGCTGGGCAGGTACCTTTCAAGTATGCTAGACGAGAAGTTGTTGATGTTCTCATGTTTGACGTCCATGTAGAGGGTTCTCGCACAGAGTTCGCGCTCCGCAAACTTGACAAAATGCAGTAAAGAACTGAACATTCTTGATACGTTCTGCACCTGTACACTTTTCACGATTGTGACGATGTACGAAGGGTGGCGAAACTAACTTCTTCAGTGGACAGAATTAATTCGTGCCCGAAGTGCGCATATATAGACCAGTCTAGTAACCATAGCATGTGCCAATGTATTAAACTATACCTTCTCTAGATGACATTAACATTTGCCTTTCGTCCAAATTTGCAAGTTGATAAAATAGGCGAAAGCGAGAATTGCATTTCGCAGCAATGACAATACCCCGGGCGAAACGAGAAGGTGGACTTGCACCAATTTGGTTTCAAACTGAGCTTGCGCAGGTGTGAAACTACGTTGGAGTAAACGCTAATCATGCCGATAGGGCTCTTAACCTGGTAGCTTCAATAGCAAACCAGTAAATAAGCGCCAGACGTGGCTCATTGCAGGCATGCTTTAACTGACATAACGAAAATTTCGGCACTATACCTTATATATCTGCGAAGGTATAGGCCATCGTGAACCCGCCGTGGTTGCTCAGTTGCTATGGTGTTGGGCTGCTGAGTACGAGGTCGCGGGATCGAATCCCGGCCACGGCGGCCGCATTTCGATGGGGGCGAAATGCGAAAACACCCGTGTGCTTAGATTTAGGCGCACGTTAAAGAACCCCAGGTGGTCAAAATTTCCGGAGTCCTCCACTACGGCGTGCCTCATAATCAGAAAGTGGTTTTGGCACGTAAAACCCCAAATATTATTATTATTAGGCCATCGTGACAAGAAACGACCCTCTTATTATTTCTTTGGCGGTACCATCGTCGCTTCGAGCTCATCCGATCTCTTTGACATGAATGCCGTGGGACGTTCAGTGTAAGGAGCCGATGTTCTGCCATCTAGTTCAAGAGTTTTTTTAGCAGATCTGTCAGAAAACATTTGATTAAACTTTATGCTGTCGACACTTTTTGTCAAGCCCAAAATGTCAAGCTGTCATTTTCGCTTGCTGCAGAACGAGAGCCGTGTCAAGATGATCGCTGAAGCTGACGACGCCTTGCAACGAGTCAACGGCACTGGAGACCACGACACGGTGACTGAGCAGGTACCGTCAATGTTCCCGTTTGTCTCGTGTCTGTGAGTGGGTAAACACTTCCGCGCGTTCGGCAGCACCGAGAGACTTTACCATCTGGGTCATGGTTCACAGAAGAGAACATCTAGTATAGAATTTAACTAGCCTAGTTGGCTCATAGCTAAGACGAGTTTCGAAAAGCTGAACTGCAAAAAAAAACAAAAAACAAATGACTAAGAAAGACAGATAAAGACGTCACTGTACTAACAAATTAATTTATTTTCGCGCGTGCAGCTACATATGTTACGGTAGCGTGTGCGCTAGAAGGAAAAGACAAATACATAGAGTCCGTGCCTCGTATCGGCCACGTAAATGGAAACGATAAGTGATTGAATGCCACCTGCTGGTAAGATATGTTTCTTTTTTTTTTCTTTAGTCGTCAAAGTTACAGAAGTCGTGGTTACACTCGTACTCTACTCCTTAGCTATCTCAATGGCCTCCACAGTTTCCCCGTTTTTCTCGCAGACGCTTTTGGCTAAAACGCTAACTTGATTCCAACGTGCTTGGCATGCACATTTTCTGTTGTGCCGTTTCGGCTCCAGTGACGTGTCGATGTGTCTTTTTTAGTCCTTTCCGTTTTTCCACCTCAGCCGTTCGAAATTCGTCAAAAGCGTCTACTTTGCGGCCCTCAGTCTTACGTGAACCGCGATGACCAGCGCACTGCGCTCTATAATATTCCGCAAAATTCGGCGTTTCACGCCGAATTTTGTATTTTTGCAGCTAGCAGAGAGCGCACGTAACCTACCCTTTTATGTCCGCAAAGGTTGTGCACGATTTGTTAGCTTTCTGCCTTGCTGCGAGGCCGTTTCGCGGCGTTGTGCGCAACTCGCTGTAGCTTGATCACGTGCGTGGCTAAAAGCAGCAATAGATTCGTAGTCTGTATTCCCTTGAATGCGCGTTTCTGAATTTTTGAACGTTTGATTAGTGCCTTTACCAGTCTTCCTGACTCATTCTGTTGCCTTCGTAACCATGCACATAGTTTCCTGTCACCATGACGATGCGAACTAGCACGACGCCATTTTCGGCTGGAAAAACAATTCACTCTGTTTTGTTCTGTGAATGAAACATGTTCGAATACGCAGTATTCCAGTATGTATCTCCGGTTCCGCCAGAGCAGCTACAATGTGCCGCCTTCTGTTGAAAAGGCCGCCTACAGGCCGCCCGTTTACGTGACGTCACGTAGGCAGCTTGGTTGTTCTATTCAAAGCTTCCATTGTGCTGGCGGAGATAAGCGAATTGAGATGAAGCGCAGCTTCTCACCCTATTGGGTGTACAACAACATGGCGGCGCCCATGACGTCACTGCGTGCCCCCTTGACGTCGTAAATCGTGGTGCTGCTTTGGGTTATACTTTTTTTTTTTTGCTACAGCCTATTTTATGCACTTTGCGAAACACGGACCTTAAACAGTGACTTGCTCTGATCCTTCCTCGGAGTAGTTCACGTAGCCGCTGTACACTGCAGTGCTCTTCGATGTTGCTCTGATGCCTTGGATACAGCGCTGTATATTTGACATTTAAACATGAAAGCCAACAGGCAATGAAGCCAAGGAAAGCGTAAGCTTCGGTTGCCACCGGCGGCAAGTTGTTTTGTCAATTTCCATTTTCATTTACCTTATCATTTCTACATTTCAAATAAAGCTACAGGTAACTTACCCTAGCCTTTGCCGGGCTTGATTGTCTGTCGGCCTCACGTGCTGGTGCATAACAAAAGAGTGAGCCCCTCTGTTTTCTTTTTTTCGTAGATGACATTTGTTGCACTGTGCATGGTACGTCGCGTGTTTCCTGGACTCCTATTCTCCTTAGCCATCATTACATCACGAAGCGAAAAACAATTCTCAGGGAAAAAAATACTTTACGGCCCTACCTTGGAACGGCAGAAAGATGTGCCAGTTTTTAAAGATTTATGGTTTGATCTGGCAGGCGTCGGTAACGCAGGCACAAGAGGGACTTATAGTACAGCGCAAATACTAATGCAACACTGCTTCGCGTAGTTTTCTCGTAGTTTAAAGCTGCACCGCCGGTTCTCGCAGGATGACAAGGCGGACACGTCGTGATCTCCCCGGACTTCGCTCTGCCACGCTGCTGCTGCCTTCGATTCGGACAGCCCGACACGGCTGGAAGCTAGCGGCCACGGAAACCAACGTCCCGTTCGCTGCATAGCCCTCCATATACCGCCTTCGTCGATTCCATGTGACCACAGCCTTCTTTTCGTTATCGCTTCTGCTGTTATCTGTGCGACGCGATAATACTCGTTCTCTCTCTCCTTCTTTTTTACTGGTACTTGTCGCTACAGCGGGAAAATCGTGAAGAACGTAATATATATTTTTTTATTCCGTTCGTTTTCTCACCGTGCCAAAAACTGGATGGGACGTCCTGTGGCGAGCTCAAACTCGCACATCGTGAAGGCAAGCGATTCTTAATTCTTAACCGTGCGGTTGTTTTTTTTTTTTTTGTACAAAGAGTCAACCTGTTGACTAGTTCCATACGTGAATTTTTTGTGACAGTGAAGGAAAGACCCATTATCATTTTTTTCTCCCATAATATAAATCCACTGCGCTGTACATCTTACTGAGAAACAAAATACCAAGAATATTTCACCTTTCTTGTTACTGTAACTCCGCGACCAGTTTTTCTGAAGTCTACGGGGAGCGATACCCAAACGATGGTTATACGTCTTTTGAATTATTGTTGCATCCTATTTTGTTTACATAACATTTGTTTGTTTAACGCAAGCTGATGTATTTTTGTTTTCTTGTATATGACGAGCAAGTTGCCGCTTTTATTGACTGTACATATTGCGTGTTTTTACGAGACGTGTGCTTTCGTCTGCGCGTCTTCATCATATACATATTGGTACGTGTTGTGCGCATTTCAAACACCCTTTGGTATCATCCCTTTTAGCTTGTGCTGCATGTTTATAGGCGAGAAAGCAATCTTTCTTTCTTTCTTTTACCCTCCAACGAAGCGTTGCGCGGCCATGTTCTGGAAACGGCAGAAGTTCTCCAGGAGTGGGACAGGTGGGCAGCCAGATTACGTCACACGTGCAAAGCGGAGGACTGACCATATTAATCGGAAACCTCACTTCGCAAAGCACTTTGCGTGCAACTCCGCTGGGTTCGGAGTTCCCCGGAGTCTTAGCTATGACTTGTTGGCTGTCGCATTTGGTCGTGGCGATGAGCGGACGAACCGCGAAGCAACGCAAATTGTACACGTAATATTGGTTAGTGAGCCGATTTCACCTTTGCGCTATGATAACGAAGGCACCGGTCAATGACAGAAAAATGTTGGAAACATAATCTCTTGCGGCAACCGAGTGAAAGGACGTTAATACATAAAATAAGTGAAGCTTTTATGAGATATATGGATGCTCTGCGAGTCTGTAGAAAGAAAAGTGAATAATCGTTCATACATAAAGCACACGCGTTACTACGCGCAATATTTTATTCATCGCGATGAAGTAACAATGCGAAGACTGCACACATCTTAATGACACGAGACAATTTCCTGCGTCGCCCAAAGTCCCGGGGTGATGTATCTTCTGCCAGGCCATTGAGCTGTGTCCCGTCTTCGCACTTTTGTTTCACGATGATTAAGGCACCAACAAGCTGACATTTGCACCGTGCTGTATTTTACTCACGTTGTGCTGGTAGCGACCGAACGCATAAATTTTCCGCGGATCAGCAGTGAGACATAGCGTTGTTCATTCGTTCTAGCTGAAACAACCGTAGGAGCTGGCCTTCGAATAGTGGTTCAGCAGATTTTAGTCAAGAAGGAGGAATAACTAAGGGCACATATCACTAGATCGAAACAAGGTTGTACTGTTATCACATGTAGCTGTGGAGACATAGTACTCTGGCGAAAGGCGACTTATGAGCTTAAATGTTTATAGCACTGAAGAACACTTAACTGACACCAAGCTGCACGTTGTTTGTGACGTAAGAAGCACAGTGCGGAGAGCTCATCCGTTTTTCGTAGCTCTCTTTTGAGCTACGAAAAACGGACGTCTGTGTACTCATGAGAATGAACAGAAGCACAAGGGTGTGTTACGTTACACTTACGTTTGTCAGCAGTATAATAATTAGTTAATTAATTATTATTTGACAAGTAGGACGTGCAAGGAGGAGTGTGTTGCGAGGCCATCAATTTTTTTATTATTCGAGGGATCGTTCAAGATTTTCACGGACGCAGTAAACTTCGTCGGCGCTCTAGTAGCAGCCAGCGGCTGATTTCAGAACGTTTAGTAATACATGCCTGGAGAATACTCTTAAGTGGCCATGATCAGGTCGCAATGCTTGGAATGGTCTGTGACAGTTCTGCTCAGTAAAAAGTTGAATTTTCTATTCTTCGACCAAGTTAAGTCTATATTGTTGATCTTGGCTTGCCTAACGAAATATTTGGCATCGTTTACAGTCACCAATCAGGGAGTTCAACGACAATGATTCGCGCACTTACCCGTATTGCGTTAGTTTACCCCCAGGATCAATGGAATTCATTACTGCATGCACTGGTCAAATCGCCGAGAATTGAGCTACCGGTACTACTTCGTTCTTCCTTCCATCATTAAGAGAAGACACTATGAGAAGATGTCAGGTACAGCTGTATATGCGAGCCTTCAGGAAGCGGCAGTGGTTTCATATGCGTTCCATAATTACAAATCTGCTTTAGCAAGTTTCACTGCAATACACATCTGTATTGCGGTGATATTATTGAGCATACAAAAATAAAAATCGTACAGGTAGTTTAAAGCCTGAGGAGAGCAACTCAGATTACGATAAAGCCGGTGGCGAAAGATCTTAAACCTACGGACCAGACCGATTACCAGATTTAGTGTTACCATTGCAACGCCTTGAATGTCCTGGAAGCACCGTGGAACAATACTAAACCATGAGATGTTGTTTACACGTAGGAGCAAATTCTCACTTCCCATCAACGCAACACATTTTGTATGCTTCACCACATTACGCAGTTGTATAGCGGTGAAGCGACCATGAACCGCATATAAGACCCTTGCTCAGGAAGCTACCATTTGGAGAAGTTCTGGAGCTCCGACGTTGTACGATGCAGGTTCAGCGAGCGATGCGATATAAGCCTTATAGACACCGCAACAAAAGCGTAGGTCCGCTCTCAATCAAGGATTTAGTGAAGAGTAATCGAGCGCTTTGCCACGACCCTTCTGTACGGCAGGTGAACGTTAAACAACTGCAAGGCAACACGCACTTAAAAGCCCAGGGCTCCACTTTACGTACGAGCAGGACTTCGTTCCGACCTCTAAATTCCCGCAGCCACCCAGGTGACCGGACAGGACAGACGGCTCCGCAGACAGCTCACTTCGGTTTAACGGCAGAAGCATCCGCTTTTCCTTTGGCAGTAAGGTGGGTCGGTCGGTGGCCTTTCACGCAGCGTGGTACAGCTAGCTATGCAAAAGCCTAGACGGCGCCTACGTCCCCGACCATGCGCCACGTCTTCGGACATTGGTACGTAGGATACGCGAGTGTTCGTACGAGGCTGAAACTGACGCCCGGAAAGTTGTGACCGCGTCGTTGTAGCCAGCACCTTCGCTCAGCGGGCCTCACTGTCCCCATCGCCCATGTTAACGGCGAAGCCAGTTAGGTCGAAGCCTGAACTGGCAACAATGCCCGGTTTCGCGCAAAGTCGGGGCCCATTGCAACGTCCGGTCGTCTTCGAGGAAGGTTGCATATTTGCGCACTTGCTACCTTCGTTACTGCGAAGCCGATAACAGGTTTTGCGTGCAGCTCCTCGATGTTGCATCCTGGGCCAGCGACAACAAAATAGGCGATTTCAGCTCTACCTAAACGGCAGGTATACGACTGGGAGACCTTGGCAGTCGCTCAGGTATGGCTCCGGCCCTTTCAGAAGGAAAACTGGCTGTTGGCGCAGTAGACTTTGTCGAGCCGGGGTTATGGCCAGCTACACGCGACCGCAGTTCGCAACCTTTCGAGCGTCGAAAATTCGGGTGTGTGCTAATCGGGCTCCTCGAGAGAGTTCCGGCAAGATGGGCGGACTCTCTCTCTCTCCCGCGAGGAGCAAGACCATATGGCAGCGGCCCTTTTTGTTCCGCTATTCTGCAGTGCCTATCTCTATCTCTCTGAGACGATTCAAATCATTCCCTACGCTTCGCGCGCACCTTTCACTTATTTATCGGGCGTGTGCGGGCCAGCCATACGTGGTAGGCGTTCGTCAAGCGCTTCTCATTCGCGTTATTTTGTTTTTTTTTCCCTGTGTGCCGTGTGTATGCACTCCGCCAAACCAGGCAGGATCGGTGGTGCCTGAATTTTCCGTTCTTTTTTTCTTTTGTATTGTACGGCACCGGCTTGCAACTCACTCCTGTAGAGAGGTGCATGGTGTCGTTCCGGCAATGTAGATGAAGGCGTTTATGGGAAAAACAAACACTGTTGTTGCATTGTTCGTTCTCTATCGTTTGTTGTTTTTTACACACTGTTACGCGTGTACTGTCATCATTATTTCCTCCTCCCTCGAGTATCTGTAAACCTTTAACTGTGTATCCTCGAAACCCAGAAAAAAAAAACTCAACAAGAGAAATGAAACTCAGCCTCTCTCTCTCCTCGTCACCGTGGTGTGCACTCTATATTCACTTAGGTATATAAATATATATGTATAAATATTATGTATATGTATACATAATGCATATATGTACATGTTGATGTGTGCGCATGTGTGCGTGTTTCCGTTTATGCGTTTGTCTTCGCGTGATATATAAATATGTGTGTAAATAAATCCTAGCTTATTCCATGCCGTTGCCCTGCCCCCTTCGACGGGGCAATAAGGCAGCGAGGAAGATGGTTCAGCGCGGACGCATCGCTCGGGTTCCAAGCGAGCTCCGTGACGGGTCACCCAAGCGCTGGTGTGTTAACAGTTTCACCGAAAACGATCTTGAGTCTATAACTACACAAGTAACCAGCATGCTAGCGACGTCGAAAAGAGAAAGAAAGCGAGTTTGCACCTGCACGCCTTTATTGGTGGCGGGTTGCCATTTGTGACTGCGGAGCCCCGTTGGTGACTGGGCCTTAAACGGGCTTGGGGTGGGCCTTAATAGTTGCACTGTCTGTAATCCTTCAGCCCGTAGCTGTACATATAAACAAAGAATAGGAGCGCTACGTTTCAAAACGCGATTCCGTTGCGGAAAACAGTCATGTGACGTTTCTTACGATGCTTTCTCGAATCTCTTCTCGCGTACCTGATGGCCTTGTACTTTTGATTGGCGTGGAAAAGAATCCCGTTCGCTTGGCTGTCAGGCTGGGCATACTTTATGATGAGTTCTGTGAGCCAAACAGGAAAAGAACACAGGTGCAGAATCAACAAGAAAAGAAAAGAAAAGAAACCGATGCGAGCTTGGAAATAGGTTGACAACGCTTCTGGAGGCAGGCTGCTGCTGAGAGATGAGCTCTCCGCACAGGTTGTCGACGCGCCTTGGTTCACGAAATGCTTTCTGGTGGTTCTTGCGTGCTCAAGCGCAGATGTGTCCCAAACACTGCCAACGCATTTAGGCAAAACAAACTGACGTGCTTTATCGCAGTTCTCTTTTTGTAAGCGTGTCTGCAAGCGTGGACGAGACTGACCCGTTGGGGTTCGGCTGAGAACGACAAGGCTGCCACTATATACATAGGCTAAGACGACGTCACCCCGTTCGCGTATGTATCCTGTGAGCGATCGTATAGTCTGGAAGAGTGTCTGGTGTGTATAGATAGATGGAGTGCGTCATTTACAAGGCTCTGCTTCAGCATGTATTGAAGCAAAGCGAGAGTGTGCTAAGCGAATGTAAAGCCTCGGACTCTGTCACGTCAAAAGTAACGTCACCTATAGTTAGCGACAGATTGTCGTCATAAAGCGGCAAACGCACGGGGCGAAGCATTCCCTTGGTGACGTAAATGTTCCAAATTATTCACTGTATTTCGCAGCCCGCACCTTAGAACAGTGGGGAACGTCGCACCGAAGAACTGACCACGACAGCTGACAGAGGGTTTCAGAACAGAGGAGACGTACTAGCAGAGACGATACCGCGAAACAGGAAGCTAACCGGAGGCAGCTCTGCTGGCGACATCTTGCGACACACAGCGGTCAACCATAACGCGCTGGAAGTATTCGTGGGTCGCAAAACTCTCCTGTTCGGAAAACATAATTTACAAACATACTTTCGTCATTTTTGTCTACGTGGACGAGTTTACGCCAGCTGTTGAGCATATAGCAGTTGGTCACCTCAATCGAATTACAACGCGATTCTGTCAAACAAAACTTCACAAGATGTCGTTAGTATCGTTGTCCTCGCTTCTACGCCTTCCGGTACCCAGGTGTCCTTTCAGCTAGCACGTCTCCACTGTGCTAAATCTGTCTATCTTGAAAAAGCACCGCGCACATCGTAATTACCTTAGGCCCCTTCATGCACAAGAGAGCATGCATCTTGTCTCAGTGAAGACGAAAGAAAGACGAATTGAAAGAAATTCAATGTAATAGCAGGAAACACGCACAAAGTTCACTTGGAGGCATTAAGAGTGTACCCTTTCGCGTATGTATGCGACGAGTATAAATTTATTTTGACTTTTTTTATATTTGTATCGCCGCTTCATATATTTGTATTCTAACATTAGCGCTTTAGGATCACCCGCCATTACAGAGAGGCGCTCACGAATTTTGATAGTCTAAAATTATTCTCCATGCGTCGGTGCTTTCTGGGATCTGCCCACACAAAAGGCGGTCGCCTCAGAAACGTTGCAGCAATGCAATGGACGCATTAAGCCAGAATTTGCTTCTTTTTTAACTTTAGTGGCGCACATATTAAAACGACATACACATTGTCTAAATCTGATCACACTATAGCGTTATGAAAACACGTGACGACAGCTAACTTCTATCAATATATCTGCCGTATGCAAAAATTTCACAGCAGTGTCATCTCGAGCGATACAAAAGCTCATCGCACAGTAAGAATGTAAATTGCAAATCGGTTGTCTCTTTGAAAAAAAAATAGTTTTCGTAAGTGACCTTTTGGAGGTAATGCATTAAATAGTATAGATAAAGTTGTCAATGTCGTCTAATCGTACACATCACCTGACAGGTCAGTAACAGCTTATGGGCGTTTCAGAGTTCCAATGTTGGTACTGACACGTTTGGTCGATCGTTGAATCACAAGCGAACATCTCCAAACTAAAACCAAGACTCGAAAATGATGTCGTACACTATACCTCATGAGGTTGTCACTTACTGCTTTATCATCATGTTTGTGAAGATAATGTGATGGTGGTTGTATTTGGGGGCTCAAAAAGAGGGCTTTGAGAGATTGTCTCATTTTCATTCCCCTCTTCGGGCTTAAGACTTGTCCCATGCAAGAATTGAAGCTGTTGAGGTGTATATGTTTTTCAAGAAGAGCTGCCTTAGCACATAAACAATTTCATCCGTTTCCTTCACTATTTACGCGCGACTCAAGTAATAGCGTGAATTATTCTAGAGTGTACTGAAGGTAAGCCAAACGATATGTATTGGATGGTCGTGTCATGTGAGTGTATTGACATGGGTAAGGATTTCCGTGGGTTAAGAGTGGGCTCTCTGCGAGCCGTGGAACTCCAGAGCGGTATAGTGTGTGTACGTGCACATAAGCGTTGGTGTTCAAGCTTGCACGTAGCCAAAACGAAGTTGGTCATAGGAAAAAAACTTACGCCACGACAATTTCTAGTAAATGAAAAAATAAATTCTACCAAATTGCAGTGGTGGCCTGAAGTGACAGCGCGCTGATGGGTGAGCCACCTTTCCATGAAGGCATCGTGATTTTGAAACCTTTCGACAAGGCCTCATTTATAAGCACGTTCTTAGCGAAAATTTTGTTGACGTTGTCGTTGTTTTTCAGTTTACGTGGCTGTTCTTTTACTGGCATTGGTAGGAAGGAGAGAACGTTAACTCTAAGGACGCTCCGAATGGGACGTCAACGTCACAGTGTATGCGAAACTACGAAACTATAGCCTACTTCAGCTAACGCTTGCGAAATTAAGGAAAGAAACAGGGACAGAAGAGACAGGGAGACGCACGTAACGGCATGTTTTCCTATGTCTCTTCTTGTATCACTAGAAAAAAATCATATTGGGTTCCTTTTACCGAGCAAAAATTCTGTAGGCTGCAGTGAGTTGGTTCTACTTGTGAGCTGCTTTCCACGGTAGGCCGCCACGCTTCTACACTCCATCTCACAAGTCGTTTGCAGCGCTGCCGGAGGTACGATGCGTACACAGGAAATATCTTTCCGCAGCGTAATATAGTTCCGGGCGTAAATGTCTGATCAGTGACAGGATTAGAGTGTTCTCTTTTCGCTTGGCGCAAGTGTTTGTTACAGCGATACGACACGTGTTAGGATATTTGCGCATGCACGTCGTGTACCTCGAATTCAGCAGCCACCGAGCAGACGACGCTGCGCGGATGAACACATCTCGAGGGGCGTTCGGCCTTCTCATTGGCTAAGGAGTCCTGCAGCTTCCACAGTGCCGCCAACGACTTGCGAGAGGGAGTGTAAGTGAACGTAGCTCTTCGGCGCATTTGAAGTCCCTGCAAGCGTAACTGCTTCTCCCGATCACCTTCTGTCAAAATTTTCTTGCACGTACGGCCAGAGATTAGACGTCGAGCAGGTTTAGAGACGTTTTTGTTGGATGTACATGGGCAACACTTAAAGACCTTTTTCTCTCTTTTTTTGTATTCTTGTGGTGGCAGCAGGACGTTACGTGACACTGTCAGTAGCAGGAGTGACGGACGTGTTGTCCTGCGATGCATGAAAACGTGAAAACGCACACAAAATGGAAGAAAAAGAGCGAGCGCCTAATGAGAACTAACGATCTCAGCCGTTTGAGTACATTACATCTAGAGCGCGCCCCAGTCATTGCACGGAACGGGCGTGCCGACAGCAATACCTTTTTTTTTCCTTCCCCGAACTCCTCAGTGTTAGTACACCAATGACACCCGGTGCAGCAGTGGAAGTCGCTCCCTCGACTGCACCTTTCATGTTCGCTTGCTGTGTACGCATGTGAGTTTCGCCGCAGAAGGTGTGGCGAGATGCGCGTGTTTTTTTTTTTTTTCTGTGTGTGATTGGCGCCCGACGCTGTGTGTGTATGTATATCTGTCTCTCTCCCTCTCTCTATCGCTCTGTCACTCGCTATCGCTTTCTATTTCACTCTCCAACAGCTCTGTCGCGTGCTGACTGTTCCCGAGGAGAGTGCATATGCTATGTCTGAGAAAAAAAAATGAGGGCATTAAAAGCAAATCGTTTCATCGCCAGCACAGTTCTGCTGTTTATTACTTTGCTTCGAGAGGGCGTGGCGGAGATCTGCCATGGCTGAAACCTTGGTGTTCAAATAAATATCTTCTTACGTAAGTTCCACAGAAGGTCATTTCGCAATTTAGTGTTACATATGAGAACGGTGTACGAGGTGTCATTCTCAATTCTCGGCTTTAGACGCTCCGACCGCTGCCGTTCGAAACGAATGCAACATTTATTTTTTCACTATAGAACAAGTGGTGCTGCATCATCACTCGCACGTCTTGCGAAGTAAGGAAAACTAAAGAAAACAAATTGACGGAAGCGCTAAATTTTCACAAAATGCGATGTGCATTAGAAGCTTGCTTTGTACATATTCTGTCACGAAAAGCATAAGCAGGCAAGTTATTCATCGCAGTACTGCAACCTCGACGTATCGTTTCTTTTTGGGTGCCTTTCTTTATTTCATTTTCGGTAATTCTTCGAACGATACAGTCGACGGGCTAAATAAATGATCAATAGCTGCCTCGAATAGTCGGTAGAACCTGTATTCTTTCAAATGCGACAAGCTTTATTCAAATCGTCTGTGCGACCGGTAGATAGATGTGTGCGTCTCCGCGTCCTACGCGGATCTGAATGGAGATCCAAGGCCCGAGGCAAGACCTCCTGTCCAACCCGCGAGCAATGTCGTCGTCGTGTTCCCAGCGTCTCGTAACAAGGAACCGCGTGCTGGAGCGTAATGTTGGAAGCACGGGCCAAAGCTGCCTCATCGCTCTTCGTAATACAGCTTCCCCCTCCTCGACTTTCCCCAGCCTCCTCCCTTGCCAATACTGTTATTCTCTTCTTTCAATCGCGCTGCTATCATGAGCGCGCGTTCCGCGGATAACCCCGCCTACCGTCGGAGGACGCCCGCCTCCCCCGCGCCAAACTCTCAAATCGGGGGGGAGCGCCCGGTTCTGAGAACCAAGCAGCAGCAGCAGCAGCAGCAGCGCTCTTCCCAGAGTGGCATCTTCGTCTACGTCGACCGAGAAACAAAACCGTCGTTACGAGCTGGTGAAAGCGCACGCCTACATTCGCCGACACCGAGGCGAATAGTTGGATCCCAGAGGCGTTGAGCTGGTCATCCCAGCTGCTTGGATCGCTTGCGAGTGTCCGACTCGACTGAGAGATTCACCGGTGTTCGACGCGTGGTAGGTGCTGTACCGTTCGTCGAGACTGCCCGAACGAAACTTGGGTCGACCGACTGGTTTAGACTACGAACTTCGTCGTTTCCTTCAACGGCCCGACCTTCGAATGTCGACCGAGCGGATTAATCTGTGAACATCGACGTCACCCCCGCGAAATCGAGGCAAAGGGATAGTGAGTGAGTTGTGGCCACGCCGAGTCCGTCGGAGCGTGCTTTCGGCAGTGCGAGGATAACCACGTTTTGCCGAAGCGTCTTTTTGACGACCTGGTGCCGTTGCTCTTTTGTACGATTTTGTGAACAGCGCCACGCACCACGACATCAATAACCTTTCATGTGAGAAAACGTTCGGATTTGCAAAGATTTTGGGCTCTCGGGTCATACGCAGAGTGTTGTCCGGGAAATTTTGTGGCATTGAAGTGTTGTGAAACGAAACTCGGAGTGTGTGTTTTCGTGTGTCGACGCCGGAAAGCTTAGTGAAGACTTGGTACCTGCTTACTAAACGCAAAACTGTAGTAGTGCGAGGCGTTTTTCGTTGCCCAGTGGACTTTCTGAATGCAACAAGCAGAGCGTGATTAACAATCCCTGGATGTGTACATTATAAACAAGCCTGCAACTTCGAGAAATCAGGTTCGGGACGTTACACCATTCCGCCTACTTAACTCCTTCAACGAGTCCACAACTTCCAGCAGAATTTGATTCAGGTAAGGCAGCACCTTGCTTATTTTGTGACGTGCTTAAATGTCTCCTTGTTAAAAATGACTTGGCAGCAGATTCTTCAGAAGGTGGTGAAGGGTGTGAAATCTTTGATGATGAGAATACTGAGAAAACTGCACTACTTTTCCAGGTTCGACGAGTTTTACTGACGTGCCCGTTCGGGAGCTAGTAGACGCTTTCGTCTATTTCACAGCATGCGCCGACATGTTACTGCTGCTATCCACCCACGCAGCGTCTACATCCACATGCCAGCAACTGTCGATTTAATTCTTGCACTTACTATTTCATTCATATGAAAAATTGTTGTGGAGAATGCATTAGAAATTCTTTACTGTTTACACACATGTATCTTCTATCATAGCATACGAGCTCTTGTACCTTTGTTTTACTGAAATGAATAATAGGAGAGGCTGGCGCATTTGTGGCGGCGTCGGCTACTCCTTGTCGCTTATCAAAGGAAACGAATATGCGCAAAAAGGGAGAATAACGTCACGAAATATGGTACTCATTAGAACACCAGATGAATAAGAACTATACAGTCCAACAGGGCATGAATCGCAAACTTTTGTGCATGAGTTCAGTACAATTCAACAGTGTATGAATCGCTAAGTTTTGTGCATGAGTTCAGTACACATACGCATATATAAAGTCAAATATTGCCCTGCAAGCACTGTACTTTTCGTTCGATTGCTCTTTATTACCTGTTGATGAATTGGAGGGTGCTGCACGTTTCCTCCTAGTACTGCTGGCGATCACAACAAACAACTATCTTCTCCGCGGTACCACAACAAGCTAATCGGAAAACCTCGACTAGATTGCGTTTAGAACTGTATGCTTCGTGATTAACCACGCGGAAACTGACGGGAACATAGCAAGTGCACAGGACAAAGATCTTGTTCTTTCGTTTTCTTGCTTTCTGCGGTTTGTTCGAACGCCAATTGACTGCGAGTCAGCGCAGCAGTTGGCGCTCCAGTTCTCACACTGTCAACAGTCGAAGGCCTCTGGAATAGACTGCGATATCAACTGCTTATTCTATACTGTGGGCTCTGCAGATGTCTAATGCGGTTACCTGAATTTTGAAAACACATTTTCGTCAAAGCGTCAGCAGTTACGCTCATTTGCAATCTGGATGTTTGTGGGGTCGCACTTTATGATGCACGTTAAGCCGACCCCCACAGAGACACTGACATGTATGCGGGAAGTAGAGACAGGCCTTGCGCACTGTAAATATGAAATACTGTGGAAACATGTGCACACATACGAGGTGCAGTTGGAATGTGGGTGAAGGCCCACTAATCTACATGAAACCACGAATGAAGGCAACGTGGCTCACTAAACACGTGCCATAAAGACTGCAGGCTTATAACGTAAGCCTATATACGGAGAATAATAATTACGTCGACGACTGGCGCACCCTCGATGTTATGAACGATTACCGCATATGTTGCAATGCACAGCGACCTCTTCGGCGCCGATGCGCGGCCCGCACAAGCTTCAACTGCGGCGGCCGGCTTCAGTTTCAGTACTCGCCGACTGTTCGACGAACCCTCTGGAAAATTTCCCAATTGCATGTTTTTTTTTTGTCTTTTTGTGTGTGGGTGCTGGCGACGAGCGTTGCAATAACACGGCGCCTAATAAAGCCGCAGCCTTTAGAGGATGTGCCTTGTCAAACGACGTGCTCGTGTTCTTTTTACAAACATTTCACTTGCACAGAACCCCACGGAGTGTCGGCGCTAAACAGCCCGTAACGCGAGGCCACCTGCGTCTTGTCGTTTATGAGGGGCGAAGACGTTGGCTTCGCCGATTCCGGGGTTCATCTGCGATGGCCGCATACTTGCCTCGCGAAATTTTTGCAGCGTGGTGTAAGGGACATCCGGTCTTATCCAACCGAGAGTCGGGTAGATAAATGTCACCGAGCTGTGCAAGAATAGCATTCGTTACGAAAATCGCTCGAAACGTTCGCGAAAAATTTCAAAGCGATATGGTGCTATTGTCGGAGAATTTGAAGTTGTCAGTCTTTTGGAGGACGACAAGGTGGTCCAACAAGGAACACGAAAGGCGAATTTCCCGGCTAGAATGGAAGAGGGTGAAGGGGGTTGATGCAGATGCCCGAATTTTGACCTCGTTGGTTGACATTAGCTGATATGGAGTCGAAGAATCAGCTTCGTATAGCGACTTTTACCCGCAGTCAGTGTACTACCGTGGGCAATAAAAAGTGGGGAACGTAAAGTCTGCGTTCTCTTTCATACTGTCTGGCTCCGTACCTGTGGTGGCCAGAGTACAGGCCACACGGGATAGCTGTCGTGATGGTAACGAATTTGTTGACCAATCGCAAACCGCTGTTACCGCATATTCTTGTTTCTTAAGTTTGAATTTCGTATACTGATATCACTGCTAGTTTCACTGCACGTAAATCGCCGCCAGAAAGGCGAATGACACTTTGTAGGTAGATGACAGCTATAGTTGGAACCTTTTATTCATCTACCTACTAATTAGGTTATTCTTACTCCACAGCGCGAAGCACGTAGTCTCCACATGCGTACCCTAGCACGTGCGTCAAATAGATTTTGAATTTGTCCGGTAACACATTGTTGCTTACATCGGGTGTCCCAGCTAACCTTAGCCATGCTCTTCAACAACAACTTAAAGAAAAGAAACACGGTACACGATACGATTTTAAGACCTACCGTGTTCGGTCGTTAGACTTCTGACGACTAAACACTGTGGGTATTATAATTGTATCTTTCGCCGTGTTTCTTTTTTTTTTTCGTTGGCCAGCTTGGCTAACGTTATCTAAAACACACGGTAAAATACCTTAACACCGAAGACGTCAACGTCAGCAATGGTAGCGCCACCTTGTGAAACCTTTCAAAACAACGCACTAGAAGCATTTTTTGTCACGTTATTTGTTTTCGAAAAAAAAAACGGGAGCGAAGAATAATAAATCCACTTTACACAAAAGGGTATTGCTGCCTGGCAGCTTTGCACCACAAGAAAGGTACTACATGGTCGTTGCAATTACAGCTTGTCCTCTCGGTGACACCACCATAGCAAGATGGCGCCACCATCGTTGCTGCGCACGTCTATTCCCCCCGTGCTCCAGTATAACGTAAGCTGTGATATGTTTACAGACAAGTTAAAGCTATAAGGACATTGCAGAAGTCCCCAATGTCGACAGAATGGGCATTATATGCTCAACGCAGCCTTGAAACTAAGCGCATCTCCCCAAGGCGCCAGTTAATTCCGAAAATTTAATTTCACCGCACTTCTTGTATACTCAGAATCACGAAAACGCGCAGCTGCAGAATGAATGAGACATTTTCAATTCTTCAGTTAGTTTTGTCAGGTATATATAGAATGTAGACTGCATGCGAGAACTCTCAACATTAACGCGAGTTACGAAAACATCAACTACTTCAGCATACTTGAAGTACTTGAATGAGGATATTATAGCCAAATGTTTGGCTGCAGTATGTACAAAATAAATAAAAAAAATCTCTTACCCAGCCGCGTGAAAAATAAAGGCGTAGAACACTGCATGTGAAATACAATGAAAGAAGTCATCCCACTACGTGACGACACACTGATACCGAGAAACATCTAGTCGTTCCAACTCATTCCAACTCATTTTGCCAAAACACTTCAAACTTGGTAGACAAGCTCGCAGCACACGTCCAATCGCAAGCGCTTCACGTTGCATACGATCCGTTTTGAATATCAATATTCTCATCAGCGCTTTTGCTTTTTGACGACGTCTTCCCGTGCGTACGCATTGCGCCCGAAGGGTGTGCATTGGCGAAAAACCTCAAGAAGTGCCGGCAATATGGCGTTGGACGGAAGCTTTACGCACGCGCTGTCAATGGGGATAGGCCGCACCTTATCGGCTGGCTGCAGCTCCAGCCTGCGCGAGCGCTTGCAGTTATATATATATATAAGGACAGTGGCCCAGAGCTTCCTGCGCACTCGATCGGCAACGAGGACGGGACGTTCCCGTGCTCCGCGAAATGGCGGGCCCGCTTTGTTTAGCCAAGCTGGCTCGCCTCAACGCGTGCGGGCCAGACGGCTTTTCGGAGACTTGTCGTCTGCGACGAACAGCTGCTCTTTTCCGCGTAGTACGCGAGCGCGAAGCAGACGTCGTTTCTCGACGCTGGGCCTCGGTTCACGGCCGAACGCGCGCACCTATCTGCGAAAGACGGCACGGTCTGGAGGAAACGCCATCTTTTCACTCGGACCCCCGTTGCCTTGGCCCGCAGTCTCCAGGTCCAGCTGGTTGAGCGTCACTGGCCTTTTGAACCGGCATCGACCAAATGGGATTCCATATTAGGCGTCGTACGGGAGCGCGGCCTCGTGTCACTGTGACCCTGCTAGCTACCGCATTTGTGAGAACGTAAGCAGAGTTCGCTTCTTAGACGGTGCCCTTCTCAGCCGATTGCTACTGGAAAAAAAAAACGAAAATACGTATCGTGAACGAACTTTGCAGACACCGAATAGGCTTCGCGTTTGCGAGCTAATCGAGCTGTGCTACTGGCCTCTGCAGTAGTCACATTCGCTCATACGCTACATGACGGGATGTATTCTCCTAAGTGTTCTTAAACTACGGTGCGTACCCTGCTGCTGAAGAAAAGAATTTTATACTACTTTCATGGGAGCCGTCGTGTCGCTTTATGCCGGCAGCTCACATCTGCGTAGGCCGTAGTAGTACTGCTTCAAACAGTTATGGCTGAAGAGTTGGGAAATTGACGCTGTTTTCTTTACTCGGTGAGTCCAGACGGCGAGGCCCCGGTGTGCGTACAAGTCGCGAGCTTGGCCGGCACCATTTTGACCAAAAGGTTCGGCCCCGCGTGAGGGCCGGAGCTCGTCAAAACTGCAAAGAAAAAGTGCCGCCATTACACGATTCTGTACGGTAACATGCAGCTGCTGAATTGCAAATGGTTCCGTTTGTTTTCTTCAGCATTTATTAACGAAACGCACCGGTGACTTCTCAGTCGAGCCAGCAAAGTAGTTGTTTAAAATTTTTGGTGTGCCCTCCTGTCACGGGTAATATATTTCGCTTCGATATAAAAACCGATGCGCAACGATCTACGCATCCCCAATATATGCGGGAATCAGTGATAACCGAAGCTTTCTTTAATGTTTACCAAAATATTAAAGCAGAGGCTACGCAAGCGCAAAGCTAATGACGCGAATGTTCGCGCAAGATGACGCATTGTGCAATACAATTGCAAGCAAATTTAGCGGGGCCACGCAAATGTAACGCAATGGCGCAAATATTTCGCTGTGAGGGCCGCGTCCATATGTCGACACGACGCGAATGTACGATAAACTTATCAGATTCGACGCACGTCTCCGTTGTTTTGCGCTGCACATCACTACGCATCACTTCCATCCCTCATAAAACACACTTTGCGGCATGTATCGTCAATAACGGCAGTGCTTGTAATTAACGATGCGACTTCAACATGGGCCATTTCACACGGTCGCGCGGGCCCCGTGCCGTGGGTCACGTGACTGTAGATGATGCGCCGACTGCACTCGTGCCCCGCACCTTCTCATCATCATCATCATCATCATCATCATCATCATCATAAGCCTGGTTAAGCCCACTGCAGGGCAAAGGCCTCTCCCATACTTCTCCAACAACCCCGGTCATGTACTAATTGTGGCCATGTCATCCCTGCAAACTTTTTAATCTCATCCGCCCACCTAACTTTCTGCCGCCCCCTGCTACGCTTCCCTTCCCTTGGAATCCAGTCCGTTACCCTTAATGACCATCGGTTATCCTCCCTCCTCATTACATGTCCTGCCCATGCCCATTTCTTTCTCTTCATTCGAACTAAGATGTCATTCACCCGCATTTGTTCCCTCAGCCAATCTGCTCTTTTCTTATCCCTTAACGTTACACCCATCATTCTTCTTTCCATAGCTCGTTGCGTCGTCCTCAATTTAAGTAGAACCCTTTTCGCAAGCCTCCAGGTTTCTATACCGTAGGTGAGTACTGGTAAGACGCAGCTATTATACACTTTTCTCTCGAGGGATAATGGCAACCTGCTGTTCATGATCTGAGAATGCCTGCCAAACGCACCCCAGCCCATTCTTATTCTTCTGGTTATTTCCGTCTCATGATCTTGATCCGCCGACACTACCTGCCCTAAGTAGATGTATTCCCTTACCACTTCCAGTGTCTCGTTGCCTATTGTAAATTGCTGTTCTCTTCCGAGACTGTTAACCATTACTTTAGTTTTCTGCAGATTAATTTTTAGACCCACGCACCTTCTCGAGTCTGTTCAACTGCTGACTGGTGTTGCTCGCTTGGCACAACAACGGGAAGCGGTGCGTGCGTCGAGAAATAGACGAGAAATAGACGAAATAGACTATCGAGACGTTCAACGCTGTCAGAACCTCGTCCTTCTAACTTCTATAATCGCAACGTTCCTCGCTGCCGATGGCCGCCAAGCGTCGTCGTTCCGCTTGGCGTTTACGAGCCGGCAAGTATACTCGTGTTCTGCGCCCCGCCGGGCAGGGCAACGAAGACGTTATTGTTCCGTTCGACTCTGCTTTATGGCCACCGTCTCTTCCGCGCTGAGAGCATGATTCGTTGCTGATAATGATGATTACGATGTTGTTCACTTCGCGTCTTTCTTCCCGCTCGGCTGCTTCTGTTAGCGACTTCTTCTTCACTAATTGATGTTCATGTTCCTTCCTTTTTCAACACGGCACATACCCACGAGGGAGACTGACCTCACAAACGAGAATCTTAAAAGAAGATTTATAAATTAAAAGTACTTTGAAAAAGCAAGATAATAAACCTATTTAATTATAGAATATAGCCTATTTTTTCACAGTATATTCCTTAAAAGGACATGTGGTTAAATCCCAGCAGGGAGATAAAAGCCCTTAATAACGTAACCAGCTTCATACTTCTATAAACGTACGGAGCGCATTACAAATTGCCCTGTGGCTATGGCTAAACTGCACAGCTCCAAATGATATTATTTTGGAACAGTCATCGACAAGGCGAGATGACGGAGAGGGAGTTCAACCTCCCGGTTCCGTCGTTGCAGGACCTCGAATAAAGTTGATTTCCTTCCTTCCTTCCGCGAAAAGGTTGCTCAAGGATGTGAAGTGGCGGCAAGAAAGAAGGAAATGATCAGTTTAAATGGTCAAAGAAGGATCAAAATTCCGTGATCAAAATTCCGCGATAAAATTAGGGGTGGGACTTTCCATCGGAAGCTGGGGCAACGTAACCTTGCATTGACTCGAGCGGCATTCATCCAGATGCAAGGAGTAATGTTCATGTTGCAAGTCGACCATTGATACAAGGTTGGAAGATCCAGCGCATTTTTTACCAACTTCACGTCTTGCCTCTTGGTCTGCTTGTCTATTTGGGCCCACATGCCTAGTGGCAAATACTTATTCTGATGGATTAGCCATGAATGGGCACACACCCAGCGGTCCAAGTGGTCGTCTATTCGTAAGGACACCAGTAGCCTGCTAGCCAGTACCTGCAATGTGAGAGGAAATGGCAAAAGAAGCTTCACTTCAATAAGGAACATCAATACAGGACCTGAAAATTTTTTTTTTTACGTCAGTGGTGACGGTATGGAGATGACACGCGCCATTATAGCAGCACTAAGAGCGACATCTTGGGAGAGTGTGTTCAACTGAAGTGAATTTTAAACGTTCTTGTGGCTCGCGACTGTTCTATACAAAAAAAAAGAAAGAAGAAGGTTGCGTTGCGAAGTTTACGTTACTTCGAAACTTTATCGGTTAGCAGGTAAGACGAATGCATGCAATCGCTTACGGCAAAAGAGCTTGTGCGCTTGGCTTAAGCAAAGTCTCGCCAGATGTCGATAGCGGCGTTGCTGCTCTCGTCCTGACGTCATTAGCGGCAGGCACAATGTGGCCAGTATAAATATTTTATAAGGCAGTGTTCCTGAGTGCGGAGGCCGATCCTAAAAGTTGGTTTTTGGCAAAACTAACGCCAGATCAAAGATGACAAGTACTCGTGCCGATAGGGTCGCTCCTCGTGAAGGACATTCTGTGACTCGGACGTGCCAGATCTTGCCTGAACAGAACTGTAATAAAGTTGTTACCACCACCACTACCTACACAACATTCAGGTGCCACGCTGGATGCATAGCATGAAACTGTCACGAATAATGTACACATTTAGTTAGGGTTCACGCGCCCAAGCAAATCGTAAGAGTTGTCCTTTAAACATTTGCCTCCGATAACTATTGTGATTTCCAAAATTGAATGGATGACCGCCGCCGCTGCTGTTCAGCTAGTGTATAGATCGCCACAACTCGAACGTTCTTTCGAAGCGACCCATTTCTTCCTCCGACGCCAGTTAACTGCGAGGGTGATACCCGTGCTCACGTTGCCAAAAGAAAATAACGATGAGGGCAAGAAAAATCCAGCGTATTTAAATGTAAGAATATGAATGCAAAGATTAATTTGATGAGAATGGATGACGGGCTCCATCAAGGGTAGAAAAAGAAGAGAACCGTCCGCGACAGGACTCGAACCTGCAATCTTCTGATCCGGAATCAGACGCCTTATCCGTTGGGCCACGCGGACCACACACCCACACGCGATATGCAGTAATGGTTGTTATAGTTGTCATTGAACTACGGCACTTGATTGAAAAAATTAACTTGCATTTTTCTGTTCTGTGAATGATTGAAAGAGAAAGAAGAAGAAAGGAGTCCAAAACAATAAGAGCGGCAGGAATAGTGTACCTTAATTGGGTACACCTATGAATTCCGCCTGTTGGCCCGTCCAGTCACGATGTCCCCATCCGTGGAAGCGAATACTTCTTGTCAATTTTGTCCAGTAGTGGCAACCGAAAAAAAGCATGGAAACTGAGCAGCCAGTCACATGATCCCTCTCCTTATCCAATGTTACGCCAGTTCACTCCAGACTGAATAGTATTGGCGCACATGATGCGCTACTATGTTTGACAAGACGTTGGACGAGCCGTGTTGCACCAGTGATGGTTAAGTGGTAGTTTTTAGAGCGATGTAGCTCTCCTACTCCAGGTGCAAACTCCAGAAAACGCCTGGTTCCGTAAATCTGACCTTCATGCTCAGCCAAGGTGAAACTGGGACATACCCCCACATTCAACAAATGCATCTTAACTTGAAGCTCACGCTTGACTTGATTTAAACGACGCCTGCGGTGAACGCACCCAAGGAAACGCAATTAGCGTCTTGGGCGCGTTTGCGCCAGGCGTCATTTATGTCAAGTCAAGCATGGGCTGTTGCGTGCTCCAGGGTAGCGTATCGTACTGCTCCCTAGTTGTAGCGACGCCTGCCTGTCGAAGCTCGACCGACATTACTGTGGGGTAGCGTGGCGTTGTTGGCGGGCTGCAGGCATCCGGTAGACCATGGCGACCAAGCAAGGGCGAGACGATTTCTAGTGCGAAACTTGCACGGTTTATTCAAAAGATGGTGAAAGAAAATGAGAAGAGCATGAAGTGATCAAAAGTACATTTCGGAGCCCCTTAAATAGGCTCTCTACAATCGTGGGAGGGATCTTGCTCTTGTCGACGTCACGTGACCGGCACAGAAAGCTTGCTGCAAGGAGGAGGGCTCTTGCTTCCGTCGACGTCACGTGACCGGCACAGAAAGCCTGCTGAAAGGAGGAGGCCGTCCCGCCTCCTGAAATTTTAGACGCTTGTCCGCCTCTTTTGCGCGTTGCTGGTTCGTGTAAGTTCTCCTGTAGACTTTGGCCGTTCGAGGAAAGGGTCCCTCTAAAGTCGCACACACACACACACGAAAGAGGCCTGTAAACACTGCGGGGCTTCCGACAGACCGGCAGACACTCGAAATGGTCATGGCAAATTAGGAAGTCACGCTTCATTTCGACGAGGCAAGGTCTGTGAAGGTCGGTGAGAAAAAAGTATTTTTTGCACGTGGCGCGGGACGCCAACCATCGCAGAAGTCACGCCTCACTTCGACGAAGAAGGTCGGGTGAGAGAAAAGTCCTTTCTGCACGAGGTGCCAGACGCCAACCGTAACAGGGATTCAAGTTGTGATACATTTCTGAATATGCGGCTTAGCCGGTGTAATGCGTTGTGGAGTGAAAACGAACAGTGGCTCAAGGTCGGTATTTCGTGCCGCCGCCGCCAGAGGCGCTGGCTGCAACCAAGTTCACTACGCATTCGCCCCGAGATGCGCCGAGGGCGTCGAGCAGCGTCTGTGTATTTTCCGGTAATCCCATCTGGCGCGCCATCTAGGAGCGACACCTGCAGCACTACCGGCACGCTCATCACGCCAGCCTCCTGAGACGCCTTCAGCGCAACACTAAACCATGCTGTCGCTTTCAATGATTCACCTTCGGGTAATACTAACAATTTCTTTTTTTCTTACTCACCATGACGCCATCCAATAACTAAATTGTACGTGTGGTTTGCGCCTGCCATTCGAAATGTACAAGAAGTATGGCATTACTGACTACACAAAGCCTAAATGTAGTTACTATTCATTTACGAGGACTCAACAGAAGATGTGCAGAAGGTCTTCCAACCAACCTTGCTTCCCTTCAAGAGAGTCTGCAGCACTGAGATAAATTTATGCGCGTACAGATTAGTTGACGGTACATCATTTTAGTGAATTAAATGAAATCCTATTTCCCGATGGGATGTTATTCGTTACACAGTAAAAAAATTTCGTTGGAAACGTCTAGATAGCTTGTCATCGGCAATCATTGCTGGACCCAATGTGGTGGCTATAGTGGCTTTGGCGTTGCACTGCTACGCTCGAGGGCGCGGGATCAAATCCCGCCTCGACCGGCAATGTAGGCTTGTAGGAATTGATTGACATGGAACTAATTGTAGCGCTAAAGAACACAGGCACAAAAAAAGAACAAGGGAGACACTCACGGATCGCTGCGTGTGTGTTTCCTTTGTTCTTCTTCTGTGTCTGTGCCCTTCAAGTGCTACAACTAGCTCTCTGTCGTCAAATCTCGGCCTCGGTGGCTGCATATCAATGGGGTGAAATGCTAAAAAAGAAGAAAAACGAAAACAAAAACGCCCGTGTACCATGCATGGGGTACACGTTAACGAGCCCCAGATGGCCAAAATTAATCCGGAATCCTCCACTACGGCGTGCCTCATAATCGCATCGTGGGTTTGGCACGTAATACCCCAGAATATAAATTAATTTTGTTCGGCCCTCTCGCACCGTCAGTCGTCGCAGGCTGACAGAGCTTCTCGATGCGTACCTTGTCGATCGCCAGTCAGGGCAGGCTAGAAGCACCCCAGTCGTGTAAAGGACATTGGCACGCATCACCCCATAGGTCCTTGTCGCATCATCCATGCAGTAGGCATAGGTGATGCTCAAAGCACGACTGTCATTGCTCAGATCAATTCAGCGAGGGAAACGTTTAGCAAACATTCTTGCGATTGAGCTGTGAACAATTGATTTACATAAAATCCAATTAGCTCATAAGGTTTGGGCCCCTGTTAGCTAGGCTAATATGCTGCGCTTGCCAGCGAGATCTGCACGTCGCTGCCGTACCACATCTTCGACGCCCTGAGCTAGAAAAACAACAACAGTTTACTGTTCTAGCAACCGAACATTCAATTTGTCCATGCCATAAATGCAATAAGGAGCTGATCCTCTGACAACGAAGCCTTTTTTTTATGCCACAGAAGGCAGATAACGTTGGCGTGCTTTTTCGATATGCTTTTCCAATTCGTCGCGCCTGTAGCACACTGTGTACATCACGGTGTGAACGTTTCATTACCGTCTTCGGAATGACATGACTTGCCTGAACAGCGCAGCCGGCGCTTTCTTGAGGCACAGCGGGCAGACGGACAAACAATGCCACCCTGTGTAGAAGCCGCGGTGGAGGGTTTCGTGATCAATGCCTGTTTGCGAGCTGCCGCAGACGCACGCTAGCTGTAGCCCCAGCGAACGGAAGGAGGGATAGCCCAACTTGGAGGCCCTAACGCCACTAATGCTACTCCTCCCTTCGCCATAACTCTTGCGAGTCAGACCGGCCCTCAGCTGCTCCCAGAGGCATTCGTCATACGTTAATCCAGGACTGATTGGAACAGGAACGGAGAAAGCCCGAGGCGGCTAGCAGCGTCGGGAAGGCACGTGATGTATTTGCGAAGGGGGCTTCTCCCAGCCTTTAGAGTGACGCATCCTATACTGGCGAGGCACGGCGCATCTCGTAAAACCTGGCGAAGGTCGAAATCAAAGTCAGTCGGCGCCAGCTGCTCGCCTGGACTGGAGAGCACTAGAAAGATGCGTCCACCACGATCGCCATTGTCTCGCGGAAAGGAACGCACGTTCAGAGACGTTGGTTGAACAACCGGCATACAAACATTGTTATAACGAGATGGCGTGTAAAGAAATAATGGGTACAATAAAGGAAGTGAAGCTTTATTTGAAATCCCCATAGAGATTCATAGTACAGTACATGCCTTAATTAATACAGATAAGTAACGGACACAACCAAAGTAATTATGGCTCCCCTTCAACTTCGTTATATAAGGGCTTTACTGTTGGTGAAATTTCAGATACGAATCGGATACATTATGCTGCTCAATCCATATTGTATTTGGAGAATTCCCTGTTCAAAATTGTCGAATGATTCTTTTCTCTTCGAATATGAGAAGTGACGAAGCTTATGTGGGCCTCGAAGTAGAGAGATCAATGCAAATGATGACTGTTCCCACTGACAGTGCTGCACGAGAATCACGGCCGTTCTGTCGAGGCCTCAGTTCCTGAGCACACTACTGGAGAGATAAGTTACGCTTCATGATTTCCAAGCATTCAGCAGGAATGCCAGGCCTCTAGGCAGCCTATGCTCAATTTTGCTTGTCTCGGCTATGGTAAAGCAATTTAGTGTTTGGCCAATGTAGTCATGTTCGCAGTCCTGTAAATATTGCGCTGTGCCGTAGTATCGCACTTATTTCATTAAACCAACATGACACTCCATGTGCATCTGGTGACTTAGTGCTTTCTGTTTTAATGTCATTACCATGGTAAACCACATTCCGTGAAAGCGGTTCTTTTTCATTTATAATATCGCCATCCGACCAAACCGCAATATAGTAGAGCCTCATTATAAAGAAGTTTTAAGCGGGAGTCAAAATTACTTCGTTGTATCTATTACCTCGCTGGATAACTCGGGTTCGCGGCATACAGATCAGTCTCCGTGCTAATGTAAGTGCTTCTGCTGATTTACGCGCTGAATAAATGTACTACGGAAATTGCATTTTGTGAAAAAAGAAGTCAAGCCTAATGCCCGGTAACACATCGGCGCAGCCATGTCCGCCCACTTCTCTGGAAACCTCTCATTCAGGCCATGTACATCATTCTCCATGCTAATGCAAGTGTTTCCACTGATTAACGCACTCAATAACCCGAAGGCGGAAATTGGATATTGTGAAAAAAAAATGGTAAGCCTATAACCCAGTAAAATATACGCGCAGCCATGTCCACCTACGTTTCTGGAAAGCTCTGATTCAGGCCACGTGCATCAGTCTCCATACTAATGCAAGTGTTTCCACTGATTTACGCGCTGAATAAAGAGACTGCGGAAATTGGATTTTGTGAAAAAAATGGTAAGCCTATAGCCCAGTAAAATATACGCGCAGCCATGTCTACCTACTTTTCTGGAAAGCTCTGATTCAGACCATGTACATCAGTCTCCATACTAATGCAAGTGTTTCCACTGATTTACGCGCTGAATAAAGAGACTGCGGAAATTGGATTTTGTGAAAAAAAATGGTAAGCCTATAGCCCAGTAAAATATACGCGCAGCCATGTCCACCTACTTTTCTGGAAAGCTCTGATTCAGGCCATCTACATCATTCTCCATACTAATGCAAGTGTTTCCACTGATTTACGCGCTGAATAAAGAGACTGCGGAAATTGGATTTTGTGAAAAAAATGGTAAGCCTATAGCCCAGTAAAATATACGCGCAGCCATGTCCACCTACTTTTCTGGAAAGCTCTGATTCAGGCCATCTACATCATTCTCCATACTAATGCAAGTGTTTCCACTGATTTACGCGCTGAATAAAGAGACTGCGGAAATTGGATTTTGTGAAAAAAATGGTAAGCCTATAGCCCAGTAAAATATACGCGCAGCCATGTCCACCTACTTTTCTGGAAAGCTCTGATTCAGGCCATCTACATCATTCTCCATACTAATGCAAGAGTTTCCACTGATTTACACGCTGAATAAAGAGACTGCGGAAATTGCATATTGTGAAAAAAAATGGTAAGCTTACAGCCCAGTAACATATACGCGCAGCCATGTCCACCTACTTTTCTGGAAAGCTCTGATTCAGGCCATCTACATCATTCTCCATACTAATGCAAGAGTTTCCACTGATTTACACGCTGAATAAAGAGACTGCGGAAATTGCATATTGTGAAAAAAAATGGTAAGCTTATAGCCCAGTAACATATACGCGCAGCCATGTCCACCTACTTTTCTGGAAAGCTCTGATTCAGGCCATGCACATCATTCTCCATACTAATGCAAGTGTTTCCACTGATTTACGCGCTGAATAAAGAGACTGCGGAAATTGGATTTTGTGAAAAAAATGGTAAGCCTATAGCCCAGTAAAATATACAGGCAGCCATGTCCGCCCACTTCTCCGGAAAACTCTGATTCGGGCCATATACATCATTCTCCATACTAATGCAAGTGTTTCCACTGATTTACGCGCTGAATAAAGTAACTGCGGAAATTGGATTTTGTGAAAAAAATGGTAAGCCTATAGCCCAGTAAAAAAATTGGAGGACGCTTAAGCTTCGCCTTCAAGAGTGGAACACGACAGCGTTCCCGTCGACCCGCCAAGGGGTGTAAGACAATGGGCTACAGGGCAGCCATCACTTACGAGGCGCCCCGCATCGGACGCGGTGAGCGTCGAGCCATATGGTCGAGCAACGCGGCGTTAGGCGCAGCAACGAAACGTGCGTCTGAGCAAGCGGAACGAACCGAAGAACTCGGTATCTCGGAGGGGGAAATGATGCACGCCAGCCAAACGTCGTGATCGGCACGGGCAGAGAGATAGACAGATAGCGATCTAAAAAAAGGAAGGACGCTTGATTCTGCGGAGGGAGCAAGGCGAAGCGTTGTCAGGGGACAGAGAGTCCGGGCAACGACTCCCTCGCACCGGTCCTTCCACAGCTCCAATGCGCGCGTGGCGCGCCATCTGTCGAGGCAGCGCCCTACATGGAGAGGAGGGGGTCTTCTGTGTTTGCCGCAAGATGGCTCTGCGTGTGCGGAAAGCGCAGAAGAAATGCAGCGGAAACGCACTTCGCAACTCGTGTAATTGCGACTTCTGTACGTTACATGTTCATAATTACCGATATACACCGCAGTATAACTTTCCACGGCTCGTTTCGAAGGCAACACCGCATTCACTAGAGGCGCGTTTGTACCGCTTTGAAGCATCGAACTCGTGGCTGAGTGGTAGCGTCTCGGTCTCACACTCCGGAGACCCTGGTTCGATTCCCACCGGGCCAATCTTGGAAGTTGCTTTTTATTTATGAAGCGCCTGCCGTGATTTATCGCTCACGGTCAACGCCGCGGACGCCCACGCCGATGACACCGGCTTTTCTGCGACACGAGCTCCTTAACGCTATCGCGTTAAAAATGGTAAGCCTATACACCAGACCACCGTGAATTCAAAGGGCGCCGCCATATTGATGAGCGCCGGTCGCGCCATCTATCCCAAGCGCCGCGAAGTAGCAGGCCTGGGCTGCCACGCCGAGAGATGCGACCCGGCGCGAAAGCGAAACTTGGGCTTTTTAGCTGGGCGGAAGGCGTGTTTCACGTTTTTTCTAACCTGTCATTTTCGCTGTCTGGATTTAATCAAACTTCAAGACCTCGTGCAAGTCCACAATGGACACACTGAGTGCTGTGCAGACTGCAGAAGCGAATACATCGGGTAGGTACGCTATTACGTTTCTACAAACCGCGCGCTATATGCTAGAACACCTGTGAGCTTTTTGGCACGTAACCTGTGAAGGAATTTACAGCACTGTGTTCGTGCCATATATTATTAAAGCACGCAGAACACTGTCATCTGCACTTTCAGTTTGGTCTTGTTTGTAATGGTCTCTACTGGGTTGGCCGCGCTTGGCAACCAACTGGCGAGGTCGTTTGACTGCCTGGTTAGCAGACGCCTGCCCTTCACCACCTGCACACTGAAAACAAAATAGATGTTATAGTAAGAAGGGCTGTAGTTCTTTCCCATGCCATCACTTTTGCGAAGATATAAAGTCCTCTCAAAATGAAATAGAAAATACACCAGGCCAATTGTATCGTGCAACCACTTAAGAGCACAACATTCAGAACAAAAGCCTACAGCACTCGAACAAGCAGCATATGATGCTAAACCTGCACTCATTGGAAAATGAGGTACTACAGTAGTTATAATGTTCAACTTTATGTGCAGTCAAAGCCCGTATAACAGGGCGAGCATGACAGATGCAGGTGTTGTACAGTTGCACGAACCATGACAGGGCACGTAAAATTACCATCCCTACTTAAAGCTGCATCATCAGGACCCCTTTGGTACAAGACAACAACCGCACCTGCATTCCAAGAAATTAGCCCCACCAACTGCAGCTACCTGGTACCAGACCTGTTTCGCTTGTGCGAGGCCATCGGATTGTTGGCGCTCCCTTAGAAAAGAAAACAGTAAAAAAAAAACTAGTGAGAACGATCAAAATTTGTTACAAAAATCAAGAATAATTAAGGACCTTATTTTCCTCGCCATATGAACGGAAATATCTTGCGCTTCGCCCCGCATAACAGCCCACACGCAGTTTAGAGCTCAGGAGGCTCAAATGAATTCGTTACGAATGACACCTGCAACACCAGCTCGTAAAGGTAGGTGCGCTGCAAGAACACCTTCGGCGACGAGTAGTCGTCGTTTACGTTTTTGTGGACGCATGCTACGTGACGAGCAGACTTCGGTTTACTTTCATTAGCAATAACGCTCACCAGCAAGGCCTACAACTTGTCGTTCACGCTTAATGGTCATTCCGTGCACCAGCTGCAAGTATTGCTAACCGCGAACTCAACTGTTCCGCTTAACCGTCGGGAGCTCTGCCTGAATGAAAACACGAAAAGGCTGACCTTTTTGTTATAGCCAAGGCGAAGCACCGGCGCGGGATTCTGCTCTGTAGGCTTGTTGCCCAAAAGTGCTCGGAGCAAACCTGCGTATTACGTTTGTAGGGCGCAAAGTTGAACGTGGCACCAAAATATACACAGATCGAATACTCACTCATGCATTTTCACTGGGTTGGTAGTTCTTCCTATTCACTGCAGCTATCCACCGGTGGCGCAGCTTGGCATTCTTCGTTGCGGATGGAAATCGGCGCAGGCTGAAAACACCGCACCGGCACGATTCCCTACGTGTGTTGTGCTCTTCGCAAACAGCGCTAAGCAACCTGCTCCTTTTGCGCTGGTTGTTTTGGCATCCAAACACGACGAAATGATGCCCAGATGACTTCTTCTACTTTGGATCCGTGTGAACGGGCACATTTCCGCACTTTGGAGCCCTAGAGCTGGCGCTTGCCATGTCTACTGGTCGCCGGCGAACACACTTTGGCAGCCCAGTACAAAATAGCGCCGGTCGACCGGGCAACCCGGGTGCGAGAGTATGCGTTCGGTTAGTCTGGGTGCGAGACTAGCGTGTTCTGGTCTATAGCCCAGTAAAATATACGGGCAGCCATGTCCGCCCACTTCTCTGGAAGACTCTGATTCAGGTCATGTACATCAGTCTCCATACTAATGCAAGTGTTTCCACTGATTTACGCGCTGAATAAAGAGACTGCAGAAATTGGATTTCGGGAAAAAAATGGTAAGCCTATAGCCCAGAAAAATATACGGGCAGTCATGTCCGCCCACTTCTCTGCAAAACTCTGATTCGGGCCATGTACATAAGTCTCTGTGCTAATGCAAGTGTTTACAGAAATTTACGCACTGAATAAATGGACTGCGGAAATTGGATTTTGTGGAAAAAAATGGTAAGCCTATAGCCCAGTAAAATATACGGGCAGTCATGTCCGCCCACTTCTCTGGAAAACTCTGATTCGGTCCATATAGATCAGTCTCCGTGCTAATGCACGTGCTTCCACTGATTTACGCGTTGAGAAAAGGGACTGCGGAAATCGTATTTTGTGAAAAAAAAATGGTAAGCCTATAGCCCAGTAAGATATACGGGCAGCCATGTCCGCCCACTTCTCTGGAAAGCTCTGATTCAGGCCATGTACATCATTCTCCGTACTAATGCAAGTGTTTCCACTGATTTACGCGCTGAATAAAGAGACTGCGGAAATTGGATTTCATGTAAAAAAACGGTAAGCCTATAGCCTAGTAAAATATACGGTCAGCCATGTCCACCCACTTCTCTGGAAAACTCTGTTTCGGGCCATGTACATAAGTCTCCATGCTAATGCATGCGTTTACACTGATTTACGCGCTGAATAAAGGTACCGCGGAAATTGGATTTTGTGAAAAAAAGAAAAGGTAAGCCTATAGCCCAGTAAAATATACGGGCAGCCATGTCCGCCCACTTCTCTGGAAGACTCTGATTCGGGCCATGTACATCAGTCTCCGTGCTAATGCAAGTGTGTACACAGATTTACGCACAGAATGAAGTTACCGCGGAAATTGGATTTTGTGAAAAAAAATGGTAAGCCTATAGCGCAGTAAAATATACGGGTAGCCATGTCCGCCCACTTCTCAGGAAAACTCTGATTCGGGCCATGTACATCATTCTCCATACTAATGCAAGTGTTTCCACTGATTTACGCGCTGAATAAATGAACTGCGGAAATTGGATTTTGTGAAAAGAAATGGTAAGCCTATAGCCCAGTAAAATATACGCGCAGCCATGTCCACCCACTTTTCTGGAAAGCTCTGATTCAGGCCATGTACATCATTCTCCATACTAATGCAAGTGTTTCCACTGATTTACGCCCTGAATAAATGAACTGCGGAAATTGGATTTCGGGAAAAAAATGGTAAGCCTATAGCCCAGTAAAATATACGCGCAGCCATGTCCACCCACTTTTCTGGAAAGCTCTGATTCAGGCCATGTACATCATTCTCCATGCTAATGCAAGTGTTTCCGCTGATTTACGCGCTGAATAAAGGAACTGCGGAAATTGGATTTTGTGAAAAAAAATGGTAAGCCTATAGCCCAGTAAAATATACAGGCAGCCATGTCTGCCCACTTCTCTGGAAAACACTGATTCGGGCCATGTACATCAGTCTCCATGCTAATGCAAGTGTTTCCACTGATTTACGCGCTGAATAAAGGAAATGTGGAAATTTGATTTTGTAAAAAAAATGGTAAGCCTATAGCCCAGTAAAATATACGCGCAGCCATGTCCACCCACTTTTCTGGAAAGCTCTGATTCAGGCCATGTACATCATTCTCAATGCTAATGCAAGTGTTTCCGCTGATTTACGCGCTGAATAAAGGAACTGCGGAAATTTGATTTTGTGAAAAAAAAAATGGTAAGCCTATAGCCCAGTAAAATATACGGGCAGCCATGTCCGCCCACTTCTCTGGAAAACTCTGATTCGGGCCATGTACATCAGTCTCCGTGCTAATGCAAGTGTTTACAGAAATTTACGCACTGAATAAACGGACTGCGGAAATTGGATCTGGTGAAAAAAAATAGTCGGCCTATAGCCCAGTAAAATATACAGGCAGCCATGTCTGCCCACTTCTCTGGAAAACACTGATTCGGGCCATGTACATCAGTCTCCATGCTAATGCAAGTGTTTCCACTGATTTACAGGCTGAAAAAAGGAAATGTGGAAATTGGATTTTGTAAAAAAAAATGGTAAGCCTATAGCCCAGTAAAATATACGCGCAGCCATGTCCACCCACTTTTCTGGAAAGCTCTGATTCAGGCCATGTACATCAGTCTCCACGCTAATGCAAGTCTTTCCGCTGATTTACGCGCAGAATAAAGGGACTGCGGAAATTGGATTTTGTGAAAAAAAATGGTAAGCCATTTGGTACGCCAAGTAAAATATACGCGCAGCCATGTCCGCCCACTTCTCTGCAAAATCTGATTCGGGCTATATAAATCAGTCTCCGTGCTAATGCAAGTGTATACAGAAATTTACGCACTGAATAAACGGACTGCGGAAATTGGATTTTGTGGAAAAAAAATGGTAAGACTATAGCCCAGTAAAATATACGGGCAGTCATATCCGCCCACTTCTCTGGAAAACACTGATTCGGGCCATGTACATCAGTCTCCATGCTAATGCAAGTGCTTCCACTGATTTACGCGCTGAATAAATGAACTGCTGAAATTGGATTTTGTGAAAAAAATGGTAAGCCTATAGCCCAGTAAAATATACGGGCAGCCATGTCCACCCACTTTTCTGCAAAATCTGATTCGGGCTATATACATCAGTCTCCGTGCTAATGCAAGTGTATACAGAAATTTACGCACTGAATAAACGGACTGCGGAAATTGGATTTTGTGAAAAAAAATGGTAAGCCTATAGCCCAGTAAAATATACGGGCAGTCATATCCGCCCACTTCTCTGGAAAACACTGATTCGGGCCATGTACATCAGTCTCCATGCTAATGCAAGTGTTTCCACTGATTTACGCGCTGAATAAAGGAACTGCGGAAATTGGATTTTGTGAAAAAAAATCGTAAGCCTATAGCCCAGTAAAATATACGGGCAGCCATGTCCGCCCACTTCTCTGGAAAACTCTGATTCGGGCCATGTACATCAGTCTCCGTGCTAATGCAAGTGTTTACAGAAATTTACGCACTGAATAAACGGACTGCGGAAATTGGATCTGGTGAAAAAAAATAGTAAGCCTATAGCCCAGTAAAATATACAGGCAGCCATGTCTGCCCACTTCTCTGGAAAACACTGATTCGGGCCATGTACATCAGTCTCCATGGTAATGCAAGTGTTTCCACTGATTTACGCGCTGAATAAAGGAACTGCGGAAATTGGATTTTGTGAAAAAAAAATGGCAAGCCTATAGCCCAGTAAAATATACGGGCAGCCATTTCCGCCCACTTCTCTGGAAAACCCTGATTCGGCCCATGTACATCAGTCTCCGTGCTAATGCAAGTGTTTCCACTGATTTACGCACTGAATAAAGAGACTGCAGAAATTGGATTTCGGGAAAAAATGGTAAGCCTATAGCCCAGTAAAATATACGCGCAGCCATGTCCACCCACTTTTCTGGAAAGCTCTGATTCAGGCCATGTACATCATTCTCCATGATAATGCAAGTGTTTCCGCTGATTTACGCGCTGAATAAAGGAACTGCGCAAATTGGATTTTGTGAAAAAAAATGGTAAGCCTATAGCCCAGTAAAATATACGGGCAGCGATGTCCGCCCACTTCTCTGGAAAACTCTGATTCGGGCCATGTACATCAGTCTCCGTGCTAATGCAAGTGTTTCCACTGATTTACGCGCTGAATAAAGGAAATGTGTAAATTGGATTTTGTGAAAAAAAAATGGTAAGCCTATAGCACAGTAAAATATACGGGCAGCCATGTCCGCCCACTTCTCTGGAAGACTCTGATTCAGGCCATGTACATCAGTCTCCATACTAATGCAAGTGTTTCCACTGATTTACGCGCTGAATAAAGAGACTGCAGAAATTGGATTTCGGGAAAAAATGGTAAGCCTATAGCCCAGTAAAATATACGCGCAGCCATGTCCACCCACTTTTCTGGAAAGCTCTGATTCAGGCCATGTACATCATTCTCCATGATAATGCAAGTGTTTCCGCTGATTTACGCGCTGAATAAAGGAACTGCGCAAATTGGATTTTGTGAAAAAAAAATGGTAAGCCTATAGCCCAGTAAAATATACGGGCAGCGATGTCCGCCCACTTCTCTGGAAAACACTGATTCGGGCCATGTACATCAGTCTCCATGCTAATGCAAGTGTTTCCACTGATTTACGCGCTGAATAAAGGAACTGCGGAAATTGGATTTTGTGAAAAAAAATCGTAAGCCTATAGCCCAGTAAAATATACGGGCAGCCATGTCCGCCCACTTCTCTGGAAAACTCTGATTCGGGCCATGTACATCAGTCTCCGTGCTAATGCAAGTGTTTACAGAAATTTACGCACTGAATAAACGGACTGCGGAAATTGGATCTGGTGAAAAAAAATAGTAAGCCTATAGCCCAGTAAAATATACAGGCAGCCATGTCTGCCCACTTCTCTGGAAAACACTGATTCGGGCCATGTACATCAGTCTCCATGGTAATGCAAGTGTTTCCACTGATTTACGCGCTGAATAAAGGAACTGCGGAAATTGGATTTTGTGAAAAAAAAATGGCAAGCCTATAGCCCAGTAAAATATACGGGCAGCCATTTCCGCCCACTTCTCTGGAAAACTCTGATTCGGCCCATGTACATCAGTCTCCGTGCTAATGCAAGTGTTTCCACTGATTTACGCACTGAATAAAGAGACTGCAGAAATTGGATTTCGGGAAAAAATGGTAAGCCTATAGCCCAGTAAAATATACGCGCAGCCATGTCCACCCACTTTTCTGGAAAGCTCTGATTCAGGCCATGTACATCATTCTCCATGATAATGCAAGTGTTTCCGCTGATTTACGCGCTGAATAAAGGAACTGCGCAAATTGGATTTTGTGAAAAAAAATGGTAAGCCTATAGCCCAGTAAAATATACGGGCAGCGATGTCCGCCC
Organism: Dermacentor albipictus; assembly: GCF_038994185.2. Lineage (NCBI taxonomy): Eukaryota > Metazoa > Arthropoda > Arachnida > Ixodida > Ixodidae > Dermacentor > Dermacentor albipictus. The sequence continues at coordinate 112,089,796 of NC_091825.1, read as the reverse complement.
ACTTCTCTGGAAAACTCTGATTCGGGCCATGTACATCAGTCTCCGTGCTAATGCAAGTGTTTCCACTGATTTACGCGCTGAATAAAGGAAATGTGTAAATTGGATTTTGTGAAAAAAAAATGGTAAGCCTATAGCACAGTAAAATATACGGGCAGCCATGTCCGCCCACTTCTCTGGAAGACTCTGATTCAGGCCATGTACATCAGTCTCCATACTAATGCAAGTGTTTCCACTGATTTACGCGCTGAATAAAGAGACTGCAGAAATTGGATTTCGGGAAAAAATGGTAAGCCTATAGCCCAGTAAAATATACGCGCAGCCATGTCCACCCACTTTTCTGGAAAGCTCTGATTCAGGCCATGTACATCATTCTCCATGATAATGCAAGTGTTTCCGCTGATTTACGCGCTGAATAAAGGAACTGCGCAAATTGGATTTTGTGAAAAAAAAATGGTAAGCCTATAGCCCAGTAAAATATACGGGCAGCGATGTCCGCCCACTTCTCTGGAAAACTCTGATTCGGGCCATGTACATCAGTCTCCGTGCTAATGCAAGTGTTTCCACTGATTTACGCGCTGAATAAAGGAAATGTGTAAATTGGATTTTGTGAAAAAAAAATGGTAAGCCTATAGCCCAGTAAAATATACGGGCAGCCATGTCCGCCCACTTCTCTGGAAGACTCTGATTCAGGCCATGTACATCAGTCTCCATACTAATGCAAGTGTTTCCACTGATTTACGCGCTGAATAAAGAGACTGCAGAAATTGGATTTCGGGAAAAAATGGTAAGCCTATAGCCCAGTAAAATATACGGGCAGTCATATCCGCCCACTTCTCTGGAAAACTCTGATTCAGGCCATGTACATCATTCTTCATACTAATGCAAGTGTTTACAGAAATTTACGCACTGAATAAACGGACTGCGGAAATTGGATTTTGTGAAAAAAAAATGGTAAGCCTATAGCCCAGTAAAATATACGGGCAGTCATGTCTGCCCACTTCTCTGGAAAACACTGATTCAGGCCATGTACATCAGTCTCCATGCTAATGCAAGTGTTTCCACTGATTTACGCGCTGAATAAATGAACTGCGGAAATTGGATTTTGTGAAAAAAAAATGGTAAGCCATTTGGTACGCCAAGTGAAATATACGCGCAGCCATGTCCGCCCACTTCTCTGCAAAATCTGTTTCGGGCTATATACATCAGTCTCCGTGCTAATGCAAGTGTATACAGAAATTTACGCACTGAATAAACGGACTGCGGAAATTGGATTTTGTGAAAAAAATGGTAAGCCTATAGCCCAGTAAAATATACGGGCAATCATATCCGCCCACTTCTCTGGAAAACTCTGATTCGGGCCATGTACATCAGTCTCCATGCTAATGCATGTGTTTACACTGATTTACGCGCTGAATAAAGGTACCGCGGAAATTGGATTTTGTGAAAAAAAATTGTAAGCCTATAGCCCAGTAAAGTATACGGGCAGTCATGTCCGCCCACTTCTCTGGAAAACTCTGATTCGGGCCATGTACATCATTCTTCATACTAATGCAAGTGTTTACAGAAATTTACGCACTGAATAAACGGACTGCGGAAATTGGATTTTGTGAAAAAAAAAATGGTAAGCCTATAGCCCAGTAAAATATACGGGCAGTCATGTCCGCCCACTTCTCTGGAAAACTCTGATTCGGTCCATATAGATCAGTCTCCATGCTAATGCAAGTGTTTCCACAGATTTACGCGCTGAATAAAGGCACTGTAGAAATTGGATTTTGTGAAAAAAAAATGGTAAGCCTATAGCCCAGTAAAATATACGGGCAGCCATGTCCACCCACTTTTCTGGAAAGCTCTGATTCAGGCCATGTACATCATTCTCCATACTAATGCAAGTGTTTCCACTGAGTTACGCGCTGAATAAACGGATTGCTGAAATTGGCTTTTGTGAAAAAAATGGTAAGCCTATAGCCCAGTAAAATTTCGGCGCCGCCATGCCCACGCACTTCTCTGGAAAACTTTGGTTCGTGGCTTATACATCAGACTCCATGCTAATGCAAGTGTTTCCACGTTCTTACCCGCTGAATGATCGGGTCGCTGAAATTGTTTTTTGTGAAAGAAATGGTAAGTCTATAGCCCAGTAAAATTTCTGTGCCGCCATGTCCACGCACTTCTCTGGAAATCTTCGGTTCGTGGCTTATACATCAGTCTCCATGCTAATGCAAGTGTTTCCACGTACTTACCCACTGAATGATCGGGTCGCTGAAATTGTTTTTTGTGAAAAAAAAAGGTAAGCCTATAGCCCATTAAATGTCGGCGCCGCCATGTCCACGTCCTTTTCTGGAAATCTTTGGTTCGTCACTTGTACATCAGTCGCCATGATAAAGCATGTGTTCACACTGATTTATGCGCTGGATAAACGGATTGCTGAAATTGGCTTTTATGAAATTGGTTTTTATTTGGCGTCTTTATTAGCAAATTTTGCACAGCAAGAGCTTAAATGCACAAAACAATATTATAGAGCTGAGTATCTCGTATCTACAGTACAATATGCACAGTATATAGGTGCATCAGTTACGTAACAAAGCTTCTTACAATTGTGACAAGGTTACGTTGTGACAAGGTTACAAAAGCAAATCGTTTGTCGGAAGAGTTAGTTGTGATTATTTATACAAAAAGGTTATCAGTGAGCAAGACCGGTTGAAAGGCTGAAGACAGCACATGTAGCACAGCCAGACACACGGCACAGAGATTCAGCGGAGGTGGAGTTGTCCGTGCTGGTTTCGTGGCCTGCAAAAAGACAAAAAATAAGAAATAAATGGAGGTAACAAGCTATATGCTTACGCGCAACAGAATCGCTAGAAAAAGATTCAGTACTGTTTCTACAATACAGTGCTTTCAATTCATGGAAAGTAAGTCTTTTATTTTTATTGTGTAGTTAATGCTAAAAACAGTGCTTTCAATTCATATAGGTAAAGTCTCTTATTTTTATTGTTGAGGTAATGCTAAAACATGGTCCAACAATTTAACAAGCCAAATTCTTATTTCAACTGCTACTATATTGAAATAACAGCTTTGGTACGGCTGCTTTTTCAACAGCTGCCAGAAAATACGGATCAATTTCCGACAGCTAATTTATCCTAATTCATGATTTTTTTATTCAAGTGTACAAAAAGTCGTCTCCAATCCACGCTGTGAAGTAGGTGGACAGCGAAGCTGTAAAGGACAAGTAGAACGGACGTTACCCATTGCGACGTAGGTTGAAATTATTCACCTGGCAAAATTAACATGCAGTTTACCTAATTATTCTCCTGAGACGTTTCGACGGCCTGCGATTTGGCTTGCGCCGCTACTTCGTGCAACTACGAAGAGGGGAACACGTGAGAAGATAAAATCGCCGCGCCTCCTATGCACGCTGCTCTTCTAATGTCCTCGTCATACGTGGCCTTCCCATAGCAATGTCACAGCACGAACCACGTGCTAGGCGAGTTATTGTTTCACATGCGAAAGTGTAGTTACGTCACTCCCTGCTTCGTATGCTACAGTCAAGCTGCCGTCGCTGCAGCAGCGTGCGCAACAGTAATCTTTACCCAGAATCCTATGCGGGGATCGGTACGTGCTTGGCATTGCATGGAGGTCCACCAGCGTCTTATCATCAACTATGTGGTTCGAATGCTTGTCTTGAGCTTGTTCTTTCTAGGAACCTATGCTGTTCTTTATGTTGTATGCGGGATTCCAAAGACTGGATGCACTGTTGGCTTCACTTTGCTGAGTGCTTCTAGCCTCTTGCCTTACGCGAGTACGAGCCATTGTATTTGGAGGGGTATGAGCCATTGTTGATGATAGTTTTCTGTCGGCGTCACGCCACGAAGAAATCCCGTGATCCTAGACATCGACAGCATCGCTGTAATAAGGCACTGAGGTATTAGTTTCATGAACCTTTTATTTACTCCTCGCCTTCCTCATTCTGCCGAATGCCTATTGCAGGAAGACTAGTTTCCGAAAATGCTAAGGCACTGGTCAACTATCTATGAGCATTTCGTACTCTAGAAGAATTTGTGTTGCACATGGGAAACAAAACTTTGCGGCAAGTTAACACCGGAGTGCGTGGCCCACTAAGCGTCGACGTAAGCACATTGTGGAATGCGCGGCGGCGCGACTTGTAACGAAGGTAAGTTCGCTCGCTCTCAGCAAAACCTGCTCGGCTGTTTAGTTCTCAGTTAACAACCGCGAACATCGCACATCGCAGATGAATGTATGATAAAGTAGAGCAGACAAGCAGGCTGTTTTCTAACGACACACACACACACACATAGAAACACACAAAAATCGTTTCGCAACGTAGAATGCGCCCGGTGGAGTAGCAGACGACGCAGAGGAAACCGCGTTTGCAGTACTTTTTTGCGCCTACGCAGCGCTCCTTCAATTGACATCCGCTCCTCGCGAAACTGCAGGTGGCTTGCCATACGTAACCAAGAACAACCGGCAAGCACACGGTGTTCTCTCACCTGACCCCTTCGTCCGTGGAGCAAACATTCAAACAACCTCAGCAAAGAGAAAGTATCAGTTCTCTTATTCTTTATTTATTCTTCCAGATAACGAACAGCAGTCGCCGAGATATACCGAAGAACAATTGCCGTCAGCGGGTTAGCTAGCATTCACCCGACTCGGAAGCTGCTGTCAACCGGTAGCCTCAGTGCATTTACACACCGGACAAACGTAGGTAGGGAAGACCCTTCCTGTCGTCGTGTACATAGCCGTTTCCATAAGGTCAGCGGCTATTCGCTACATACAGACCGACTGTATAAAAAGCGTGCTGAACTACCGGTTTCATGGAAGTGCGAGAAAAGTGGTTTTGCTATCCCCCCCTTTGTTGGACCAGCATAGAGCTGCGAAGAACGCCTTCTGGCCTTTCGTCTGTTTTCCTTACATTGCTGGAACACTGGCCGATAGAAAAACCAAATTTATGCAGCACACAGTAGATGGCAGAGACGTGCACGTGCGCGGAGAGCTCCAACAACAGCAGAACAGAATGGCCACCGAAGCGATAACGCCCGTTGCGCTACGAATGAAGCGACCAAGTAAAAAAGAAAGACAAGTATGTCAAAAAGAACAAAAATATGAAGAAACAAATTTATTCTGCACATAATCCCGTGACAATACTTTAATTATTCGTGGGTTACAAAGATGGAGCCAAATATGCAAAATGTACTTAATTTTAAGTTGGCCACCAGAAACATGGTGACGCTATTTTCCAGATACCGAAACTATAGGCCAGCTGCCCAACTAGTGGTTGTACTTGATGTTCCCACCGGTTGATGAAGCTGTTGTCTCAAGCCTATTGTGCGCTATGCTGTTAAGCACGAGGCGGCGAGGCCGAATCAAGGCAGCGGCGGTCGCATTTCAGTTATTATTATTATTACTATTATTATTTGTTTTGAACACGTATACACATATACACAGCTAACAGGAAAGGGAAAGCGATGAGCAGACTGGCAACTGCCACCGGAAGGGGCACAACGCCTGCCTACTCTTCTGAAGGGAGGTGACAGCAACAAATAAATGGCAGATAGGAAGGAGGGGAGGAGAAAGGAAAGGAAGAGCAACAGGACAAATCTAAAGACTAAAGTAGAACACAGTACCCTACGCACGTTGGTCAGCCGAGTTTCGACTCTGCAGCCGGAATTAAAGTGGCGCCGCGTCGAACAGCCTCCACAGTTATCAATCACATCCATGGCTAGTTCGCTATGCGGCTAATTGTGCGCTCCACGATGAGACGCCGAATACAGCTGCACGCAATCACGGTTTCACCGGTAGTCGGTTCACAATATACACTACAAGGTGTTTGAACCCGCCACCTCCCATCTTCGAAGGAAGAAGCGTTAGGGTACAGTACTGATCACACACAGTAGGGCCGGTCACTGAAGGTCATGCTACTACAGAATGTTCAATGTTCATGCTACAAACATGAACCTAAGTTTGTTAACTCTAGAAAGGTTAGTAGGGCGCGATGGGTCTGATCACGTTTAGATGCACAACCACTGGGGTATAAGCATTCCTCGAGTGTCGCACACCGCAGGCCAAGGAGATGATAGTTTCTCACTAGCGACATGTGCTGCGTACTTAAAGCGGGACACTCGAATATAAGGTGCTGAAGTGTCTCGTAGCAGCCACAAGACGTTCACGATGGACTTGCCACACGCCCTTGTCTGTATAAACGTTCGTGCACGTTCATGCAACCAACCCTCAGTTTGAGCAGTTGTGCTCTAGCGCGACGAGGCAAGCCTCGCGCTAGAACTGATGGCCCTAGAAGATGCCATCAAAATCCAAGACGTCACAGCCCTCAGCTGCGGGAACTTAAGTATGCGTCGCCACCCGTATTTCGTTCTCGCGCTTTTTCTGGATTGCCAAACATCTTATCGTTGTAAGAGTGGTGTTTTTGGTGTTGTAGAACGGTAATTTACTGATGCAGAAGAAATCATTTTTCACTTTAGTGTCCTTTTAGGCGCCCCCGCAATGTACTTTTTGACATCATTCATTCTCTTCTTCTTATCCTTCACCAGCCACTGAATAAATAGTGCAAGTTTCGCACTAGAAATCGTCTCGTCCTTGCCTGGTCGCCATGGTCTACCGGACGCCTACAGCCCGCCGACAACGCCACGCTACCCATAAGTAACGCCGGTCGAGCTTCGAGAAACAGGCGTCGCAACAATGGCTATGGTGTTGGGCTGCTAATCAGGAGGTCGCGGGATCGAATCCCGGCCACGGCGGGGGCATTTCGATGCGGGCGAAATGCGAAAACACCTGTGTGCTTAAATTTAGGTGCACGTTAAAGAACCCCAAGTGTTCCAAATTTCCGGGGTCCCCGACTACGGCGCGCCTCATAATCAAACCGTGGTTTTGGCACGCAAAACCCTATAATTTAGTTTAATCAATCAATCAGCTTGGTGGAATTTCTCTCACCTTTCTCTCTCTTTGTTTATGCATCATGTTCTCCAAATCACGCCTTTAGCAAAATAAGTGGACGTGAGTGCTTCCAGCCACAAACAATTTCTTTTTCTTTTTCTTCGACCACGGTATATGAGCGTCTAGTACAGTGGACTCTCGTTAAACGGAACCTCAAGGGACCGGGAAAACATGTTCCGTTTATCAGGAGTTTCGTTTAGAGAGAGAATGTTCAAGATTTCGCAATCCGTTCCGGACTGCTTGGTCCCGACGAGGCAGGCGTGCGCGCAATTGGCAGTCTCCGCTGAAGCGGATCTCAGATGCAAAATCTAGGTATTAAAGAGGACGGTACGCTATGGGCACAAACTGTATTGCACAAAAGCGGTAAGCAATGAACTTTTTTTCAGAGCGCTACTAAAATAAAAAAAAATCTCAATAGTCCACTTATTCCGCGGAAATCAGTGGGAACTGCGATTTATTGGCTTGTTATAAAGGACTTTATGTTTGCTTGTTTGAGCTCTCGCAACCGTTTTCTTTGAATGGCACCACTCATACTAGACAGGCTGCTCAAAAACAGTTCAGAACCTTCTTCTCGTTGGAAGAAACTCTTCAGCATTTGGACTGCCGGTTCCGCCTGCGCAGGTGTCACCACAGGATCAGAGTCGGCAGTCTCGTGTTCGACTTCTTCATAGTCGTCTTCGCTTTCATCGGGGGGGACAGACATCAGCTACAATGCTGATGTCTGCTACAACACTTGGCGACGAAATGTCGCAGACGACGCTAAACAGAGGATGTAAGGCTGAAGCCTAACAACAGCAAGCGCACCGTGACAGAGAGCAAGCGATGCGGTTACAGTGTGCGAGAAAGAAGGGGAGACAGTGATGCGTACCACGATGGGGCTCTGCGTGAACGTCAAGTTGTGGTTTCGAGTCTATTTTCGGTTCCGTTTATGCGGTGGTCTGAAAATTCGAGTTCCGATTAACGGGATTTTTTTTACATTGCCTTAATACAAAACCAACCAACTGCGAGGCGTTTGTTCCGTTTAAGCGTTGATTCCGTTTAACCGATTTCCGTTTATCGAGATTCTACTGTACATTGCTGTGTACTGCGGTCTGCAGAAGATGGACGGGCCCGCACACCGAAACACTCGCGGGTCTGTAGTCGAACCCGGCGGCTGATGGTGGCGCCCCCTACGGTTGATTAGACTACGTGGCTCCAGGAGGCGGAAGTGAGCAGAGGCGGCAGCGATGTTTGGAAAAAGCCACGAGGCGCGGTCGCGCTAAGCCCGACATCTGCTGGGCGGGCATGGGAAAAAAAAATGCGCGCTAGCCGCGAACACGACGTCGATATACTTGCACGTTCGCGTTCGCCAAGCGCCCCAGAAACAAAAGGAGTCCACCGCACCCGATGCTAAAGAGGACGACGAAAGTTGGGGTGGAGGGGGTTGTGGTCTTGCCATGAGTTGCGACTGTTTACGCTGCGACCCCTAGCAGCCTCGCTGACGAAACAAAGAGGGGCCCGTGTGTCATGCCTGGCATACGTACGCTCAGAAAGAGCGTGCTGGTTCTTCTACGTTCTTCCGCGGCTGTTTTCGGCGCCCAGGAGAGGAGGGTGAACTGAACACAGCAGACCTCTTTTCTTTCGCGGATGAGAACCACGCGACGGCGCACTGCAGCCTCGCTTGCAGTACGGACTACGCACGCGCGGTGCGGGTCGCGCGGAGTTTGTGTACAACTCCGAGCGAAACTCGGGCGGCGCGCGCGGGTGGCATCGACAACGCTGAATGAAAAAAAAAAGGAAGAGGAGTATCGCTTCCCTTCCCTGCTTAATTTCACGGTTGAGCTATGTGGTAACAAGAACTAATGTAAAAACGCTTGTAGGGCGTCGCGCCTGAAGACAGAGAAAATAATAGAGAGAGAAATAAAAAGCGAATTTCCCTCTCCCGCTTATATTCCGCACTGCACGCTATTATGATCGCAAGAGCCGATGTGAAACGTTTATACACCGTCGCACTGACTCCACGAGTGCGAACAGAAGTAAAGAACAAAAGAAAAGGGGGGGACGGGGAGCAGGGAGGGGGAGGCGAGGTGACGGCCAAGTTGGCTGAGGCGATGAGGTTTTTAGGCCATGAGTAAATAGGGCCTCTGAAGGAACAAAGACCAGCACGCGAGCGCCAAGGTTGTGCATGTTCTAAGATGATGATTTGCTTACCCGTAAATCAGAGGCTTTTTCGGCCATCGCGTAGACGAAACAGCGTAAGCTCGACAGAGTGTATAGCAACTGTTCGCCGCCAAAAGCGCACAGACGTCCCCCGCACATGTGGGGAGCTGGCGCCACCATGAATCAGGCCCCGACGGCTCCGACAACATCTCTATGCGAACAAAGCGAGCCCTATTTTCTGTTTTCCGCAAGCAGCAGAAGAAGCAAGTTTTTTGAAACATCTCCGTTATATACGACTATTTGGCACGTGACAGGGAGGTCGAATATCGCGCAAAGATTATCGCTTATATTTTATTTTTATTTTCTATCATTCGGGTGGGTGTGAGTGTAGAGGGGGGGGGGCGGCATTACGGCAGGACAGACTGTTCCCTTTGTAAAGGGTTGTGTTATGCATCGGGATGTTTATGGCGATGGACGCCACGTAGGTTACTGCTCTGATAACACACGAAGGTGCGAAGATAGCAAGTGAATCACGCCGTTTGAAAACACCCTAATATTTGGTGCATTTAGTACGATCGTTTAAAATTAGGAACGATGGTGTTTTGGTCTCTGTGGGATGCTTTTCTACATCCTCATTCCCTTTTATTCGCTTTACTTATTATCTTTTCTTTAATCAGGTAGGAAGTTTTCTGTACATGCATTGGAAAGGTAGACGTAAGTCTTTACTTCGCTTGAGACCCGTCACCCAAGATCATGGCCATCAGTTAAGCTGTTGGAAAAGGACAGTTAAAGGAAAGAAAGAAAAGGACACGTAGGTCCAACGTAATGTTGGAAAATAAATTACGCGAAGCGTGTTATAGAGCTAGTGAGGTAGCCGCGCTAGCGGATGCACTAGCACTAGCACAACCTGTCGCTGTTAGCCTTCTCTGCTACTAGAAGTGTTGATTCAGAAAGCTTGTCAAAGGATGAACGTTGCTTAGGTGAATATTGACAGGCGTCCTTGGATATCTTATTCCGGTCACTGGCTAGGATGTCGCACGTTCCCCTCGCGCCCGCCCATGTATCATGATATTCTCGGTTGCTCTACCCGATTCTGCCTGTTGTCCATCAGACTGCATACACAACGCGAATAGTGTTGTACGCTCGTTCTCGGAAGGCGCGCAAGCACCAATGAGGCGACTACTCTGGCATCTTCTCTGATCTGATCTGATCTGATCTGATCTGATCTGATCTTCTCTGATCTGCGAGTCGACCGCGTCGACTCGCAGATCAGATTTTCTACGATCGCCGGCTCTCTTTCTCGCCACTAGCATAGCGTTTGAGTATAACTAGTCCTTCTAGCCACAATGTCGCCCAATGAAGAGTTCATTCTTTCTTTTCTCCCATTTGTGCTACGGTCTGATTTTTTTTACCGTAGCTACAACCAAGAATATGCAGAGATATTTCACAAGGGATATCTTAAATTAATTTCAAGACTTCCATTGCCATTGCGTTACCGTGGCACATGCCCATTCCTGCGGCACATATGTGAACAGAGCCCGAGTTTGACAGTCCTCTTTTCACCAACGTCAAATCTCCAACCTTTACCGCCAGTGGTGTTGCTATGTTCTGCTTTTTATTCCTTTTTATCCTCTCATGGTGTTTTTACTCTATTCGGTTCTTCTCACATGTTAAGTCATGCCATGACTTAACAGTTAAGTGAAGTGAAGTCACTTAATCCAGTTAAGCGAAGTCATGAAGGGTACTTTGTACGTTTACTATATGAGGGCCTGTTGCATAACGCAACCGTTTGCGACTGGGGATTCCGAAATAGGGGCAATTCCATTGCCGTGTGGATTTGAAAACACGCGCACATAGTGTGAAGGTGGAGGAATGTAGCATGTACACTATAAGGGAGCCTACCTTTCTAGCGCTCGCAAGCATAGGCTCCCCAGCTGGCGCTCCCGACGCCAGGAAGCCCATGCTCCCGGTCCTTATCGTGGCCGCAGCACCGGTGTTACTGTGCCGAAAGTGCACCGCCGTAATTTATGCTGGGTCGCATCACCTCCAGCGCGAGGTGGCGAGCGCATAGCACGTACACCGGCCGAGCGCACTGCATGCTTCCAAGGACTATGCGTGTATAACTACTCCGAGCAGCGAGGAGCTGGCAAATAAGTAGACGACTGGAAGCGCGGTCGGTCGTTGGCATCGCTGCGCAAACACCAGCGCACTGCCTTATCACGGAGTTCGCAGCTACTATAACGTCGCGGTAGTAGGAGGCGCGGCAGCCCCCTCGCCTCCTTCTCAGCCCACAACCCCCCTTCCACCCCAATCACACGAGCCTGCACGCACACATACACGCACGCACGCGCGCACACACACGCATAGACACTAATTCTCTTCCACCATTACTGTGGTGGCCTCGACATCATTTATGGTCGCCATTGTTCCTGCTAAGAGCAACCGCGGCACGCGATCCTAAAAACAGAGCGGATAGCGATGCCAAGTTGAAGGTTCTGTGACCTCCACTGAATCAGCGGCTGGCGCTAGCTGAGTGGGAACGTTGCAAGTCTTCGTGCCACGGGTAAAGAGAAGGGCATCGTGGAGCGCAAATAGCCGGTTTCGACTGAGGGTAGACTTACAAGATTGAGAGTACCGAAGGCAACGAACCCTGATTCGGCACCCAAAACATGAGCGCAGCGCGAAACGCGAACGAAATTTCAAAGTTAAAGAAGACAAGTTTTTTTGTAAAGACGAAGATCGAAGTGAGATACGTTGGAGGAAGCAGTTGTGCTAAATTTACCGACGATTTGCGAGTCCCAAAGGTGTGTATCGATATAAGAAAATATCAAAAAGTGTGACGTCAATGTAACACTGTAACACGGGCGAATACTTGAATCGATGCGCCGAAGCATGGGTGGCGGTGACTGCACCGACCACACTCGAATGTTCGAAGGCTCTACTTTGTTACGATGTCGTAGCTGTTATCCAGGCGTCAACAAAACATATGGACCGCTCGGATTCAATTGCTCCCCCGATTTCTATGACGTCACAAGAGCGACCTTCACCGCAGCCTATCACCTTCCTGGCCCTATTGGCTTGCACGGAGGGGAACGTGTGTCAGTCTTTTAATTCGCTCTCATAGTACAGAGGGTTCGAGTATGCTGAGGAATAAAGCTAGTAAACGTTGTAGTATCTCATTCGTGATAGGTAGCGTTTCGCAAAATTTAGGCTTCTACGCTCTGATGAGCAACACGACTTTTCAATATACTTTGATAGTACCCTGTAGACGATGCGTCTTGTTTGTTTTCTTTTGTCCTCACCAATCATTGTTCTCGATCACCTCTGACCAATTTCTAGCAATGTTTGTCCTACTCATTACCCAAGATATGGCATCCTCCACTGACAATTTGTTTCGTTTGTCCACGTCGCGCGAGAGAACGCACTATCAAAGTAGATTGAGAGAACTCTTTAGACGCCGAATATAAGCTGGAATTCCGTTCTGGTTGATTGCGAACAATCTCAATTACAGCGAATGATGGGCTCTTTGTAAAGATGTGAATTCCGCATATATGTGGCAGCTACTATTTTTCATACACACACACACGCGCATGCACACTGCGTATCATGCAGTTAGCCCTGCGTGCGTGCGTAGCTCAGTGTTAAGCGCTCTTGAAAGCTTGCTTCACCACAGTAAGAGTTCTTGTTGGGTAAAGCTTACTTCGCGCACTTTGTCATTCTCTTCTTTTTTCTTTATATATATATATATATATATATATATATATATATATATATATATATATATATATATATATATATATATATATATATATATATATATAGTGTGTGTGTGTGTGTGTGTGTGTGTGTGTGTGTGTGTGCTCCTAAGCCTCACAATGGTGATTGCAGCACCCGTTAGTGATACAGTGATATGACAAGCGGAGCGCGGTGTCATAGTTGAACTCGAACACAAGACAAAAATGTACGATTGTTGACGGCTGCATTTCAGTTAGAGGCAACCGTCAATAGTCGTACGGAACGCGAGGATTTTTTTTACAGCAAAGCTGTATATGGCTAGCCGATTCGTCCGTCCGTCTGTCGGTCTCCTGTAAGCCGAAAACTTCTCAGGCGCAACCACATGCGCATGCGCGAAATAGAGAGAGAGAGAGAGAGAGAGAAAGAGAAGCGCGCCATTAGCCAACACCAGCTAGATATATCACAAGGCCTCTTTACTCCGATCCACAAGTCACGCTACCTGGCTCGAAATTTCCATTCACAAAGCTGGTGTGATGAAAGCGTTGACGTCAAAACCACTGTTGCCTACTCGGGAGCATCCCCATTAAATTTTATGGCAGTCGGGCCAGGTAACATGACGTCGTGGATCGGAGTGAAAAGGCCTTGTGCCATCTAGGTGGTGTTGGACTAGCTTGCGCCAGCAGTGGCGTCGTTGCCCTCCGTCGCAACCAAGCGCGCGCGCAGCAGTTTCTCTCCGGCTCCGAAATGGGTAGGCCACGCGTCATACGTACTCCTGAGGAGCAGGCAGCTTTCTATCAGCGACGCCGCGAGCAGAACCGGGAACGAGCTCGTCTACGCCGTGCCGATGCTGCAGCCCGGGCACAAGAACAGGCTCGTGCAGCCGAGCGCAAGCAGCAGCTGCGTACCGAGGATTTGGCAGCCCACCAAGCCGTCGTTTAATGAACCGTTGGAATTAACCCAGTGATAAACACCGCACATTTCAGCTTCGCTGTTTAACCATCTGTACGGATTGCTTGGGTGGTGATTTTTTATTAGAGAGTTCTAACTTTTCCATAAGTGCTACATTTGCGGAATGCTGTAACTACGTTGATCGCAATAACCACGCTAGTAACATCATGTGACGCTTTAACCAAACAATTTTATGCGAAGCATATTACTAGAGCTCAACCCAGCTCCTCAGGCGCGGCGGTGTCGCCTTCAATACCACGTGACACCGTGATGCCACGACAGAGGAGAAACGGGGCTCCAACTCGCGCCGTCGCTCGCGGCGTCGCCCCCCGCATCGGACGCGGTGAGCATCGAGCAACGCAGCGTTCGGCGCGACAACGATTTATTCATGAAGTGCAACACCGCAGACACCGACACCGACGACACCGGCTTTTCTGCGACACGAGCTCCTTAACGCTGTCGCGTTAAAATAAAGGCTAGTATGCTTCGCATCCTGGGCGTAACCTTAGCTAAGCCACAGCCATTTTTTTTAACCAGTGCTTTACAACGTTCTTGTGTGGCATGAGCGTTGCTGTTAACCAAAGCTAAGTATAGGCACTAGGTGTTAATTCTTACGTTTCTACTACCCTATTGTAATTGTCACCAGCAGCCAAGTAGAATACGGTTATTAATTGCAGTGACAGCATTGTGTGTTCTTGTTAAGATCAGCAGCGCTAAATGGCACAAGCAGCGCGGCTGCTCAGATATGAAAGAAAGTAAATGGGCTGCGAGACTGTTCAAGTGTTCGCACAGGAAAAATGTTGACTCGCAGAGGAGGAAACGAACAATGAGGCTCACCAGTAAGGTATAGACGTTTTTCATGGCAATCCCGTGGGTGCCGCCATGTTTGGTCACGTGTCGTCGCGTCCATTGCTTGCCTCATCTGCCTCGTTGCCTCCAACACGGAGGCAACGAATATGCATGATGGCGGTGTAGCTCGGCAAACCTGTTTCGGCGGATATATCGTGGACGATGACAGGGTGGGTAACACAAAGCGTTGGCCACAGCTTCAGAGGGCATGTAAGTGCTTTCGGCGCTCATCACGCCTTGTCCAAACGGCGCAAGCAGCGTATACGCGGTGTTTGTTCTAAAAGCGGAGCTAGAAATGTATTCCAAGCGATTCAAACATTCAAGTCCTGAACTTAATCGCACTCGGTGTTATTTGCATTTCGTTCTTTATTTGGCCCTTTGAAGCAGCGACTTGTCATGCTTCTGACTCAGACCTCGGTGGGGTGCCAATCTGTTTATTTTCCGCCTAATCACTCCCGGGTGGGCTCAGTTGCGTTGCAGTTGTTCTTGCTGCCCACAAGGCTGGGAACGTAAATGTTTTGTACTTTGTAATGTATATAGCTTTAGCAAAGACGTGTTATCGCTAGTCACTCGCTTACTCTGTGGACCACACGTAACGTTCAGCGTCGAAAAGTAGTGTGCTGTCGGTGCAGGCCATCGCCCACACTTCGGCGCATTGATCCTAGAGTGCGTCCATTCACTCATCCTTGATACGTGGACGACAGATTGCGTATAGGTTCGCAGTGTGAAGTGCGGCAGACGTGGGTACAGATAACACGCGAGAAACAATCTACGCCATGAATCGGCGCCACTCCCTTTGTCATGGTGTAACGAGTGGAGCTCACTTTCGCTGACACTGCGGGTTCAAAGTCCTTTCCTTGGAAGCTAGCGATTCAACGCGAGTGCATGTGTCAGTTTTCTAAATTGTGGGGTTTTACGTGCCAAAACCACTTTCTGATTATGAGGCATACCGTAGTGGAGGACTCCGGAAATTTCGACCACCTAGGGTTCTTTAACGTGCACCTAAATCCAAGTACACGGGTGCTTTCGCATTTCGCCTCCATCTAAATGCGGCCGCCGTGGCCGGGATTCGTTTCCACGACCTCGTGCTCAGCAGCCCAACACCACAGCCACTGAGAAACCACGGCGGGTCATAAGTCAATTTTATCCCCGGGAAAAGTCTGTACATCTCGAAGGGACGGCAACACTGGCAGTTGTAGCAGCGGTCCGTGGACTTGGTTGGCCACACAGATTTATTCCATTCTCTGGTATGCCAGTCGCTATGTTTTTTTTTTTTTTCAGCCAACTACTGCACCCGTCTTCCCTCTGCCGTTCCACAGTTTGCGGCGTGAATGGAGCAAAGTGCATCGGCGATCACCCCAGTTGCATTTCAGACACCTGACCGCACGGTAGCAGTAGCAGCGCTATTCGTTTCGCATTCGCGCGCTCTCGCTTCAGGCAGCGTATGGCGAACCGCCGAAAGCGCCATCTAGTTGTACAGCAACGAAGCGTGGTCAGGATGCCTTATACAAGGCGTAATTATAAAGCGAGCTACATCAAGGAAGAAGAAGCAGGTGCTTGTTGCAGTAAAGCTATCGGTAAACGATTGAACTTTTTTTCTTTCTTCTTTTTTTAGAATGTGAAGATATCTACCCGGTTGTGGGCTTAGGTTACGCTGGCCTCCTTGAAGCTGCGGGGTTAAGGGATAGCGAGGGGAGAGTAAACATGTCAACTAACAAGTTCTGAGAGTTTATGCTCTCATGCTGCTAAGTTCGCGGGCTAGACAACTGGCAGCGGCGTCCAGACTGGGGTGAAAGTGAAATGCAAATGCGCTCGTGTACTTAGATGCGCGTGGATGTTAAAAACCCCGGAGTGCCAAATATAAAGGCTTAGGGCTTCGGTGTTGCTCGTCAATGTTGAAACCACATAAACAAACAAATAAATAAATAAATAAATAAATAATTCTATCAATATATTCATTAAATCAGCCAGGGATAATAGTCGCCATTTACTATGTAATATAGACAGCCGAGAAAGTCTATAACTCAGCAGTTAACGAATACCTAGAAAATAAGTGTACGCACCTTTGCGAAGATTTGGAGGTAAGTCGAACAAGGGGCATCCGCCTGGTTGGAAAATGAAGTCGCTCTTAAGTTGGCAGCCAAGCTTGCCTCAAAGATAACGTTTGAAACTTATTACATGTAGTACCACCAATGGCTGCGTGTTAAGCTGAAATGTTTCTCCTTTCGTTTATAGTTTTCTACTGAAAATGAAGACCATCAAACCACTCGCCCGCTTCGAAGTGTGCATCTGACCTGTAGTGGTCCCACTGTCCTCTACACGTCGCGTTGATTTGTGTTGGCGATAGTGGGTGGTGGCGTTCTGCTTGTTCTGGCAATCGAGGCCGGATTTTTTTCTCACAGGCCTCCGATTTGTCTTGAAGGGCGACTGCCGCTCCGGTAGCGTGAGAACCACCGTAGTGAAGGGACAAGGTTCATGGTTCCCACGAGGTGTGGCGCGCAAAAACGGCGGCAGTAACCTCCGAGATTGGCGGTGCTGCGGGGTCTCGAAGGCTGTGCGTCAGTTACTTTGGTTCTCCTGAGTGACTCTAGATGTCGCTACTGTCTCAAACATTGACGTGCGGTGGCTTGGCGGTCGTTTTTGCTTGAAGCGCTGAAGCCGGCCGTCGTAGAGGTTGCGCTGCAGGAAGTTGGACACCGAGGCTAGAGCAGGGGTGGAGGGGAAGGTTGTTTGAAGGAAGAGAAGGGAGACACATACTGCTGAACGTGCCCGTCTGTAGTCCGTTCGCAGGCGGGTGAAAGTTGGCGGTGGGTATACGTGATTAATGACGAAATAAAGAGAAGGAATGGCGGAGCAGCGTGGTGCGTTGTTTTCGTTTAGATGCACGGCCGCACACAACGTTAAGCTGTACCGCCGTTAACTATTACTAATTAGTGGAATAAATACAAGCTGAGGAGGTTGAACTGCTGTCTTAACATTCATGTTGGGCTGTCTGCATGGGCGGCTGAAAAGGAGTGCGACCAACCTCCAATATTAGCTCCTGCCCTGTCCGCCCCCTCCCCACCCCCCCGCGCCGCCTCCCATAACCATGGTGTTCCATGTGATCGAACACTTTGACGCCGCTCACAACGAGAATGCAGAATTAAGCCCTTCTCCCAGCAGCATAATCTTGATGCCAGCCTTGGCCGTGTAATCGTGAGGGTGACGTCATACATTGACTCCCGGGCAATACGAGGACAGCACTTCATCTCCGATGGCGTAGAAGAGAGGACAGTGCTCGTAAACGCACTGGCTAACAAAAGAGAACGAATATGCAGTGTGATAAATTAAAATTAAGGATGTGCAAATGATTACCGATAACAATTAAATAGATTAAATTCAGGAAGAGATCTCAACATAGGATGCACTGCCCTCAATGCTACGCTAATTGCTTTCGTTAACTCTCCACAAATGAACAGCAGTTCTGGCACAACTGTTTATTATTATTCTTTTTATCAGTTTATTATTACCCTTATTAAAAGTTTGTTTATGATATTAAAGGCATAAGAGATGAGTAGGGCTTCTTCAGTCAGTACGAAAGATGCAACACGTAACAGATATTCCCACCCAACGATAAAATTACGGAACCATGTCGCTGGGCGGATCATCGTCGGAACCTTAGTGACGCAGCATTGCAGCTGGGTAGCAAAATCCGTTTTTTTTTTAATTTCTTTTTGTTTGAGGAACCCTGCACTGCAGCTGTGCATGCGTTAAAGTCTCCTTTTTTTTCTTCTTTCTTTATTGGGGAGGGTGGGGGGAGGCAGCTTCTTCAGACACAAGAACGCCAAAAACTGGGTCATGCAGAACTAAGTACAAACACGTGCCTCGTTGAGAACGTGCTTCGTAGTTGCGTCACACCTCATTTCTCCAGGGCACAAGAACATGCACACGGGGCTCACGGGGGTTAAACATGCGAAACTAAGTTTCCTCTCTTTGAACAGGCAGAAGGAGGGGGTAGAGGAGGGGGTGACGATGCGAAGGTTTTTTTTTTTACTTCTTCTTTACGTGAACTGTAGCTTGACTGCGGGTCGACCGAAATTGAACCCATATGACGACGAAAACTTGTCTGAAAAAGACAAAGAAAGGGGGGGGGGCGAAATGTAGCTCTATATAGCAAGATGAAAAATAAAATCAAAGGCGCCAGAAACTGAGAAGCTGGATACTGTTTCATCCTAAAGCAGCGCACCCGTAGGACAAAACACCACGAAGAAAAGGAAATACAAAGACGACGTCGCCAAGAGGGATGGATAGAGAGAGAGAAAGAGAGTGAGTGAGATAAAGGGCGCTGGGGAGAGGAGGGAGGGGGAGAATAGAACTGAAAGGACGCCGACGACGACGACGGAGTACGAGAAACGGGCCGAAATTTGAGCCTCACCGCGCCGGCTCGCCATGCGACGCGGTCGCTCCGAAACTTGAGGAGCCCCGGAGCCAGCGCGTGCGTGTGGGTAGGCTGATCCGCCGCCACCGACGACGCTGCTTGTATGCCGCTAGACGACGACTAGCGGGACGCGCACACACGCGTACTACACGCAGGCCTGAAGAGAGAGAAAAAGAAAGGGGGGCGAGGAGGGGTTTGCGAGGATGAGGGGATGGTGAACGACAGCCGACGCGACAACGACGGCGATGGTAAAAGGGGCTGGGGGGGGGCGCAAGTGGGGAAGGGGTGGAGAGGGGGCTTCACATAATGAGGAAGCTCGGCGGGAGGGTGAAGGGGAAGAAGTGGGCTCGAGAGGGAAATGGGGGAGGCAGGAGGGGAGGTTGGGATGACACTATCTTTTCAGGTCGAAGGAGAGTGCTCTCCTCTGGATGCGAAGCGCCGGAGACGAGCGCTGTGGCGCGTGGTGTTGTTCGTGCGTGCGTGCGTGGGTGCGTGGGGGCGTTGAATGCAACGGACCGCGCCGCGAGACGTCGATGCCCGTTCCCTCCCCACTTTCCTTCCTTTCGGGGCCGACGGCACGTGTGCTGCTGCCACCTGATCGCTCTTGTTTTCGTCACTGGAGCCGTACCTGTCCTGCCCGTCCGCTTATTCCTACCTTTAAAAGGGCCACCGAATCCAGCAGCGCGGCGCTCCCAGCCCACGCTTTCATAACTTTCCCCTCGATGCCGCCATCACGCCCCCCCCGCTCTTGCTTTTCAATTTTGGTTCTCCCTCTGCCTTTTTTGTTCTTTTAGCAGCAAAGGACGGAGACAGCACTTTCAAGAGACCAGTGTCTCCAATTTTTGCCGCAGTTGGGGAATTCTACGCTGGAATCTTCGTTGTGACAGGTTGCACTATAGCGACACACACACACACACACACACACACACACACACACACACATATATATATATATATATATATATATATATATATATATATATATATATATATATATATATATATATATATATATATATATATATATATATATATATATATTGTGGTTGTACTTCAAGGTGCGCAGGTGTTCCTCGTTCAGTCAATCACAAATGGTCAAATGGGCTACAGTGCTTTTGTGGCTTTGTGCATCGCAGCCAGAAGTAGCAGAATCTCTTCCTATGTGAAAGCCTTGTCGTCTAATTGTCCGTGACAAGATTTCTACCCTCGCATAGAGGTGAATGTCAGGTCGAAATTCATCCTTCTGCCAGATTCCCCCAAAACATCAACAAAGAACAAATTACCTATAAAACTTATTCTTCCATACATCTTATAACTTGTTGCAGCGCAGACACGACAACATGTAGAAGGCGCACAAGACAATACACCGCGCTTTGCATACACCCCATGTAACTTCTATATCCGTGCAGCAGTGCTAACGCTACAACAAACCAGAAGATAGCCTGCCAACAAGCCCACTTCTTCAGTACCTTTGCTTGCCATTATTCTTTGTTTTACAGGGAAGCTGTATGTGGCTAGGATCCCAGGATTCTTTGGCGTCGGTCGACAGAAACGTATCATCATCAATGGCTCATACCCCCGTAAGCACTAAGCACTGTTAAGAATGGCGAGCGACAAGGCAAAATTGCCACCCAATTACGACAGGGCGACACGACGCGCATCTCCCCCTCACCGTCGCTGCAGCTAGGAGGCGTTCGAAGAAGCGGCCTTTGTGCTGAAAACCACCTCCTTCCTCCAGCCCCATCGACATTGTGACGGAACTAGTTCGGTGTGTGAACAATGGTTCCGGAGTTCCCCAACGCGGAGCTGATTTGACACGCATGGACAAGCTGCCGCGGGAACGACGTATTTTGGTGCTTCTCACGCTTCGGCGTGGCGCAAAACAACGAGCGACCCACGATTGGCACCGATACTTCCCGGAACGGCACCTCTCCAACGCCGTCGTTTGGGCATCGGAATGTGTGTGCCTTTGTGTATGTAAACTGATCTGCGGAGCAGCGGCGAGGTGGTGATGAGTAAACGAACAGTCTCCGCCTCGTTTGGCCGGCGGACCGAGTGTATAAAAACTGTTGTTGTGCGAATGCTGGACACACTTCTCTTGAGCAGTCATGTTAGACTGAGTCACTTCTCTCATGCAGTCATGTTGGACTGATACTCCTTTTTCTCAAGCAGTCATGTTAGACTGATTTAATTTCTGTAAATAAACCCTTTTTCCTCGTTCTCGATGAGAAACAGTTCTTCACTTCATCAACGATCTCAGCGTAAATAAGTTGGACGACGGCATGGGCCAGCTACCTTCGAATTCATGCCGTACTCCAATCTTGGCAAAGGACCACGAACGATGGGATTGAGCCCCCAATCCTGACAGCACTCATCCTCCCTGTGCAAGCAAAAGATGCGATGGCTCATAGCCCCGTAAGGCAGGGGCTACAAACACTCAGCAAAGTGAAGCGAATGGCACATACAGGGATCACGCATACCACTAACACAACAGCATAAGTTTCATTAGAGAAGAAGCACAGAAGAAGCATCCGAGCCACGTAATTGATGATAAGGCGCTCGTGAGAGCAGCGTGAAGCACGTAGCGCTATCCGCGTGCGTTTTCCGGTAAAGATTAGACAGTTTTAGTTACACGTACGTAGAGGCTTTGCGTACGTAGAGCGTCTACGTGTGAGCAGTGCGCATGCGCAGAACGTAGCGGGCGCGCGCGCGTCTCACGGACGTACGTGAGATTCAATCCTTTGCGTGCGTTTCTTGCGCACGTAGACAGCTTCGCGCGGGCGTTCCGCAAGATCACGAACAAGCGATAGCGGTCCGCGCGCGCGCAGACGGCTCGTATCGAAACACGGCAACAGGATTGAATTGGCTACCGCTGTGTTCACATTTCCCGATAGATGGGGCTACGGGGTCCCTCTTGGCGTGCGTCGCGTACGTGTAGCTAAAAGCGTTTCAGATGGCGTGCACGTAAGGTACGTAGGCTTTTCAGGTTTGCGTACGTGAAGCCTCTACGTACGTGTAACTAAAACTGTCTATTACTGTTGGTCATGTTGCCGCGGTGACGCCAGCTTGCGACGTGGGGTGTGACGTCCTTAGCCTTTCCTGCACAAAATTACCCGCCTAGCAACTGATTTCAACGTTGTTGCAGCACCGCTATATGGGCGGCGGCGTGCTGTCAAAGTTACCATTACTTCCATTTCTACCGTTGCTCTAAAATAACAGTACTACCTTTACTCTAAAGCCATAAAGCATACCATATCCCCTCGGCAGTTGTAGTGGGGGTTTTCGACAGCTTCTCAGGACGTCCACTTTCGCAGGGCCGGAATGACGAGTTCTATGGGGGTTTTCTTTTCTTTTTTTCACATGTCTACTTGAAACATTTTTATCGCATTTTAATTGTATGAATTCGAGCTGACACTTCAGTGACTCACTCGTCAGTTCATTGAGAAGGTACAGCAAGCACATCTAAACCCCCGTGTTGTGCTTGTTCCTGACGTTCCTTACAATATCTGCCGTTCCTTTTTTTTGTTTTTACTTCTTTCTTTTTAGCAATTTTCTGTTCCGTCTCTCACGTTGTACTGAGGCAATGAGGGCGAAGCTCTAATCGACTTCCTGCTAGTTTGCCTGCACACGACGCCGAGTGCATGACAGTTCACTAACAAAGTGTAACACATTCGAACGACTGCCAGCATGGCAGCTAACTAATCAACCCTGAAAAGAATAAGCAGCTGCACACGCATTCCCTCTTCTTGCGTTCGTTAATGATTGGTATAGGCCAACCTGTCATGAGTAAGACATGTTACGTGCGCCCAGTTTCGCTCTATCGACAGTCTTCTTTCATTGTCTTTTCTTTTTTCCTACGTTGCCATTAATCTTCGGCTTTTCGATACATAATATACGAATCGGTAAGCAGAATAAACAAATGGGGGATGATCTAAGCATGCTGTTTACTCGGAAGTGCAGCTGTGGAAATCATGACAGCTTGCCTTCTCTTCACATTGTTCATACGGGCCTTTCTGGATGTTTAGCTTAATTTACAGCGCGAACTTGAGTACACCCACACAAAGAAAGAAACGAAACTGACGGGAGGAGTACTGGACAATAACTAAGTTCGTTATAATTTTAGTAAACGGCATTAGTAGATTGCTTAGAAAGACAACAGTGAACACCGACAAGGAAAACTTACAGAAAGAAAAACATACATATACCATGGGCGGCGGACGGGCACCTGCTGCTTTCGACTTACGGAGCTGGGATCACAGGAGGCCAACATTTTTCTCCCTCGTCCGGAATGCCCGTTGTGATGGGTGCCACGAGGTAAACGCTTTCAGCGGAGTCTAGAACTCGTTCTCAATTCTCCACAAGCAGTGAACTGAGACTACTGACCAACTTTGCTTGAGCGTCAGTGCATAACATAGGCAGGCTTTGCGGCGAATGTGTCAGAATACGTCGCAACTATGCTATAGTGAGCGCACCAGCGAAAGCGTGCAGTACGTTTTCTGTACGCAAGCGTTCCCTCGCACCGATACGTTGCTTTAAATATACGTTAACTGTAGCTACGCGCTAAGAAACCTACCTCGCGTATACCAGGAAGCACTGACTTAGCAGGTGAGGTACCGCGCCGCGTAGCGCCGTTTCACTGGAAGACAGTGACGTCATCGAAGACGGGGCAGTAAGGGGACTGTTTGTCGCCTCTGTCACGAGCAGTTCCATTCAAGACAGCTGCAGTGACATCGCACGAGAGCACAGCGAGAGATAATACTTAAAGGCAGAAAGAGGGAGAGGTCGGCCTGAGTGAAGTATACTCTAGCCTGCTACTCCACACTGGGGAAGGGGTTTGGGGGATTAACAGAGACAGGATGTGAAGAGGAAAGCAAGCTGCAGCAATGAGCGGTGCAGCATTGGCCCGGAAAATGCTGGCTCGCACGCCAATTCTTTAGAAATTGTGGAGTTTAACGGCCCGAAACTGCACTGTCGGCTTTGAGGGACGCCGCATTGGAGGGGTTCCGGATTAACTCTTTACCACCCGTGGGTATCTTAACACGTACCCAATTCAATGTATGCACGAGCGTTCTTGTTTGTTTGTTTTTTTAATTCCTTCCCCGTCGGATTACGATCGCCGCAACTGGAATCGAACCCGCGACAATCGAGCTCAGCAGCGCAACGCCGAAGGCACCGAGCGCCCACGGCGAGTCCCGATAGTTAATTAGTTGTTACTAACATGCGGTGATACAAACCATTATTAAAATGACCCTAAATAGCGACACTAAATCAGTTTATGCTGATATGGCGTTCTTGCTAAACTCTATTTGCGATTCGTTTGTAGGATTGAGGGTGCCTATTACTGACGTTAGCAAACTCCATACGTCCCTTGCTTAACTTTCTAGCAGGAAAAGTTCTCGAAGCTCACTAGGCCAAATCTTTTGTTGCTTTAGAATCAAATAAAGCCATTTTTTTTTTACGAGTAAACGAGTAACTAAAGCGGCGCAGACTACTTCAATATCTATAACGACGCCATGGTGACTTCATGTGGAAGCTTCACGGTGGCGTCACCTGCTGCCTTTCCGTTTTGTTTTTGTTTTTCCTTTATTTCCCTTTTGTAACATCAACAGTAGCCATTCTGTTGTTGCGAGAAGCGTAGTTTAGTAATCCAGCCCAACTTAATCTTGTTTATACTGTCCCTTTAAGTTTGCTTTCAGTTCAAGTGCAACACAAAAAAAAGGATAAAAGCCTTCGACCATTAAAAAAATAAGGTTCCTAAAGTTCCTGGGCCACACAGCAACTTCGTATGAGCAGAAAAAAAAAAGCTTGTTTTTAGGCCTACCGTCGGAGGTCCCGCAGAGGGCGAAGTGGCAGAGTTACCAACGTTTTCTTTTGCGCTAAAACGTAGGCTTTATATTTAAACTTTGGGCACCTACAAGCCGGTCCGAAAAGGAGATTGAATGGCCATTACCACTTCTTCTTTATTCTCCTTTTTTTTTCATAAGATGAACTAAAAGCAGATGTGCTCCATCTTATTACCCACGAGGAAATCAATTTATATCAATTTAATTGGAAGAAAACTCATTCCGGCTCCAAAACCTTCCGACGTAAGCTCATTGCTGTTCACTGCCAGGCAAAACAGAAATAGTAACGACTTTTTAAATGTTTTGATTCGTCACACACACACACACAAAAAAAAAATAGGCGGTGGCGGGGAGGCGCGAGGGGAGGGGTGAGGATTAAACGAAATGAAATGCTTTATATATATATTCACGGTGGAACTAAGCGAGGTTGAGCGCTGCCTGGGCTAGAAAAAAAAAAAAAAGACGTGAGAAATTCGTTTTTTTTTTTTAAGGTACATAGTATTCTGTTTCAGGCATCGCTAAACTATAGTACACAATGGATACAACCGGTAAGTGAGCATTAGGAAAAGGGAGAACAATGATCAAAATGTCGCCCTGCTCATTCAAGGGACCAACCTTACTGAAATTTAAGGAACCCTCTCCGTGCCAAAGTGTGCAATGATTACGCCCAAGCATATATCCTACGTTGTTTCCTAAACATAACTTTCAGACCACCTCGTTCTTACCGTGCGTTTTCGTATACTAAGTACATACATTATAGCGAGGAAAATGTATAAATGTATTATAAGAGCTAGTGGGCCAATCTGCAACCTTGAATATAATGCGTGGAACACCTACGTAACCTCTAAATATAAGTAACAACACTAAATGTGTTTCAGAATGTCTTAGAATGTACCTATGAGTGGGTTACTGCTGTACAGGCAACACAGCCACGCACGCAAACTTTTGTAATACGCTGGAAGACCTACTCCCGATACGCCTCCCATAACAAGAAAGCACTCCTTTCGTTCATTCTTTATTTTTTTATTTATTTAGATATACTGTCACCCCTCAGTTGAGGGTCATAACAGGGAGGGATGTTACATATACGGTCACACAAGACAGCCAGATACAAAAGAAATATGCACATGCACTACAGTGTCCTACGGATACAATACAAGATTCTTGATTAACATTCAAGTGCACCGCATGCTACTTTACTATCAGCAGCACAACTTTCGACTGGTGTCTACACTACCGCTTTCGCGAAATTGCCGCGCGCTAATATTGCCACCGCACAGTTCCAGCGGGCCGCTTCCCGCGCGCAACCGCTGGAAATCGCTCTAGAATGCGCACTGACCTACACACCTGCAGCACACTCTGTTATGTCCGGCAGTTCCAGGGCAGCCGACAAAAGAGATAGAGAGAGAGAAAAAAAAATCAAAGAAGTGATACCTGTAACCAGCAGGAAAGCCCACACGCTGGGAGCACACGGAGACGGAGCAAACTGCAACGCCCCCCTCCCCCCCTCCTCCTCACCCCTAACCACTTTCCCCCTGCATTTTGCTCCTCACTCCCTCGTTCCTGTTACGAGTCGCAAAACGCTTCTCGCCACTGCCAAAGCGGCGGTGGCGGTCAAACAAATGAGCGCTTCGCGATGGCTGCGCGAAGGAGAGTTCCCGAGTGGAACGTATAGAACACATAGGGCGCGGCACGAGTCAAGAACTCCGGACCCTCGGAAAGGCGAAGAGGCCACGTCGGGGGCCGAAAGACGCAGCACGCAACGGCTTCCAGCAGTGGGCCTGTTGCAGCGGGATCTGTTGGCGGGCGCTGCAGGCCAGGCCAACGGCTGCTGCCACGGTGCTGTTGGCCAGAGGGGGGAAGGGGCCCAGTCCTGGACCGGCGGGAACGCGCGAGGCAGGCGTTGTTAGCGGACCTATCATTAGGGAGGAAACTCGGAACGGCCCCTTGCGCCGATGCTCTTTTCTCTCTCTCTCTCTCTCTCTCCGCTGTTCCTTCTGACGTGCCGGCGCCCGCTGCCCTTCGCAGCAACAGCCTCTCGCCCGCTCTCCCGCGCGTCAAACGGAAACTAGACACTAGCTTTTCTTTTTGCCGGGAAGTTTTCGGCCTGGCACTGCTGCTGATCTGTTGGTTGCTCGTTGATGCCGGCCGAGTCGCCGCTGCACTGACTCAACTCTCCCTCCTACTCCTCCTCAATCTCCGTGTACACCGCACTCCCTCTCTCTCTTTTCATTTTTTTTTTCTCGAGCGCGCCTTTCGATGTAATCCGGGGCTTGTTGCGCGGCGTAGGCACACACACATCGAGCCTGCTTTCTCGCCCATACCGTCGTGGCCTTGTGCGCAAGAGCCTGCACGCCCCCCCCCCCCCCAGCTATGCTCTTTTTGTTTTCTCATTCCAAGAAAAGAAGACAAAAAAGAAGTGGAATATCAGCGCAACTTCCACTCCTTAGGCTGGCCAGCTCGTCCAACTCTCGCCTTTCTTTTCTCTCTCTCTCTTTTGTGTGTTTTCGTGTGTGTGCTGCCCAGAGACTTTTGTTTTCCTTCGACTTCTCGTTGCCGCCTGGGATGTTTTGGCGAGACCTTTCCGAGAAACGAAAACAGGAACCTCCAGTGCAGCGGGGCAAAGGCGCGGTAGCGCGTTGGGAGGGGTCGAGGGGTCGGGGGAGGAATGACAGGCACCGTCGCGTCGCGATTTGTGAAAACGGGGCTGCTCACAATGCTGGCTACGGCTTCGCCCCCGTCATCTTGCTTCTTCTTCCTCACGCGCCGGTTCCGTTTCGCTGGCACACAACACAGCACGTCCTAACAACAAATGGAGTGTTCGCAGCTCTCCGTTTGAGGTAGTTACTGCCTGCGCGATATAGTTAGCTTCGATTTTTCGGAGAAGTTCTCGTACCCTTCGAAGGAGTTCATCACCACGATTTGCAAACAGAGAGTAAACGAACTCACTAAAGAATCAAACACAGGACTAGGTAATGAAGTTGCTGCACCATAAACAAGTTGCCACCACCGCGTTGCACTCGTGGACAAAAAAAATGGGCACCCTTTGGAGCTTATATTGTTCTTTTAACAACGATCATCACCTATCACGCGTGCATTCCGTTGTGTAACACTAACCGATATGTTAATGTCACGAACATCATGCGCGTATCAGCGTCGCGTAGCATTCCTTATAGGAAAGCAGCAAACGAAAACTGTTAAATAAAAGAAGCGTATGCATTGAGTGCGACAATGGCCATAATAGAAGATAAGCACCAAAGGGTGTAACTGTCTATTTTTTTTTCCTTTTTATAGGATGCACAAGGATATTGTAGCTCGTTCACCTGCCTGATAGCATGAGTCCCTAAACTTGCTGGTTTGGCGAGGCAACGTGAACGACCCTTCTGTCCTGAGCTAGCATAAATGTACCGTGCGCTCTGCATACAAAATCGTAAACCCGCCAAAGAACGTTCCCCCTCCCCCCCCCTCTCTTTTTTTAAATTTTTGTTAACAGACGCCGGCGCGCGAGGTCGTACACCCTTGCACGACGCTCGGAGGCTGTGTCCCCGCTCATCAAAACTCGGTGAAGGGTGTCTTTGAGCTTTAACCTTTTCCCGA